>NC_054371.1:44745191-45099357 GCF_017654675.1 Xenopus laevis
ATTGGTTTTCATTATTTATTTTTTATAGTTATTTGCCTTTTTCTCTTTGCAGCCTCCCCTAACTGCTGTAATCTGAACCCAGAGCTATGAGTGGGCAGGGAGAAACTCAGGCAGGAAGTGATGTCACACCAGAATTATATGGCAGCTGCTATCCTGAACATACAGAGAGAGTTTTTAGTGGTAATATATTCTGCAGAATAAATACAGCGTTCTAGCTTTCACTGTTATGACTAATCTATTGGCGGTAAACAGCTCAGTAGCTTTAAGTGCATGACCACTCCAAGCTTTGAATATTTACAATTTTGTACTCAAAACATAGCAGTGGAGTAACACAACATACTATATTGGCGACGATCAGGGGATCTCCATTGCTATGTTTTGGAATAACAGGTACACAATTTAAAATATTCATACCTTGATGGGATCATTGAATCATTTCAACTGTAGTTTCCTTATGTTATGCTTGCTATCTTTTCTGTACAAAAAATCCCTGCCTTGCTATTATTTTTTTCTATCTGCCCTAATATTAACATTGGTATCAAGGGAGCAACAGCCACATACACACACACACACACAAAACATTAATTTCCCTTCAGAAGCACAAACTAATTCAGAGCATGTTCTGTGAATTCAGCAGGGGGCATCATAATACTTTACTTTGTGTTGAAATAAATAAATCAAATAAGAAAAACCTTAGATATAAAGAGAGTACATTTTACCTTTGAATGACAAAGTCTTAATTTTTTTGTGTCATATTAATAGCACTAAAACTTGCCATTAGGAATAAAATGATTACATGCCAGTACTTCATCACCCTCTGTAGCGTAGTGCTAGGTTCTTATCCTCTTCCCTATTATTATTTATGTTAACGTTAATGTCACAGAGACGTACTGTATATTACGGCACAGATATAGAACGAATAAGTGCTACTGGATGCACCATTTTGCATATTGATTATGTGGCAACAATTATCACTCCATAAACAACTGACAACATGAATTACAACTATGAATAGAAATGACATTTTCAGCTAAATAACAGCAATTTCCATCCATGAGTAATTTTAGTAAGTTGTTCTATGTATGTAATTCATGTGATTTAGTTGTATCAACACATTTACTTTACAGCATTGCTCAGTGTGTTGGTGCTATATAAATACATGTTAATAATAATAATAATAATAATAATAATACTAAAGTTACACAGGCATCAGGCATTGTTTTTGTTCAGCTTTCAATCCATGTTGCAAGGACAGGAAATATACTCTTCATTGAAAGTACTTATATCCAAGACATTTCTGGTGCGGTTTCCTTTTTATCAGCTTATCCACAGTACTGTATGTAACCCTAGAAAGGCTGCCAAATTTTATGCCATCTGTGATTTCTACCCAGTGTATCGAATATATGGGGATTAAAGAATTAGAGCACTTTTCCCTTTTGAGAGAAATGCAAAAGAAAAATTATGACAAAATGTTTAATCATCTCAGAGGTTGGAACTTCTGAACTTCTTGGTACCATTAAGGAAATAGAACCGGCACACAGAAATGCTGTTCCAAGGGGTGAACCCCTGTGTTTATTGTGGCAAACAGACTGCACACTTTGGGACTATTTACTAATAACTAAATTTCAATTTTTTTTCACTAATTAAACCTTTTCTCTAAACAATTGTGTTTTTTTTAAATTACTCTAATCTAAGGGGTTATTTATTTAAAGGTAGAGTCGTGTTTTTGCTAAAAATTCGAGTTTTTCAAGGGTAGTTTCACAAAAAAACTTGAATTTTTTTGAAATTTATAATGGCCCGAAGCTGCTAAAAACCTAAATCCGAAATTATTCCAGCGAAAACCTTTCAAGTCAATGGCAGAGGTCCCTTTAACCATTTGAAGATTTTCCTTTTAATCATTTGAAGATTTTCAAGTTTTTTTCAGTGGTTTGCGCTCGAAAATTCGCTAAATTCAAGCTATTCAAGTTTTTTTCACTGACACGATAAATTTGAGGTTTTCCCCTGGATTGCATTCAATAGAGTTTTTTCAGGTTTTTCATAAATAAGCAAACATTTGAGTTGTGAGTTTATTCGAGGTAGAAAAAAACTCAAACTTGACCTTTGATAAATAACCCTCAAAAACTCAAGATTTTTGATGCCTAAAAAAGACGAAAAATACAAAAGTTTGTCAATTTAAAGCAGTTGAGCTCCTATAGGACCAGCTCTGCTTATCCTATTGGACCTTTTTTTAGCCATTTTGACTTTTAGAGGTTTTCGGTTTTTCGCCATTAATTGTCCAAAAGACTTTGCATTACTAAAACTAAAGCATTGTTCAGTGCTTTTTTTCATGTGTTTTTTATATTCAGATTTTTAAAAAATTACTAGCCATTCATGTTTTTAGAGAAAATTAGTTTATTCTTGGTTTCAAAGCCCTCTGAAACCACAAAAATGAGAATGTTGATAAATGGGCCTCTATGTTTCGGGGGTACGCCCCTTCGTCATTTTGGATTTCCATAACCTTCAGCCTTGTGCCCTTATATAGTCACAGACCCCTGAGTGACTTATAATATCCTTATATTTTACAGAAAAGGGGTACATTATTCGTTATACAATAATGATAGTTAAAACCTCACTGACTAGTCATACATTATTTATGGTATTGTGGGTTTTTAATACCTATGTTTTTTTGTTTGTCTCTGCTGTCTACAGCTATTCTGTATATTTGTTTTCCAGGGGACCCATTGACATTTCACTACTGCAATTTTGCTGGTTATGGGCTTGGCAGCAAATATAACCTTTCATTATGAGCCGTGTGTGCTATTAATGTAAGTTTTTTATTATAGCTCACATAAACACACATACTGTGAATGAAGCTTTCTGTTTTATTACCCAATTGTCTTCTTTAAGTAAAATAATTTTTTTTAAAGGGGACCCGTCACCCAAAAAAATTATTCCAAATCCTATTTTATCACATTAGTCAAACAAAATGAACTTTAATTACACTATATAAATTATTTGAATCTTGTTTCCTTCAGTCTTGGAATTAATAATTTTAGCAAGCAGGCAGCAGCCATTTTGTGCACACTGTTATTAAGACAAGCCTTGCATCATCTCAGAATCTTGTTTGTGCACCAGAATGAGGGACCCAATGTCCATCCCCATGCACTGGCTACACATTTAAATGGTGAAGAGAAAGGGGGAATGTGGGGAGAGCACTGACATGTAGGAAGTGCTAAATGAAAAGTGAAACTAATTGTTTGCCCCGCCTCTATGCCTAGGCATAGAGGAGGGGCAGGCAATTATTGATTGACAGCTGAGATTTTTAAATGAGCTTACAACAGCTATGAATAATTTAATAAAAATAGAAATTGGATTTCATGTTTAATTTGAAAAGGACTTTTATTATACAGCTTTTTGTGTCTGGGTGACAGCTCCACTTTAAATAGTCTGATGTTTTAAAGACACATCCAACCCTCTCTTGTAGACAGTTAGGTATAACATTGTTTCTCATCTCTTTTTAATATGAAGACTTTACTGTACACTCATCATTGCTTTTCATGGATATTATTTATCTAGTGTAAGCAGTATTGTCAGTAATAAAATTGTCCAGGTCACATCCTTTATAATTTTCTATGGCCCCCAGCCCCACTGTACGCCTTATGGTGTATTCTACTCTTCTGAGCAGTTACACAACTAGCTAGGCCGGGCCTGGAAGCAGGACCCATTGTCTTTGTCTATACAGGGAGATACCATAAATATATTTCAGCAGAAGTATTCCCTTGTACTTCTTCCTGCATTATAATTCTATCAAAAAATAATATAAGTATAAAAACTTGTATGGGATCCGTTAACTGGAAAATTGTTCTCCAGAAAACTCCGAATTATGGGATGACCCATCTCTCATAGCGACAGATTTACTAAAGGGCAAAGATTTGCCAGCGTTACCGCTTTCAGGGACTTCGCCGATTTACTAACAGGCACAGGCGTCACTTTGCTAGTGAAGGAGATAGACAATAGCGTTGATTTGCACTCTATCACCAAGCGTATTTTTGCTCTGGCAAATTCACTAAGATTTGGATTTTACTGAACGTTACCTCTTTCACCAGACTTGCCTTCACCAGCTCAGACCAGGCGAAGTGCAATGGAGTGCATAGAACTTCCTCAATCTTCTGTTACTTACATCATATTTTTGAGTGCAAAAACTTCTAAGTTCAAAAAACGCTGACGTCTTTTCATTTTTCAGGGTGATAGGCTGTAAATGTAATGTATTAGATGCACCATGTAACATAGAGAGGTGCATTCAACTTTAAATTTCCCGCCATATGCAAATTAGCCTGAGTGCAAGACCTCTAACGAAGTTGCGCTAGGCAGAATTGAACACTAGCGCATCTTTGCTTTGATTTGCTCGCACTGTCAAAGCAAAGCTAGCGAAGGCATCCAAATTCCTTATCCGGAAAACTCCAGCTCCAAAGCATTCTGGATAATAGGCCCCATACCTGTATTATAAATAGGTATGAGATCTATTGTCTGGACTCCCATTATCTAGAAAGCTCTGAAACATAGGAATGCCTTTTGTCATACAGTAACATGTACTGTACATGATATTAACCAAGCATAAATTCATGTTGCCAAACAATGATGATTAAATGTGTTTACTAGCCTTACGGTGTGAGGCTCTAGTCTAGATTATAGCTAATATACTGTATGCCTGTATTTATATTTGCTCACAATCTACTTTGCAGATGATTTTATTCCTATTCATAATGTTCCTTTTTTTAAAAAGAAAAAAGAAAAAAAAAGATTTGTTTCTGATTTACTTAACTATTTTTGCTAGATTAGTTCCTAAAACAGCGCAATATGTTTAAAGCAGAAATAAAGCTTAACTAAAGAAGTAGGTTAGAAATGTTGTACATTATGTTTTGGGTTTCTGTACCAGCCCAAGGCAACCACAGCCGTTTAGCAGATCTGTGTCTCCAAAGATGCCCAAGTAGCTCCCCATCTTCTTTTCTGCTGATTCACTGCACATGCTCTGTGCTGCTGTCACTTACTGAGCTTAGGGACCTAGTCACAATATACAGGACACATAGAATACAAATGAGGTAATATGAGGCTGATTAGTAATTAATACAGATAATTACTACATGACACCACAGAAACCAGTGCAATTAGCATCAGAATTTAAAAATCAGCTCTGTAGCATCAGCTTATACTACAGATAAACCTAATTTTCTGCTTGACCCCTAAGCTTAGCTTCTCAACAGCTGCTCAGAGCCCGCTGAGAATATGAATGTCACAGACACTTTCCAAGATGGTGACCCCCTGTGACAAGTTTGAAGTCCTGGATCATTGCTGCTATTGACAAGCTGAAACTTTAGATTGATGCAATAAGTTCATGATATAAAATATGGCATTTTTAGCCTTATTCATTTCTAGGGTTTAGTTCTCCTTTAAGGGAATTCTTGGCAAAAATGTATATAAAACTCATTTGTTAACTTCATCCCTTGGCACTTATTCAGCATGATAATATATGGCTGTCTTATATTTGCATTGAGTGACATTGCACGTTGTTATCTATGACATCCCTGAAACCCATCTCAGTATCCACCCCCGTTACAATCTCATTTAGTGTTTAATTGATTTTGTTTTCCCGAATACATTACCACGCGTTTATCAGTGTTGAACCTCACCCACTATTAATTGTGTAGTCCATCATTTCAACTTCAGTGTCTCTGCTGAATACAATATTGTCAACTGAGCCTAGTTCTTATGCATCATTTTTAATGTATGGTTCTGAATCACGCCCAATATGTTCTGCAGCTCTGCCAATACCTGTCTACTGAGTGCAGGTCTCCTGGCAATTTCCTCTGTCTCAATACTTGCACAACAATCTGTTGAGCAGCAACTCTAGTATAAATGTTGGCAGCATTCAGTAATCATCTGTTTAACAGCTGAAAAATACTGGAGTTGCTGCTTAGCAGTTTTTCATGAAAATAAGCAACTTATTTATTATTATAAATTATTCATAGTATGTTTTCCTGGCTGCTGCCTTTCAATAGTCCCTCCAATAGTTTTCCTATTAAGTTTATGTAAACTTATAATTTAAGATTGTGATACCTTGAAAAATGGCCACATGGTAAAACACCACAATAAATAAACGGAATTTTTCTTTGCATAGAATCAAAGGGGCCAATTTACTAAAGGGCGAAGTGACTAACGCTGGCAAAAATTCGCCAGCATGACTTAATTTTGGTACTTCTCTGATTTACTAACGGACGCTGGCGTAAGGATATAGACTCTAGCAGTACTTCGCTCCCTAACGCCTGGTGAATTTGTTCTCTGGCGAATGGACGTAACTACGCAAATTCACCAAGATGCGGATTTTACTGAACGTTACCTCTTTCGCCAGACTTGCCTTCGCCACCTCAGACCAGGCGAAGTGCAATAGAGTAGATAGGACTTCCTTAAAAAAATAGCTGAAAAATTTTCTAAGTCCCAAAATACGCTGGCGTCTTTTCCTTTTTCAGGGTGATAGGCTTAAAAATAGCATAATTTTTTTTGGGGGTAACCGGCTTCCCCCCTACATTTCCTAACATATGGCACATAAACTATACAGTGGGCTCATGTGTAGGGCAATATAACAGCTCTATTTTATTTCATTAAGGTTTCCCGGACTTGTGTAGTGTAATGTATTTGCTGCAACATATACGTCTATTGTACTTTAACTTCCCGTCGTATGCAAATTAGCCAACGCTAGCGCAACTTCGCTTTGCTTGGCGCAGTACCGCTAACGCAACTTTGTCAGAAAAACATTGGTTATCAGGGCCCCCCTGCAAGTTAAAAAAAATTATTGGTGGTCAGGGCCCCCTATAAATAAAAACATTGGTGGCTAGTGGTTTAATAAAATAAAAAAACACACATTTGTGTTCAGTAGGTCTTTTCGCCGCTTCAGGACTACAACTTCGTCTATTTTCGTGACTTTGGGTCTTGTCGCCACATCAGCATTTCAACTTCATCATTTTCATAGCTTAGGTTCTTTTTGCCGCTACAGGACTTCAACTTCAATTTTTGTGGCTTCAGGACTTTCCGCTGCTTCGGGACTTCGGCTGTTAGGCTTTTTGGTGGTTTGGGACTTCGGAAGAGGCACCCCGGCTTTGTCGCTGCCCAGCTCTTTCGAAAAGTGCAGCACAGGGGGCCCCCCTTAAGGCCCAGGTCCGATACAGGAATACCCGCTGTGCCCCCCCTATGGTGGCCCTGCTCATACCCCTTAATCCACTGGCCACACTGCTGGGTTTTATTCTCATTATAAACACATAACCTTTCTCCTCCTCATTTCCTGTGAGGCGACTAAAGATTAATTCTATATAAATGTGTTTAAGTCTAATAGAACATTTACCACATACTGTACATTGCTACTTTTACTTACTGGGATTGCCTTTACACCTGAATTTATCAGAACTAAAATCTGTGTTATGTCCACCACACCCTAAAATCTTTTGTTGTCTCTAAGGGCCAACAATCAACTATGCTAAATCACGACTTTAAACATCTCATACAATCAAGCTGTTGAAACTTAACTTTGCTTGACTCTAACAAACCTCACATCCTATACATACTGTATCTGAGTATTAAATAATTGCATCTGGGTGACCTGTAAAAAGTCAATTACCTTCCACTGTGGAAAACCCAACATGAGCTGTAATGGACAACTTTAATAACCAACAATACATCACTTTTCCCAAAAGTTTTGGCATAATTATAGGCATCTGTTAAGTAGCACCTGCTTCAGCACCAATATATAAATATTTTGAGACACGTGTTAGCATCACTTCGGGGATTATTTACTAAAACTCAAATTTTCTCATCATTTTAATAAAACAAACTCAACCAAACTCCCATCAACTATTTTACCTTATTTATTGAGAAAATAACTTGAAAAATTTGGTTCGGGAAAAATCTCGATAAAATTGCGAAACCAAGTGCAGATCACAATATCTTAAAATTGGAAAAGGGACATCTGCCATTGACTTCTACAGGACCTAGACAAGTTTGAGATGGAGTATTTTCGGATTTGGGCTTTTAACAACTTCAGGTATTTCAAATCTCGAGAAATTCAAGTTTTATTTTCTCTAAAAAAATCACGTTTTTGGCCAAAAAACTTAGTCCAGAAAAAAATCGAGTTTAGTAAATAACTCGCTTCATGCATGTCAATGTGTGTCCCATTTGTCTGGTGCTAGTATCTTGTGATTATTTTCACAGCCCAATGGGGAGTGGAAAAGTAACCAGCAGGTTAAGGATAAATAACAGACCGCAGATCCAGAAGATGGCGCCCATGAGCTTGGCTGTGCTTACTCTGCACTTATATGAGAGCATTTTGTTAGGGACACTTTCAGGAATAATGAACTATGTGGGTAGTAAGCAGCTAGGGGGACTAACTCGGGTAGTAGATGGGACTTTTCTTATTGGGGGGTTTAGTTTTCCTTTAAGAGGTATCTATTGCCTTGTTCTACACCTATAGAGATCAGCAGAAATGTTGGGATTTCAATTGTTACACATTAGTACTGGTAAGGGTCTACTCTCTGCCCAGTTCACTTTTCAATTAATTCAATTTTTGTGATTTATTTATGGAAAATTTATTAATGGAAAATTTGTCCCTGGCTGAAGGGGATGACATCATGGTGACACTGTTTTGGCACAAATGTCAGAGTCTATCCTCTAGGTATATAATGGGTCTGGCAAATGTGACCTATCTTAGAAAGGCCTGTGTCAAGAGCAAAACCTTGATCAAATTGCTTTTTTGGTTTTATAGATAAATCATAATAAAGAAGGCACACATACCAACATACAGCAAGATGCACAAGCAAAATGCAAAGAACCAGCACATACAGCATTTGAAAAAATAAATAAATACAAATAAATGAACAGTATTGTTTGATCATACAAATAAATTAATTTATTATTTTAAATTCTGAGTGCTGTTTATTTTCAACTTTTGCTTATATAATATATACTCTACATTTGAAAAAGTCTAATCCCAAGGACATCTCAAGCACATCAGGAATGATGTAGAAATTCGTTTTTTAAATTGTTCTAGTGCAACTTTAAATAGGTTTAGGGAATTTGCTGATAAACGAAGCATGAAAATGATAAGGTAAATATGACATGTAGCCTGACTGTTGTTGGGTTGATCCCCTTTGCACATTAAAGCATACTAAGGAAACTTGAGGTATCATTTTATCTGATGAAAAATTGCCACATTGTTGCTTTCGGTGAGTTCTGATATATGATTTGGAGAGAGTGCCTTATTACTTATGTTGCAAAATGCTGCATTCCTAATAGGTCTGGTGTATCTTATCTTCCCAAGTTCAGCTGTTTCATTTTGTAGCACAGTTAAATAATGCAGAATTTCTGAGCAGTAGATGAGAGAGAGCCTGAAGGGGCTGCCTATATATCAACTCCAACATTATCAAGCAGGACACTGAATAGGGGAATTTATCAGCCAGGAAAGTCATGCAGGGAACGTTTATATTTACAATAATATGGATCTGTGATGCAGTGCCCTATACTGTCACCTCTGAGACCTTGCATTAATGCTACAATCTGATACATTTTCATTCAGAATTATTTTGCTGATTTATTTATTTGTTCAGAGATAGAAACTCCATCAGCAGTATTTTTTGTTGTATTTTTAATGTACTGCTTTGTGTTTAGATATATGGCATTGCATACCCCAAATGTAAGCTTATAGATGGTTACCGAACCGAAACGGCTTCTAACAGGTGGCTACGGTTTTAGATATTTAGGTGAAGAAAAAAAACCATCCATAATTTGATACATTACTTTATTTTTCCTTAGTTATAATGCATTTCTGCTTCATGAGTTAAAGGAGCAGTAAACCCCCTTGTTCAACGTGAGTGCTATTTATAGGGCTTGTTATAAATATATATGTTGCCTAAATGTATGACTTCTTATTTCTTGAGCTAAAGAGGTCAAACAGGGTGTTTAAGGTTACTCTATGTTTGCTCCTTGTGAGGTAGTAAATTAATAACGCATCCTCACAGCAAATTTTATTTCCAGGGCTCTCTCATTTGTAAGCAGTGTCAGATTCGGCTGTCTCATTGGGAAAAACTTGGTGAGCCCCAGCCTTCATGAGCCTCACTGGCCCATTCCCCCTCCCGGACTCCAAACTCGCTACCCTGCTCCCCCACCCGGATCCCTGGACCCCAATTTCGCTCCCTGAAAGGACCCTACTCCCCCATCTAGATCCCCAGACCCTAAGCTCATATAGATGTATACATAAACGTATAAATGCATGTAGGCAAACACTTTTGTGACTGGTGCATAAATAACTGTAATTTATGTGCAATTTTGTATTTTGAACTTTTGCTTGAGTTCAAGAATGAGCCCTATGGTCTCACTGGTAGATAGAGGAACCCCTATGTTCAGTAGGATATAACCTGCATGTATCATCAGTCATAAATAATTTTGTACATCCTGGATTTGCCATCAATTATATACCTGAAAAGAATCACATGAAAACATTTAAGTATTTGCAGTAGGGTGTTATGATATGTGGGATGTAAACACCACTACTACTATTCTAAAAGGACCTACTGTATTTATTTTGGGAGTGTGGGGATAAGACTCAAGATTCAAAAATCTGACTTGGGTGCCTAGTTTCCCCTTTCCTATGGCTCTGTTTATTTTCCAGAACTCTCTGTCTGCTTTGATTAAAAACCGATCATGGCTTCTAAATGAATGGAACTATTCACAGCATAGGACCACCAATAAAATCAGCATTAATGGAGGAGTTTCAAGGGAGAAATGGTCCAGCAGTGTAATCGAGCCTTGCAGTTGGATGCAGCTGTGCCCGAAGTAAAATACACCTTGCACATTAGCTTAATGGTCAACACAAAAGGTTTCTTGTATGATCTTCACTTCAGAGTTTTATGACCTGTGTCAAGACTTTGCATTATCATTATGAAAATGATAGATAATTCCAATAATTCCAAGGCCAGCAGAGTATAAAACTCTTTTTATGGAAGAATTGTTATGTGCTGCCATATAATAGAACCAACACAGTTAGGCTTTTAGCAATGGCGCATTATTATGGAGAAGGATATATTTGTGAGATGAACAAATTGTTTAACCAGTATCCACTGCGTTTGAAAAAGTTTTATATGAGTTTACCGATGTAACCGTTGGGCCCGGGTGTACACGACCCAAACCTTCAGCAAGGGGAGTCAAACACCAGAAAATTTCAAAGGAGGCTGGCACAAGCCTGGACCCACGAAGTAGTAAAGCCGGAGTCAGGTTTCGTGTCTACCAGGGACACTTACTCATAGGCTAGCCTATGAGTAAGTGTCCCTGGTAGACACGAAACACATCAGGCCTGTTTTCTTATTTATGGAAAATAAAATGTAAGCTCTTTTACAACCTGACTCCGGCTTTACTACTTTTTGGGTCCAGGCTTGTGCCAGCCTATATTTGTGAGATATTTACTATAGTTAGGAAAATGAAAAGAAGGTACCGAAGGTCCGAATATAATGCCATTGTTTATTTGACTGTGGAATATATTAATATACCAGACACATCTAGTAACAATTATAATAGTGATGTGTGGATTGGTAAAAACCCGCACGTTGGAAGGGGGGGGGGGTTGTTCGGGCTGCCATCCATGTAAGCTTTGCAGGATATTGGTGTCCAAACTCTTTTTTCAACCCCCGCCCTCCATGCCCCACTTCTGTCTTCAGCATTCTCTATTTTAGGTGTGCACCTGCTCCACCCTGGCCCCTTTGTGAAGTCAAAGATGGGTCACGTGTGGGTCTATAAATAGAGGTGGATTGCCAGGTTGGGAGCAGGCTGGTTAGGGTTGGTAGACTTTTCAATCCGCACATCACTAAACTACACTTTGGTTGTTTATTAAAGCTTGCATTTTTCTGGTTGCGCTTTTAAATGAAAAAAATCGAATTATTCAAGGAAAAAGAAAACTCAAAGGTTTCACAATTTATCATACCCCAAAGCTGTTAAAAGTCTAAATCCGAAATTACTCCATATCAAACCTATGGAGGTTCTGTAGAAGTCAATTTGATTGGTGATAACACAATATGATTGGAGTCAAACCAGTAAAATTCGTTTTTTCACAATTTTATCGAGTCTTTTCTTGAACCTAATTTTTCGAGTTATTTTATTAAGTAAGGTAATATTGTGGATGGGAGTTTGGTCAAGTTTATTTTATTGAAATTAGGAGAAAAATTTGAGTTTTAGTAAATACCCCCTTGATCTTAGCCATAAGGCCGAGAGGTGATTTATTACTAAACTATAGCCAAATGTCTCACATCTTCCTTCTCATGTTTGAATGGCAACATTCAGGAGGTTATTTTTATATATTTTTTCTCTCATATTCTACCAGAAACAAACTTGACCTAACTCCCATCCACAATTTTACCTTATTTTTACCTTATGTTTTTTGCTGCTTTGGGGTATAAGAAATCTCAAAAAATTTTATTTTTTTTTCTCAAAAAACCTTAAATTGTTAGAGAAATCAAAACTCGACCTTTAGCGGGAGATTTATCAAAATCCAAATTCACAAAAAAAAAAAAAATGCAGACAAAACTCGTGCAACGTTTTTTTCTCAAAATATTCCTGTGTGTACGATTTTGCATTGGAAAAAAGTCGCAGCCAGTGAGAATCTCTTTGTCCCATTAATTTTCACTGAGGATGGGAACTATAAATATTAATAAACTGGCAAAATAAATAAATAAAGTTGTTGAGAACATTCCCATTGACTTCTATACAACCTCGGCAGCTTTCCGAGGTTTTTTCTGGTTACAAAGAATATTCTCGATTATATTTATAATCACGTTTTTTCACTGCGTTTTTTCTTGAATCATGAAAAAACCCAACTCGAGTTTAAATAAATCAGCCACGTAATAGATAGACCTCTAAGTAAGTTATCACTTCACTGACCATTGCCTCCATTAAGTTCTGTTTTTATGAGACGAAGGTAAGAATTATGCTGTTTTATTAGGAGTCCCTGACCTTGCTTTTATAAAGCTTTTTTATATGATGTTTGACTTTTGTAAATGTCATCTCTCCAGCCTACAAGTGGTGACATTTAAAAGGCATCAGCTGTACATATATCTGTCAGTGTTAGATGTCAGAAAGGGAAATCTTTTAAAAATGAATGGTACTTACTAGTATGACATGTCAGTATATTATTATCAGATTAGTCATATCAGTGGAAAAATAAACAATTGATTTAATATAGGCATGAAAATGATGTTTCTTTTATACTTATTTATATAGTTTCTGTACATGGTTACTTGTACATTGGCCCTATCATTAATTAATTAAGAACGCTGAAGTATTCTTCTGTAAAGATGTAAAAATATTAATCGACACATAATTGACTTTTAAAGGCATTTAGAAACATATGTTCAGATTGCATGGCATGTTGGAGCATGTGCAGTTGGAGCAATTTTCTGTTTCGCGACAACTGTGTATGTGCCGAAACTCACAGAAATTGCTGAATCGCTGGTCTCATCACGAAGAATGTGCCTGCATTTGCACCAAGGGGTAACTAAAATGTAAAGGAAATTGGCCAGGGGTAAACAGGGGTTATTTACTAAACCCTGAATGAAAAAATCACAACAAATTCGTGATTTTTTTTTTAATAAAATCGGACTTTTAAAAAAATCACAATTTTTTCGGGAATTTATTACCGTATATACTCGAGTATAAGCCGACCCGAGTATAAGCCGAGGTACCTAATTTTACCTACGAAAACTGGGAAAACGTATTGACTCTAGTATAAGCCTAGACACAACTACAGCCCTGTCTCCCAGCAGCGCACATTCTGCCAAAGCGACCCCCCCAGCGATCAACCGGACTTCTTTGCAAAGTTGATGGTGACAGAGAATTGCCAAACGGATTACTGTGTGCAGAGGGTGCTGTTTGATATTGCCATCACTGTTAATCTTTCGTATAACCAACAGAGGGCGCTGTGTGATATTGCAGTCACTGTTATTCTATCATATAACCAACAGAGGGCGCTGTGTGATATTGCAGTCACTGTTAATCTTTCATATAACCAACAGAGGGCACTGTGTGATATTGCAGTCACTGTTATTCTTCCATATAACCAACAGAGGGTGCTGTGTGATATTGCAGTCACTGTTATTCTTTCATATAACCAACAGAGGGTGCTGTGTGATATTGTAGTCACTGTTATTCTTTCATATAACCAACAGAGGGCGCACTGTTATTCTTTCATATAACCAACAGAGGGTGCTGTGTGATATTGCAGTCACTGTTATTCTTTAATATAACCAACAGAGGGCGCTGTGTGATATTGCAGTCACTGTTAATCTTTCATATAACCAACAGAGGGCGCACTGTTATTCTTTCATACAACCAACAGATGGCGCTGTGTGATTTTGCAGTCACTGTTATTCTTTCATATAACCAACAGAGGGCACACTGTTATTCTTTCATATAACCAACAGAGGGTGCTGTGTGATTTTGCAGTCACTGTTATTCTTTCATATAACCAACAGAGGGCGCACTGTTATTCTTTCATATAACCAACAGAGGGCACACTGTTATTCTTTCATATAACCAACAGAGGGCATTGTGGGATATTGAAGTCTCTCCCCAAGTGAACTGTTGGTATAGGAATTGATTATAAGTTACTGCAATCTCAGCTACTTGGGTCGGGTACCGCTGACCCAAGTATAAGCCGAGGTAGACTTTTTCAGCACATTTTGGATGCTGAAAAACTCTGCTTATACTCTACGCTCGTGAGCAACATGTTGCTCTCCAACCCCTTGGATGTTGCTCTCAGTGGCCTCAAAGCAGCTGCTTATTTTTGAATTCCAGGCTTGGAGGCAAGTTTTGGTTGTATAAAAACCAGTTGTACTGCCAAACAGAGACTCAATATAGGTTGACAATCCACATAGGGGTTACCAAATGGCTTATCACAGCCCTTATTTGGCACCCCAAGAACATTTTCATGCTAGTGTTGCTCCCCAACTTCTTTTACTTTTGAATGTTGCTCACAAGTTCAAAAGGTTGGGGATCCCTGCTCTACGGTAAACCCAGAGAATGGGAAAAGTCTGAATCTGAAAATCCGGCATCTCAGACCTGTCGAAGTTGCATATAAGTCAATGGAGAAGTCCCAATAATTTTTTGATGTGCGCTGGGTTTTTTGGCAATACCCTGAAGTTTTCAGGCAAAATTCAGAGTATTCAGGTGAATAATCATGAAAATCGGATGACAAATCTTTAAAAAATCGTGAAAAGTGGATGAAAGGAATGTGCGGCAAGGAGCAAATACATAGCCAGTCTCCCTTTATTTCCCGTGCCTGTCTACGAGGGAGGGGGTGTTACAGATGGAAAGGAATGTATTAAGAAACGGGCATGGGAGACCTGAAACTACGGAGGCTGCTTGCAGGGGGGGGGGCTTTTTTCAGAGCTTTCTTTCCACTTGCTTGTCTGGGAGGGGGGAGCTGCAAAAGGAGAGCAGCTTTTAGTAAAATGGAATTATTAAAGTTATTAAAGTACTGAGACTGGCGAGCAGGTGTCTGGCTGCAGGGAAGAAAAGGATAAATGCAGCACAGTGCGAATAACAGAGACTTTGACCGACTGACCCTGGCTTTCCACAACTTATGATTGACAGCACTGACAGCCAATGAGTGTGAGGACAGAACTGTTATGCAAAGAAACCCAACCCCGACCTCAGAGCTGGCCAGAGGCAGGTAGAGAGAAGCACCTTAAACTTCAGAATCCTCCCTGCTTGCCTGTCCTGAGATCCGGTTAGAAGGAGAAGTGGGCCGGGTAGCTGTGCCGGGAAAGGAAAATGTGACCCTGCAGGCAAAAGTGTAGTATAGGCTTATACTCGAGACAATACAGGTTCCCAGTTTTCCTAGGTAAAAGTAGGTACCTCGGCTTATACTCGGGTCGGCTTATACTCGAGTATATACGGTATTTCATGTTTTATTCAGATTTTTTCCCACAAACAAAATTTTCGGGAAAGTGTATTAATAAATAATCCCAAAAAACCAGAGAGGATTTGGTCTAAGTTTTTTTCAGAAAATATTGAGATAAATTCGGACTTCAATAAATAACCCTTTAAGGTTGGGGGGAGGAGGGAGGGGGTCTATGTAAGTTAGGGGGGCAGGGTTTTTTTAAGTTTAGGGTAGAATTCTCCTTTTGTTATTTTCTCTCTCTGTTGCTCTGATGCCCCACCTTCCTTGTTCTCAAGTGTTCTCAGTAGAAATTCACCGAATCCAGGATTCTGCCTTTTTCAGCAGGATTCGGATCCGGCTGAACTGAATCTGAATCCTAATTTGCATATGTAAATTAGGGATGGGGAGGGAAATTGCGAGACTTTTTATCACAAAACAAGGAAGTAAAAAATGTTTTCCCCTTCCAACCCTTAATTTGCATATGCAAATTAGGGTTTGGTTCGGTTCAGTATTCAGCCGAATCTTTCGCGAAAAGATTCGGGGGTTCGGCCAAATCCAAAATAGTGGATTCGGTGCATCCCTAGTTCTCAGTTAGCAATCTAGCCCCTTTATGATCCTGTTACAAGCATTTTCTGGTTGCTTGATCATTGAAGCCTTACAGCCTGATCCTGTCTGTGTTCTGAGAGTTCCTGCCCGTGTTCCTGCCCATGTTCCACCTATTTCTTACTCTGTGCCCTTGTTCCTCAATTCCAGTTTCCCTTGCCTGGTTTCAATTGGATCTCTGGGTATTTGACCTCAGCCTGTTTTCAGGTTCTTCTTGACATCTGCCTGCCCCCCGACCTCGGGCTGTTATACGGACTTGTCATTATTACGAATGCCCCTGACCACTAGCCCAGTGTAAGAACTTGCATATTTTATATATTACTTTCATCTGTTGTTTTTTGTTGTACTTTTGGTTAATAAATCATTCTTCTCCATAACATGTTTCTGGCCTATCAACACTTCAAATATTTGTTTTACCCCTGTTATACAACAACTATGGACCTACCTGCTAGCCACTGCTAGCCTGTGGCTCAAGCTGACCGTATGTTTGCAGATTACATCTAATATGAAACACATGACTTTTTATTGTTTTATATTATAAGGAGCATTTGTATTCCCCTTACAATTAACCTACTGGAATTCAGCATTGATCTGAGGTTGGATATGTTTTCCAGAGGGTTTATAAATTTTAAAAGATGGTTGCAGACAAAGGTATGTCTTGACAGGACAGAGTTTCTTGTAAATTATTTTGCAGTAATTAGCCAAAAAGCTGCTTTGGGAGTAGGAGCACTTTAAATCAAAACTGCAATCTGTGAAAACCTCTATAGTCATCAATCATTTTAGTCATTTCTCTTTTAGCTTTTCTTATTTAGAAACGTTCCTTGATAGTCAAAAATGCTGCTTTTATATTTTGTCAAAATAACTCTAAGGCAAACTATATTTAAGAATCTTTTAAAGTTACCTATAGAATATTTACAGGATAATTTTTGTGTAATACATAGGGGAGTTTTGAACCTAAATTGTAATAATGTGGGGTGCAGGTTTTTATAATTTTTTGATAATTATTAGACCGTTCCCTGTAAAATACCAGATAAAAAAAAGTATCTGAATTATTTTCTTTTACAATAAAAGGAATGTTTATAAATGTGTTTAAAATAATTTACACCATAAAATGGGCTTAAAATAGTGTAAAATAAGTGGATGAAAATTCTTTATTCTATTCTATTATAAAAGAAAGATTATGACTCAATCACCCAAACTCAATGATTTGGTAAGAAGGGCATGAGTCAGAGAAGCAACCAAGAGACCACTGATAACTCTGAAATAAATACACAGCCAAAGCTTCATTTACCTACTGCAAACGCAGGACCAACTTCAGAAATCATGGGACCCTGTACTGCAACATTTTCTGGGCCCTCTGGTCCCAGCCTGCCCCCAAGCCCCACCCCATATCTTGCCCACCCCACAGTAAAGGCCACACAGACATTAGAGCTAAAATACTAAACCCCCCTAAGTTATAAAAAGCCATTGGTGGCCAGCCCTCCCCCCATACATGTTATAAAAAGCCATTGATGATCAGGCCCCCCCTGCAAGTAGAAAAAAAAAATATTGATGGCTTGGGCCCCCCCACCAGTTATTAAAAACCACTGATGGCAAGGACCATCCTTCAATTAAAAAAAACATTGGTGGCCAGGCCCCCCCCAAAATCAAAAATAATTGCTTGCCACTGTCCCCCATAAAAGTTTGGCTCTTTAGGGCTTTAGCACACGGGCAGATTTGGGTAGATTTAGTCAACTCCGGGCGACTTCGGAAATCGAAGCGCCGCAAGCGCATTGGCGCTGGCGTTTTCTCATTATAGCAGGCGGAAGGCAGTTTGGGGAGATTGTTGCCCTGCAGAAGAGGCAATTAGTTGCCAGGCAACTAAATCTCGCTGAATCTGCCGTGTGCTAGCTCCCTTAGGGGGCCTGGCCATGCTTCACTTACTTTATTAGCCGGGCCCCCTGCTGTCGGCATGTTGCAAGTTTTAGAAGAGAGGACGGGAGCTCCGGTGCCTGCATGATTTTTCTCCTATTCAGTTCTCTGTACCCTCATTGGTCACTGAAGTTTAAGTCCCAGAAAAGGTGCATTGGGATTGGATAGGCTGGAGGGGAAGATGCTACTTTACCTATTCCAATCTTTTAAGAATCCCAATGCTGCTTCACACAAAAGTTATGTTCCTCTAATCTAAAGGGCTGGCCTCTAGTGAGGTGATCTTTTCTGTGGGGAAAAAATATCCCCCACTATCTGTCTAAAATGTCCTGTACAATGTACAAGTCCCCTGATAATTACCTTTTCTCCAGAGAAACAACCCGAATCCTAACAGTTTTTCCTCATCGTTTAATTCTTCCATCCCTCTTAGCAGTTTAGTTGCACGTCTCTGCACTCTCTCTTAAGGACTGAAAAAACTGCACTGCATACTCCAGATGAGGCCTCACCAGGGACCTATAAAGAGGCATAATTATGTTTTTATCCCTTGAGTTAATGCCCTTTTTTATGCAAGACAGAACTTTATTTGCTTTAGTGGCCACAGAATGACAGTGCCTGGAATTAGACAACTTGTTATCTACAAAAATACACGGAATCTTCTCAATTAAGAAAACCCCCAACAACACTAAAACTAATTTGCCAGTTTGCTGCCCAGTTTTCCAGTTTAGTGAAATTGCTCAGCAAGTGGCAGCATCCTACATGGATAATTTAGCACAATTTAGTATTATCTGCAAAAATAGAGACAGTAGATGCAATGCCCACCTCAGTGCATGATTTAAAGAATTGCAGTTCACCAACAGTCCCCATCCAACCTGACAGAGCTTAAGTAATTTTGGCAAGATGAATGTGCAAAATTGCTTTTTCTGGCTATTAGAGACTTTCCTTTTTACAGTACTTGCAGCCAAAGTTGGTTCTACAAAGTAATGGGGGCAAATACTTACACAACCAACAAATGTCTGCTTTGTTTAAATTATATTTTTCATCTTCAAAATGTTGGTATGTTATGTAAATCCTATGGTAAAATCCCAGTTAACTCCATTTCAATTCCAACATGTGCAAAAATCCAAGGAGGTTGAAAACATATGCAAGGCACTTTATAAAGCAGGGGCAAACAATGTAACCTTTTCACAACTTTTTTATTGAGCTAACACCTCTATTTATGCAAGAATTTTACAAACTGCTTCACAATGCCAAAAATCTGCATTATTCTGTGTATTATACTGTGGCTATAATGGCCATGAGTGGTTTATTCTAACACCACTTTTTAATTGGAGTATAGATGGGGGGGCAAAAGCCAATGCTGTCTGAAAAGATTATTATTGTCTGCTGCAAATTCACCAAAGCACATCTGGAGGACTTCTGGATAACCAATCTAATATTTGGGCTAAAATAAGTAAACTTACGCACAAACCAGAAAAAAACACCTGAAAATCATGAAGGCAAAAAACATCTTCAAATAGTTAAAGGGACCTCTGACATTTACATGAATTCAACAGGTTTTAACTGGAGTATGTTTGAATTCGGACTTTTAGCAGCTTCAGGGCATAATACATCTTGAACAATTAGTTATTATTATTTTTTAGTGAACCAAACGAATGGACGGCACTTCTGGACAAGGCTTTATTGGCAGGTAGCTGTACAATGCGCATTTCGGGAGTGTATCCCTTAATCATAGGCTGTGAAACTAACCTTAGGGGGTTATTTATCAAAGGTTGAGTTTGTGAGGTTTTTTATACCTCAAATAAACTCACAACTCAAATGTTTGATTATTTATGAAAAAACTTGAATGCAAAAAAACTCGAATCAGTGCATTCTGGGGGGGGGGAACTTGATTACTCTGATCAAGTTATCGGCAAAAAAAAGCTCAGATTGATTGAGTTTTCAAGTGAAAACCACTGAAAAAACCCAGAACATCATGAAGGCTACAAACATCTTCAAATGGTTCAAGGGACCTCTGCCATGGGCTTCTATATGACCTTCAAGTGAAGAAAGGTGAGGCAGAGCACACTCCTGAAACTTATTATAATGAGAACACCTGGTGCACAGTGTTAGGAGTACGGCATCCTCCAGTGAATCCTCAAATAGAAAAACACTGGCACTCAAGGCAACTTCAATGCAGGGTTACCCCTTGCTGGTTTATTAGGTGTGAACGTTCGCACTTAATAAACCAGCAAGGGGTAACCCTGCATTGAAGTTTCCTTGAGTGCCAGTGTTCTACATGACCTTGACATTTTTTAGCTGGAGTATTTTCAGATTCAAGCTATTTGCACCTTTGGGGCATAATAAATCCTGAAAATTTTAGTTTTTATTGAAACTACACGTGAAAAACTCAAATTTTTTGGGAAAACACAACTTGACCTTTCATAAATCCACCCCATAGTGTGTTAAAGGAATTCTCCTTACCAATGTGTATCGGTAACTCCATAAAACATCAATGTTTTTCCTGTGTAAACCCAATCCATTCAAGGATTTGGGTTACCCTCCACAACCTTTATTACTGTGTACAAACAAAATGCACTCTAACAACTTCACCTGCATAAGATTATTGGCAGAAGGAGAGACCTGATACCAGAATCTGGGAGGTGGGGGATTCTTAATGTCTACAGAGCTAATAGCAAACTAATTATCTGCTAACCTTTATACTAGCTCAATGCATAACTAGTCCATTAATTTGTAAATTCAATGTGCAAAGATCAATCCAGATGACAGATCCACTTTAATAAGTAATTTACAGAACTCCTCACTAACCAGTATTGCCATATTACAACATGCATAAATCAAATCACTTATTCTGACCTTGCATTGCTGAAGTTGGGAAAAATAAAACAAAATTCTCAAAGCTAATTAATTTATTTGCATAATTTAAATCTGATCTGCTTTTTTCAACAACAGTACTGCAGCGCATCAACTGCCATAAAGTCCCACTGTGCTCCATATCTGGAATACTAATGTGACTGCACCTTCTATTGAACCCATTTGGGTTATTTATCATTGTGACACTGTGGCTTAGCCCCCACAAACATGATACTGAGGCATTTTATCATTGTTTAGCTTGATGAAAAATAACCTCCATTGTCAGAGAGCTAAAATAATAACTCAAAACAAATGATGACAGTTGGGCCCACTAATTTGCACTCTGTGCTTTCTCCATTGATTATTTATTCTTATATCATTTAGAGTTCCTAATAGGTGAATGGTATGACTGTAAATATAAAAATAGAGCGAGATCTTTCATTTGTCCACTAGGTGGAACAAGTAGTGAACAAGTGCCTCTTGGATTATGAATGGGGTCCCAATAAACAATAAATGCTCTTCACACACATGGCTATGCCCCTGATTCATACACACTTCTAGTCTGCTTATGGCAGTTGCTATTACTTCCAGACAGGAACTGCTTGGGGTCATATTTGTTGGTGTTACCAAGCTGTTTCCACCTAAAAGCCCTAGTGTCTACTCTGGCTTGTGTGTTTCCTATATGAATGGGAAGTGACTGCAGTTGGGTAGAAGGTCTTGAACTCTGCAGCTCTTGATGAATTCACCATAGGCCTGAATCTGACATCAAGTCGTTTATGGCAAGATAAACTATCCATAGATAATGAAAGAAAAGTGTGGGAGTACAAACTAATGAAAACTTTCAATTCTTTGGAGAAGGGACTAAACCTGGGCCTTGGATTTATGGTTAATCATGTGGACTAAGAAAGGCCTGTGCCAGGTCTGAAATACAGACATATGTGGATCTGGAGTAAGAGATTATATGAAATTACTTTTATTTCACATTCTATTAATTCAGACCTAATTTATATTCAGCCTCTTTGACCTACCTTATCTTGTATGTCATCTGCTTGTCTCTTGCAAATCCCCTCAGAAATGACTTTAACACCTTACACACAGATTCATATTTCTTTTTGTTGGTCATTTGCCCTTTGAGCTGAATGTTGTATATATATACCAGAGAACACCACAGCTTCATTGTGATCAGCTTGAAAAAGGAACTATAATGTTCTGGAAGCTTGCTATGATTATCTTAGTTATATAAGGTATCACCTTTATACCACTTCGTTATTTATTATTTCAAAAGGGTTGCCCTGTAACATTTTTACTTACTAACGCGGTACAACAAGTTTACCTGCAATAACTTTGTTTACAGACAGCTAGGGTACTATCTTAGCAAGTCTACCCATAAAACACAACTTTCAATCAGAATCAGAATAAAACAGTTCTTTATATATCTATATATGTGCTTTTTGGCAAATGAAGGATATCCCTTACAGCAAGTAAGTCACTTTCCAATCAGGCATTGGCTCTGCTTGACCTCAGAAAACATTAGCATAGAGTAGGTTTGCCACCTGGCCTGTATTTTACCCTCCTGACCGATAAAAATGATGCTTATTGCCAATGTTATTAATAGGGAAAACAGAATTATATCACTGCTGGTATATTTTATTCTAAAAGATGGCAATACAGGTATGGGACCTGTTATCCAGAATGCTCAGGACCTGGGAATTTCCAGATAACGGATCTTTCCGTTTTGATCTACATTCCTTAAAGGAACAAAAACACCAAAAACTGAAAGTGTTTTAAAGTAATGAAAATATCATGTAGTGTTGCCCTGCACTGGTAAAACTGATGTGTTTGCTTCAGAAACATTACTATAGTTCATATAAACAAGCTGCTGTGTAGCAATGGCGGAAATTGAAAAACCACTATATGGCACAGGATAAATAATGGATAACAGATAGCATTATACTCTACAGAGCTTATCTGTTATCTGCTGTGTAACTTGAGCCTTTTCTCCTTTGAATAGCTGCCCCCGTGGCTACACAGCAGCTTATTTATATAAACAATAGTAGTGTTCTTCTGAAGCAAACACAGCAGTTTTACCAGTGCAGGGCAACACTGCATTATATTTTTATTACTTTAAAACAATTTTAATTTTTGATGTTACTGGTCCTTTAAGTCTTCTAGACTGGATAAAATAATTTAAACATTAAACAAACCCAATAAGCTGGTTTTGCTTCCAATAATGATTAATTATATTTTAGTTTGGATGAAGTATAAGGTACTGTTTTATTATTACAGAGAAAATGGAAATCATTTAAAAAAATTTGGATAAAATGGAGCCTATGAGAGATGGCCTTTTCATAATTTGGAGCTTTCTGGATAATGGGTTTCCAGATAACAGATCCCATAACATAGATTCTGGGTGCAGTGGTACAGCAAACAATAACAGAGTCAGACTAGGCAGGCAAATAACCCTTCCTGTTGCTTATAAAGGTTCAAATGTCTTTATGTTTTTATTTCTCCAGGGATGAAATTCCAAGCTCATTAGCACACCGAGCATGCAGTCTATAGTGCACATATCAAAATGCAGTGGCAGGTGTAAGCAACAATAGAGAATGATATAATATATATAACATTTATCAGCATCTGGAGCTCTCTGTTCTCCAAGTATGTCAATTCTTTAATGTCACTTAGTCTTGTTACATGAAACTCTTGGGACTAAAATGCCTTGTTTGCAACTGAAAAGAAGCATATGAACAACCAGTGAGAGCATTGTACAAATACAAAATAACCTACTCAACCACTTATTGATTTCATGCGCTTCTGCTGGATGCAAACATACGATCTAACATGCAGCCAATGTCATGTTAAAGGTACAGTAGAAAGAAATAAAAATGTAAGCGACGATATTCACAAATGAACGGTCCTTGCTATAACCTGGTGATCATAACAATACTAATTTATTTAATGTAATAATAATACTGATGTCAGAACGGTTGCCATTCATCCTTAATTCTTTAAGCTATATGGTGGATTGCTGAGAAATTAATGGCCTTATTTATCAAAATCCGAATTTTTCAGTGTTTTTAAATTAAAAAAGTCAGAGCAAACTAGAATCCTCGATTTGACCTTATTTATTAATAAAAAAAACACAATTTATTCGGTTTGGGGGGCCACACACGATATGAAATTTCCAGGAGGGCTATAGGTGGACACAAAAATGCTGTATTTGCTGTTTTACGAACTGTACATATCAGCCCAATATTTGGGGGATCCATTCTAAGACTTACTGAATTGTGAAAAATGAATAAATAGTAACTGATCTGTGAACCAAATCTCAGCAACTTCCGCTGCAGGCTTGATTTTCTATTGAGAATGATTTGTTATGCTGTATCTAATTATACAGCCGTTAATGAGTCCTGTGTTTTAATAACTTTTTTAATTTTATTTTTCCCTTATTCCTTTAAGGCCCAGTTAGGCAAGGCCCTTATTTCCTTCTCCTGCGTTACTGATAATAGACAAACTAAAAACCTCACAAACTTGACCTTTGATAAATAACTCCCTTAGTATGTTATAGAATGGCTAATTCTAAGCAACTTTACAAATTGGCCTTAGTTTTTTCTTTTTTATAGTTTTTTTAATTATTTGCCCATTTTTGTGACTCTTTCCACCTTTCTAAAAGGGGTCACTGACCCCATCTAAAAAAAACAATGCTCTGTAAGGCTACAATGTTATTGTTATTGCTACTCTTTATTACTCATATTTCTATTCAGGCCCTCTCCTAATCATACTCCAGATTCAAATCATTGCATGGTTGCTAGGGTAATTTGGACCCTAGCAACCAGATTGCTGAAATCGCAAACTTCTGAATACAAAGCTATATAGCTTAAAAACCACAACTAATAAAAAATGAAAACCAACTGCAAATTGTCTAAGAATATCACTCTCTATGTCACACTAAAAGATCATTTAAAGGTGAACCAACCCTTTAAGATACATGGAATTACCAGATGGTTCCAGCATTAAAAAATGGTTCAGCTTTAAGCACACAAAGATATACATATACAGTCATGTGAAAAAATTAGGACATCCTATGAAAGCATGTGTTTGTTTTTGTAACATTCTTCACATATGCATGTTTAATCTCAATTTTAACAATACTGGGAGATTCAAGAAATATAACTAAACTGAAGAAAATATCTTCAGAATCTTCTGTAAAATTTAATTGTAAAAATGCAATTTCTGCTGAGAAATAAATCAGGACACCCCAACATTTATTTCCACTTAAAATGGCTCGAATCACACACAGGTGTATAACATCAGGTGTACATGATTAGCACACCGTTACATTTTGAAGGAATTTTGCCATATTTAAACCTCAGACATTTAGTTTGGTTTGCCCCTGACTGTTGAGGTGAGAGTGAACACCATGGTAAGATCAAAAGAGCTGTCTGAGGCCTTCAGAAAGAAGATTGTAGCAGCTTATCAGCCAGGTAAGGGATTTAGAAAGATCTCAAAATCACCCTAAAATAGTCTACAAGTGGAGGACTTTCAAAACAACTGCCAACATGCCTGTCCAAGCAAGTTCATCCCGAAAGAAGACCACAAGATGCTAAAATAAGTCTCCAAAAACCCTAATATGTCATCATGGGACCTACAGCAGGCTCTTGCTACTGTTGATGTGAAAGTGCATGCCTCTACAATCAGAAAGAAACTGCACAACTTTAACTTGCATGGGTATTGTGCAAGGAGGAAACCTTTGCTCTCTAAGAGAAACATCAAGGCTAGACTGAAGTTTGCCAGAGAGAACAAATACAAAGACCAGCAATTTTGGAATAATGTGCTTTAGTCTAAAGTCTAAAATCTAATTATACGGACACCAGAACAGAGGACATATTTGGCATAAACCAAATACAGCATTCCAGGAAAAGAATCTCCAAGAACTGTAAACAGGACCGCCATCAGAAATCGCAGGGCCCCATACGACAAAATTTCCTGGGCCCCCGGAGCTGCGCCCACCGCAAGCCCCACCTACAGGTCCGCCCTCCCCACCCCACAGGTCCGCCCCCCACTACACAGTAAAAAAACAAAAAAATATTGGTGGCTAGGGTTCCCACATGTTAAAAAAAAATAAAAAGATATTGGTGGTCAGGGCCCCCCATAAAAAACATTTGTGGCCAGGGCCCCCCCATTAAAAAATATTGGTGGCTTGGACCCCACATGAGAAAAAAAAATTGGTGGTCAAAATTGGTGGCCAGGCCCCCCACATTATAAGAAAATTGGTGGCCAGGGCCCCTTAAACGTCCATGCCTTCCCAAAGTCAGCAGCTCTCAGAAAGATGGGGGGCCCTGCTAATCAAGTAAGTGTGGCGTTGCCGGGCCCCCCTTACCCTCAGGGCCCCCTACAACTCTCCCCCCTGTCCCCCCCTGATGGCTGCTCTGACTGTAAACCATGGAAGTGGACGTGTCATGGTTCGGGGAAGCTATGCTGCAGCAGGACCTGGCCAGCTTACCATCATAGAATCCACCATGAATTCTGCTGTTTATCAGAGTGTGCTTGAGGAACATGTCAGACCATCTGTATGAAAATTAACTCTGAAACAGAACTGGACCCTGAAACACGACAATGACCCAAAACATACCAGTAAATCCACCAAGGGCTGGCTGAAAACTAAGAAATGGAAAGTCCTGGAGTGGCCGAGTCAAAGTCCAGATCTTAATCCCATTGAGATGATGTGAGGATGACATGGAACAAAAACTCTCAAACATCTGAAAGAATTCTGCATTGAGGAGTGGGACAAACTTTCCTCACATCGATGTCAGAGACTGGTAGATGGCTCACTGCAGTTATTTCAGAAAAAGGGGGTAATACCAGCTATTAAGGGCTAGGGTATCCTAACTTTTTCCTCAGTTAGAATACACATTTTTGTTGATATCTTTTGTAAATCAAGGTTATTTTTTGTTGTTTACCTTTAATTAAATCACTTTCTTTCCCAGAGATAAATATGAGGAAGTCTCAAAACTTTTGGCCTCTTCTCACCTTACTACCTGGCCGCTTGATCCCATTCCTTCAAAACTTCTCTTCAATACCAATCTTTGTCTTATCAAAGCCTTAACTCATCTATTCAATCTCTCGCTCTCAACTGGAATCTTTCCTTCTCAACTAAAACATGCTCTTGTCACCCGATTCTGAAAAAACCCTCTCTTGATCCCTCCAATCTTGATATCATCCGACCTATCTCTCTGCTACCTTTCATCTCTAAACTACTTGAGTCTACAATGAACTAGTGTCTCTGACAACAACCTGCTGGACCCCCTGCAATCTGGTTTTAAGCAACAACACTCCACTGAAACTGCCCTAACCCGACTGGCTAAAGCCAGCAAACATTTCTCACTACTAATACTGCTTGATCTCTCTGCTACACCCTCTCCTCCTCCAGTCCCTCCATTCGCTTGGCCTGTGTGACACTGCCCTGTCCTGGTTCTCTTCTTACCTCACTAATCGTTCCTTCAGTGTCTCCTGCAATGGAGTAGCATCTTCTCGCCTACCTCTTTCTGTTGGGGTTCCTCAAAACTCTGTCCTGGGCCCTAATTATTCTCCCTCTATACTTCTTCCCTCTGCAAACTAATCAATGCGTATGGGTTCCACTACCACCTCTACCACCTCAGATCTATCTCTCCTCTCCTGATCTCAACCCAGAACTCCTAACTCGGGTCTCCTCCTGCCTGTCCGCTATCTCTACTTGAATGTTGCAACGCTACCTCAAATGAAACCTCTCTAAAACCTAAATGGGTTTCTTTCCTTCAACTAACACCCGTAAAATCCTGGTAGTATCTATCATAATTAACAATTCCACTATCACCCCATCTCCCCAGGCAGGTGCCTTGGGTTTATCCTAGCTTCTTTCCTGTCCTTCACTCCTCATATTCAGTCACTTATGAAATCATGTCACTTCCACCTAAGGAACATATCCAAAATTAGATAATTTATCATCCAAGATGCCGCCAAAATTCTTATTCACTCTCTCGTCATATCACGTCTAGACTGCTGTAACTCTCTTTAGATCGGCCTTCTCCGCCAGAGACTGTCACCTCTCCAGTTCATAATGAACACCACTGCCAGTCTTATACACCTCAGCAACCACTCCTCCACTACCATGGCACTCTACCAATCCCTGTACTGGCTTCTGCTACCTTTCAGAATAAAATTCAAATTATTGACTGTGACATTCAAAGCACTTCATAACTCTGCCCCACTCTACATCTCTGAACTCATCTCTATATACTCACCCAACATCTTACTATGCTCCTCTACTGACTTGCTACTCAACTCTTCTCTCATTACCTCCTCACGTGCTCGCATTCAAGACTTTGCAAGGGTTGCACCCCTCCTGGAATGCTCTCCCATGGTCTGTCCGACTTTCTCCAAACCTTTCTGCTTTCAAAAGATCTCTTAAAATGCACTTCTTTGGAAAAGCTTATCCTCACTCTGCTTAACTACCACATACATTACTACATCTCTCACCCACTTCATTCTGATCTTGCCCACTTCCACACCTTGTGTCTTATTCTCTTACCTTTAGATTGTAAGCTTTTTTGCACAGGGCCTTCCTCACCTTTTGTACCGGTATTGGTTGTGATGTATGTAACTCCATATGTTCTATGTATATAATTCATGTGATTTAGTTGTATAAACACATTTACTTTACAGGGCTGCGAAATATGTTGCCGTTATATAAATACATGTTAATAATAAATAAAAGCAAGATTAGACATCGATATATAAAAATTTCTTAATAAAGAACTGAATATTTAATAGTGTGTCCTAATTTTTTCACATGACTGTAAATACATATACTTATAAGTAATTTTCTAGACTTCATGTAACACTAAACAGATTAGTGACCCACTTCCAATGCAAACCTTTTCTTTATTAAGAGAATGGCTTTCAGACTTTTCCCGGCCAGCACTGTAATTACTGTATGTAGCTCTTCTTTGTTACCACATACCAAATGGCATTGACATTTTTTCCCCTGTACTATATTTAAATTTTTTACAAAATTTGTATGAAGACACGTACATTTAGATAGGCAGATGCTATATCTCAGCACAAGATAAGTATTTCGGAACACATAATCAATACAGGAGTCATGGACACAATGGTGCTTAACAAATTGTTCAGCATACACAAGTATTGCATTATCCAGCAGAGATGAAGAATTGATTTGTTTGTTATTTATAACCTGGAATTACAATAGTCTGAAATGAGCTTTAAATCCCACTGCGCCCTTAGGTTCCGGGCTGAACTGCGGGCAGCCAAGTTCTTACATTAAAAGTTAAATCATTGCATTTATTTGTTTTTGTCTGAATATATGTGAGATCATTGTCTGTACACTTGTTTTTTTTTTTTAATAATTCAGTTTCTAGAAATATTGTCAAGCAGTTATAAATATCAAATGTAGTGTAGTGTAGTGTAGTGTAGTGTAGCAGAGCAGCACTAACATCATTATGGGATGATACTGTCTGAAGATCTTCCCTGGTTTTTGTCCGATAATCCAAATAAGTTAAGGTTATTAGGCTACAATTTGAAAAAGTCGTACAATTCGAACATCAAATCATAAAAGGCGCACCGATTTGACGCACAATTTTTTCCTGCACAAACTTTTTTGTTCTGATTTTTCGATAAATTATATAAATTCTTATAGTATATACCACCTGACTGTTCAAATGATTTTTTTTCACTTTTTCACTTGTTTACTTGGTAGTTGGTCAGGCACAAGAGGTTTCATGTGAAGGATAGGGTGAAGATAACATGGCTCCATTGCTCTGAGACACTGCCAGTAAAGATATATATATATATACTTCTAGGGGACACTTTATTAAACCTCAAATTTATTTAGTTGAGGTTTTAAAGGGAGAAAACTCAAATTTTTTGTGGAAAAAAAACCTCAAATATTTTGAGATTTACTGTATTATACCCCAAAGCTGCTAAAAATCCGAATTCGAAAATACTCCATCTCAAACCTTTCAAGGTCATGTTTGGGAGTTTTAATCCTGAAAGCAGCAAGTAAGTTGCAGGTAAAACTAAAGCTGGCCACAGACGCAAAGATCCGATCGTACGAATCAATGTACGATCGGACTTCCCCATCTCCCGACCTGCCACTAACCATAAAGATCAAAGTCTTACCATTCAGATCAAATATAAAGTTGTAAGAACAGATCAGCCGATGTTCTGCCCCTGACAGCAATCGTACGATAGTTAAAGCTGGTGACAGTCTCCCTCTGAAAATCGTACAATCGTCAATACACGCAAAGATATTACCCGCAGCCGACGGAAATTTTCTAACCTGTCCAATCGACCAAACGACCGATCTCCGCCGGACGAGAAATGTCGGGACTCTCCACACACGTTCCGAATATCGTACGAATCCTCGATTCGTATGATCGGATCTCTGCGTCTATGGCCAGCTTAAGTCCCTGTGTCAAATGTATAATGAAGCAATAGAATTCTTAATGAATCAGATGAAAATTGAGCATAGGACTGGCCAGATATGGGATGACTTTGACGTAGTTGGCCAGCTTAAATATATTGCAATATATGGACAAACAATCCCTGTTTTGTTTAAAGGGTAAGGCATTTTTCAGTAGCAGTATGCACAAAATGTCTCTGTCTTAAATATATTGATAATGGGTTGAGTGCAGAGGAATCTTGTATTTGTCTATATGTATTTTGTGGCCATAGCCTCATTGCACCCCCGCCTAATGATTTTAAAAATTAGTGGTGAGCACAAGTTTCCCTTGTTTGTTAGAGTTTTCTCAGCGGCAATTTGATAAAGTCAAGTTATAAGAATTAACACTCAATTTTGTCTCAAGGTTTTTTTCGGTCCAACTTTTTCAAGAAGAATTATTGATAAATTAGTTTGATCCGTGGATGGGAGTTAGGTTGTCTTTGTTTTAATAAAATACTGAGAAACTCGAGTTTTAGTAAATAACCCCCCTAGTGTCATGTTTAGAGCCTTTGTCCTTCATTGTCCACCTATTTGTCTCAACCTTAAAGAGCCACTATACCTTCATTTTTTTTATTTTTTGTTCAAAATGTATATTTCTTTTTAGTTTTTTTATTTATTGGCTCTATCTTCTTATATGCATGGCCTTAGTATGACATCATCTTTTTCTTTAAACCTGTTTTTTTTGATGTGAAGTGGATATAATTCCCCAGTTTACTGTGTTACCTACAATATGGATTTACTGCATTAATGCACATAGAGTTACCTGTTATAAAAGTCAATAGTGGATAACATGAATCCAATCACATCTCCCGCTGCAGTGCAGGCTTCATACCCCCAATGCATACAGCCATTATGCACACCAGCCTTCCATAGGGCACTGCATTCAGAAATGAAGCTTCACTGTGATGCCAAAGGGTTTATTTACTGAGGATATAGAACACATTATTAAATATATACATTTCATTTCAGCCTCTGCTGCAATTCATTTTCTGCCGGTTATTAGTGACCCTGCTTTCCATATACAAATACAAAAAAAAGAGGAAAATATGAGATGTAGATGTGAATCGTGTAATGAAGATCTCTGCCGCATGTACAGGTATCTATGGATATAAAACATGAAGAGATGTGTGTGTATTAGGCTGACAATGAACTCATTAACCTGAAAGTGCTGTACCTTACTGTGAATTTTGTTCCACATGAAAACCCTGCAGTTTGGGAGCAATTAGTGTCATTGAGAGCTGGATCATCTGACAGCCCATTGTGTGATATAGGCTCCATAGTTCCAATCTGTTATACGCTTCTTGGCATTAGGGGGTATCTGTCTTGCAAAATACATTTGTTAATCATTGCAAGTACTTTGTCTCCTTAACCCCTGTCTTACATATTTCTGCTTAGTTATTCATTTTAATGTGCCTGTAAGAGTGGGTGAGCAAAATAAAGAGATCTGCTTGAATGTGTTGCACATGTTGGCATATAAGCATTTCCCTGCATTTAATAAATACATCCCATCCCCTGAAACCCATGGAAATCCATCCTCATCTATGAATGTGGCCTCAGTAGAGTGTGTCGCTTGTGGTAGAATTACATTGGCCGTCTCCCATAGATTCCATTTTATCCAAATAATCAACATTTTTAAAAACAATTTTCTTTTCTCTCTGTAATAAAAAAGTACTTTGTAGTTAATCCAAACTAAGGGGTTATTTACTAAACTCCAAATGCAAAAATCACAAAAACTTAGGGGCACATTTACTCAGCTTGAGTGAAGGATTCGAAGTAAAAAAACTTCGAATTTCGAAGTATTTTTTTGGGTACGACCATCGAATAGGCTACTACAACCTTCGACTCGAACGATTCGAACTTAAAATCGTTCGACTATTCGACCATTCGGTGGTGGAAGTACTGTCTCTTTAAAAAAAACTTTGACTACATACTTAGGCAGTTTAAACCTACCGAGGTACAATGTTAGCCTATGGAGACCTTTCGCATCAGTTTTCTAAGGTTTTTTTGATCGAAGAAAAATCTTTCGATTGATCGATTTAAACCCTTCGAATCGTTAGATTTTTACTTCGATCGATGGTATTATTTGCGGTAAATCCTTCAAACTCGATATTCGAATTCGAAGGATTTTACTTCAAGGGTCGAATTCAAGGGTTTATTAACCCTCGATATTTGACCCTTAGTATATGTGCCCCTTAGTGATTTTTTTTTAAAAAATCAAAAATTTTTCAGAATTTATTAAACCGCGAGGATGGAAAAGTCAGAATCAGAAAATCCGGCATTTCAGACCTGTCGAGGTTGCATATAAGTCGATGGGAGAAGTCCCAAAGATTTTTTTGATGTGCACTGGGTTTTGTGCAATACCCTGAAGTTTTTGAGAAAAAAATCGGAGTTTTCGGGTGAAAAATCTGAAAAAATCACGAAAAACTGATGAAAATCCAAAAAAATAGTAAAAAAGATATAATTAATCCTTATTGGAAGCAAAACCAGCCTACTGGGTTTATTTAATGTTTGCGTGATTTTCTAGTAGACTTAAGGTATGAAAAGACAAATTACAGAAAGATCCCTTATCTGGAAAACCCCAGGTCCTGAGCATTCTGAATAACTGGTTTCATACCTGTACATACCAGGCTATCAGTTACTGAACTGGGAGCAGAGTAGAGTAATGTGGCAGCTCCCTTAGTAAAATGGTATTGTATTTAGAATGGACCAATAACTTAAAAGTTATTAATAGTTCTTATGACTGTGTTTTTTTAAAATACAAATAACTTGATGCCATTAGAGGGATTGTTCACCTTTTACTTAACATTTAGGGTCAAATTTACATAGGGTCGAATATCGAGGGTTAATTAACCCTCGATATTCGACTGCCGAATGTAAATCCTTCGACTTCGAATATCGAAGTCGAAGGATTTACCGCTATTCCTACGATCGAACTATCGAAGGAATAATCGTTCGATCAAACGATTAAATCCTTCAAATCGAACGATTCGAAGGATTTTAATCCATCGATCGAACGAAATTCCTTCGATCAAAAAAACCTTGGAAAGCCTATGGGGACCTTCTAACATTGGCCTTGGTAGGTTTTAGGTGGCGAACTAGGGGGTCGAAGACTTTTTTAAAGAGACAGTACTTCGACTATCGAATAGTCGAACGATTTTTAATTCGAATCGTTCGATTCAAAGGTCATAGTCGAAGGTCGAAGTAGCCCATTCGATGGTCGAAGTAGCCAAAAAAAACATTCAAAATTCGAACCATTTTTCCTCTATTCCTTCACTCGACCTAAGTAAATGGGCCCCTTAGTATGATGTAGAATTTCATATTCTAAGACTGTTTTCATTTTTGTGTGTTTATTTAGCTGTTTGTTCAGCAGCTCTCTGGTGAGGATTTTCAGTTATCTGGTTGCTTGGGTCCGGTTTACCCTAGCAACCAGGCAGGGAGTTAAACAAGACACTGGAAGAAACATAGAAGAGGGTCTGAATACAAAGATAAGTAATACATAGTAACAATAACAATTAAATTGTACCCTCACAGTGAAATCGTTGGTGGCTGGGGTCAGTGACCCCCTTTTGACAGCTGGAAAGAGGCAGTAGAAAAAAATAATTCAACGATTGTATAAAAATAAAAAGACCAACTCAAATTAATTAAATTCATTTCTAATTAAAATGAATAGGAGGCAGCAGGTTTGGGGTCTCTCTTTCAGCAGAGAAATGTCAGCAGAGAATAAATCCTGTGCGTAATAAGGGACAGTCCCAAAGTATAATAGGGGACAGTGACTGTCAGTGTGCAGAAGATTATCTATAGAAAACAGAAGTGCTAAGTATATTCTGAGATTTTATTTTAAAGTCCTTTTAAGACTGACAAGTACAAGTCATGATGTACTGAGTTCCCTGCACTTGACAGTACATCATCTGCTGCTCTTCTCTCTTTCAAACGTGACATTAATCTCATTTTAGCTGAACAATTGATTTTTCCTATAGGTTCCTCTATTGTTCTGCACATTGACTCCAAGAATAATGTCGGGATGTAATAATCAATTTATGGATGAGAATTGTGTTACATTTAAGAAAATGAATCTTAAAGAGATACGGACATTCGAAAATAACCTTTTTTATTATCTATCATAACATTGTCTTTGAATGTTATTTATAATTTTGCCATAAAAGTATTTGCCTGATGCTTTTACATGACCTTTCTTACTACCCTGTTCCTCTATGAGGGGGCTGCCATATTTGTGCAGTAGAACTATCAGCGAAAAACGATCAGCATGACCTATAGGTAATTTTTAATGTAGATTAATATTTTGAAAAGAAAATTTTTAGTCGCAGTATCACTTTAAGGTTATATATCTTATATCTTAGTCTAAATTGAGCAAATTCAACCATATTCAAGCTTCTTTAGTTGAAGGACAGCTTTCAGGTAGGCAACCTCTACTATACCTGCTATCCCAGTCACAGGCCTTCCCAGAGACTATTATCCCACTGTTACTATAGGCACCACCTCTCCCTACTATACCTGCTATCCCACAGTCACACTCCCTTCCCAGAGACTATTATCCCACTGTTACTATAGACACCATCTCTCCCTACTATACCTGCTATCCCACAGTCACACTCCCTTCCCAGAGACTATTATCCACTGTTACTATAGGCACCACCTCTCCCTACGATACCTGCTATCCCACAGCCACAGTCCCTTCCCAGAGACTATTATCCACTGTTACTATAGGCGCCATCTCTCCCTACTATACCTGCTATCCCACAGCCACACTCCCTTCCCAGAGACTATTATCCACTGTTACTATAGGCACCATCTCTCCCTACTATACCTGCTATCCCACAGTCACACTCCCTTCCCGGAGACTTTTATCCCACTGTTACTATAGGCACCATCTCTCCCTACTATACCTGCTATCCCACAGTCACACTCCCTTCCCAGATACTATTATCCCACTGCTACTATAGGCACCATCTCTCCCTACTATACCTGCTATCCCACAGTCACACTCCCTTCCCAGATACTATTATCCCACTGTTACTATAGGTACCAACTCTCCCTACTATACCTGCTATCCCACAGCCACAGTCCCTTCCCAGAGACTATTATCCCACTGCTACTATAGCCACCATCTCTCCCTAATATACCTGCTATCCCACAGTCACACTCCCTTCCCAGAGACTATTATCCCACTGTTACTATAGGCACCATCTCTCCCTACTATACCTGCTATCCCACAGTCTCTTCCCAGAGGCTCTTATCCCACTGTTACTATAGGCACCATCTCTCCCTACTATACCTGCTATCCCACAGCCACACTCCCTTCCCAGAGACTATTATCCCACTGATACTATAGGCACCATCTCTCCCTACTATACCTGAAATGCTACAGCCACATTTCCTAGCAGAGGCTATTATCCCCGCCATGTATTTTCCCCACAATGTACTATTTTGCCTAGAATCTCAGCATGGTTGCAGGTGCACCAGGAGTTGTGCCAAAACAAGAGCAATTGCTTGTGGGCATGTTCAAAAATCCAAAGCAAGTTGTGGCTAAGTAATATTTTTATGAGGGGACTGTGTGAAAACATTACACAGCATTTAAACAGCACTAGAATGTGATTGTTTTATCTCAAGTTTGCTTCATCTATTGTAACAACTCACTGCAGGGACCCTGGAATTAGCTCAACTTTCAGGGTGGTGGTAGCTCCAGTATTCCCCGGCCTCAATAGACTCACTTGAGCACAATTCAGTAGAAGAGGTAGGATGGACATAATACTGCTTACTATACACAACTATACGAAAGGGCAAGGAACGTGTGTGTTGGAGGGAAATACTTTTTTTTTTTTTTTGTAACTTAAAATTTTTATTAAGAATAAAGTTATCCAGAAAAGAAAAGAGAAATAAAGCAGTCCAAGCTTGCAATATCGCATGTACACATTACAAAAGTGGGTGCCAAATAGCACATGAGCATTAAACATTGCTGCAAGTCTGTATCACAAGCTAAGATCGTTCTGGACATTCTCATACATGCTAAAACAGTAACATAGAAAACAGAAAACAAAAGAAAAATAAAAAATAAAAAATAAAAACAAAAAATTAAAGTTCTACCTTACAAGAAATATTCTCCATAGCAATTAATAAAAAATTGGACTGCACATTGCTTAGTAACTCAGATACCAAAGCAAAGTCCACGTCTGAAGCGAACATCGTGAGTTAACGAAAAATCAGGAATCTATACAACTTACAGCGCAACAGTTGCCACCCAGGAGAGCGCAAAAATAGTTAAGGATTTTGTGGTTTCGCTAACATCTCGTAAGGAGCCCAAATAGCTAGAAACTTATGTGTCCTGTTCTGAGTGTAAGCAATCATGTTTTCAAAAGCCATATTCGAAATAAGTCTTCTATGAACCTCCTGAACAGATGGGGATTCAACCGATTTCCATTTAGCCGCTAACGTAATACGAGCCACTGTTAATATATGGTTAACCAGAACCTGCGATGAACTAGAAATCTCCTCAATAGGTTTGCCTAATAGGAAGGTGATAGGGTCTTTCACCACATCTGTGCAGGTAACCTTCGAAATTATACTATGGACGTCGGACCAATAAGCAGAAATAACTGGACAGGACCAGAGCAGGTGATACAAGTTACCTGGGTCTTGACAACCCCTCCAACATTGATTCGGGATCTGTGGAAAGATCCTATTAAGCCGCGATGGCGTCATGTACCATTGCATCAGTACTTTATATACATTCGAGGGAAATACTTTTAATGAATGACACAAATAAGCGAAACATTTGTGTGCATATCAGCACAACTAAACTTGCGGCTGCTTTACATTTTCCCTACACATCTACAAGCCACTTGGACCTGGACCCAACTACAGTATGTTGTAGTTCTGGTGGCTGTCAGGGTGCTGGCCATTACAGTTGTTCAACAATAGGATACAGTTGGGGGATATATGATTTAGTGGTCAAAATTTACATGGACTATAGAGGAGAAAAGTAATTTAAAATATCCACATTGCTTTGCCTGCTCCATTTTTATTATCTTTGTCTGGTTCTTTCAGGTTTATGCTTTGTTGCTGCATTTTTTACAGAGTTACCAAGCTGTGCTCTGGACCTAGTACAAGCTGCATTGTTCAGCACACCAGATATGTAGCATCTGATGTACAAATAAATCCATGCTTCACCTTTACTAAATTGGTTCCAAAATGAGCTGAAGATCTCATTAAATGCCCCAATGGCACCTAATTAAACGATCACATTGACTAAGACTGGCAACATTACATTGTGTTGTATTTCTTTGTGGACCCAGTAGATGGTGCTGTGATTACATGCGAGGACTACAAGAACCCACCTAAGGAAAGAAAAGTTTGCTTTGACATATATCTTTTTATAAAACATTTACTCTCTGTGGCCGTATCAAATGTAACTTGCATTTGACACAGGTCATTAAGCAGAAAGGTTTAAATTTTCTAAAGTGAAGAAAAGTGGAACGTGAAGGACAAGTGCATAGAGTCTGATAAACCCCATTATCCAATGAATGTGGTTTGAAATTCTGCCAGACTCCTTTTATATTGATATAATCTAGTTGACAAGCAGATGTACAGAAAATGACTTGTACACTAGCTCTATCCACTGCAGCAAACCAAGATTGATAAACATGCATGCATGGGATGGCAGCATCATTAGAGGAGAAGTTCTGAGACTAGAGTAAAAACATTCTGTATTGACTGTCTTCAGAAAGACTTGTGCTTGCAAATGTGCTCCATGCTACGATAAAGCACTTATCAATAAAAGCAGAAAATCCAGTGTGTGTTCATGCCCAGTCATTAGGCTGTCTCATTTGTTTGAGTCTGCTGTTAACGGCAATTTTTTCCCCTTTTCTTCTTTTTTTTTAATGGAAGAAATGTGTTTAATCTTCTCGTTGCAAGAACAGCTGAAATTGGAGATTTCCATAGAGAGAAAAGAGTCACAGATATTAGGGCTCATTTCCAAGCACATGCGCATTGCAGGTCTGTACCGGGATTCAAAATAGACCCTGGCATTTCAAATACACAGAGGCCCAAAAGCCCCCCACCAGCCCCCCACCAGCCCAAATAAATAGTCCCTCTGGCGTAGTGTGCAATGTACAATGTCTAGTGCAAGTTGCCACATTCTTCACCCATAACACAGGTCTTTCCCAACAATTCGATGTTATTATAGCAGTAATGTGGCTCTAAGGCTTACGCTATTGCATCCGATGCCTTAAAGGGATTGTTCACTTTTAAATTAACTTTTAGGGGCCGATTCACTAAGGGTCGAATATCGACTGCTAATTAACCCTCGATATTCGACTAGGAATTAAAATCCTTCGACTTCGAATATCGAAGTCGAAGGATTTAGCGCAGATAGTTCGATCGAAGGATAATTCCTTCGATCGAACGATAAAATCCTTCGAATCGAACGATTCGAAGGATTTTAATCCAACGATCGAAGGAATATCCTTCGATCAAAAAAAGTTAGCCAAGCCTATGGGGACCTTCCCCATAGGCTAACATTGACTTCGGTAGCTTTTAGCTGCCGAAGTAGGGGGTCGAAGTTTTTTTTAGAGACAGTACTTTGACTATCGAATGGTCGAATAGTCGAACGATTTTTACTTCGAATCCTTTGATTCGAAGTCGTAGTCGAAGGTCGAAGTAGCCCATTCGATGGTCGAAGTAGCCCAAAAAAAACTTCGAAATTCGAAGTTTTTTACCTTCGAATCCTTCACTCGAAGTTAGTGAATCGGCCCCTAAGCATGATGTAGAGAGTGGTATTCTGAGACAATTTGCAATTAGTTTTCATTTTTCATTATTTGTGGTTTTTGAGTTATTTAGGTTTTTATTCAGCAGCTCTCCAGATTGCATTTTTAGCAATCTAGTTGCTAGGACCCAAATTACCCTAGCAACCATGCATTGATTTGAATAAGAGACTGGTATATGAACAGGAGAGGCCTGAATAGAAAGATGTGTGATTAAAATTAGCAATAACATTAGTATTGAAAGTATAGTTGAAAGCTAAAGGGCAACTAAAGGGCAGTTTAAAATTAAATCAAAATTAAATGCAACGTCCAACAGTAAACAACTCTGTGGGTCATATTTATACAATACACCTCGCAAGGCTTCACTGTGTAAAAAACTTTCTTAGAGTGACTTACGCCAGAAGCAATGGAAAATAACGGCAGAAAATCTGACCTTCGCATGGTGTAAAATTACACACACTTTGATAGAATTGCCATTTACTTTACACAGCTTTTTATACCGTCAGCGAATTTCATTTTACAAAGTATAATAAATAAGCCCCTACATGTAGGCCCCAGGTGACATGATGAAGGCAGCATAGTCTAAATGTTGTTTAATAGGTATCAGAATCCAAATGACCATATTTTTTGATATGTTGGTGAGTGTGTGGAGACCACTCAAAGTCTCCTAAGATACCTCCGCTATTCAGTCTGTAAAAAGAGTACGGATGCCAATCAAGCACAACACTCCACCGAGATACCTCAGGTACACCAGTCAGCCACCACAGTGTATGGAGACCCCATAAGAAGCCTCAGGTGATGCAGTCAATCAGTGGTGTGGAGACCATTCACTCCCCTATAGGAAAGAAAAGGTGTTTCCTTCAAACTCTATTTACCAGTAAATAATGTAGGCTTCCAAACAACGTTTATTCAGAGTTTCCAGTAGATCAGGCATTGACAAACAATGACCTTTCAGGTGTTGTTGAATGACAACTGGTAGCTTCCTAATATTCTTACTTACAGTAATACTTACATGCACACACTGTAACCTATACCATAAAGCATTGGAGTCCACCCTACAAGGATGGAGGCATACAGATTCCTGTGGGCCAAACAAGCCTTACACGTTTTTTTAGCAAGGAAAGTGCCTTTTATGAACGGCTAGCTTCCCAACATCAACTGGCACTGGCTACAGTCAGTTCTAATTTAAGAATATGTGGATTGCTGCTTGTTGACCATCACTGCAATGTACTCATTCATGTATTGGTGAGCACAATATTCTGTTTTGTAGGAAAACTTAACACAGTTGGGCCAGATTCAGTAGGAAAAAGTTATCTCATGGTTTATCACGTGCAAACTCATGGGCGAAATTCAATTCAAGAAGAAAACGTTTCTCCTAATTAAGTTTCAGCTTTTTCCCAAAGATTTCAATAGAGTTTTCACATGATAAACCTTGAGATAAGTTTTTCTGAATTGAATTGCATCTCAAATTGAATCTTGTTCATGACTTTTTACTTGATGAAACCTTTTCGCACTGAATTAAATCTGCCCCTTTTTTTGCAGGTCTAGCTGCCATGTTAGATTATTCCCCTAGTTCTCCATTTCATAATGCCCAAAACAATATGCCATGGAAAATGGGCATTACTGGCTGGTATAGATTGTTCATCATCAAAGGCTGCAAGCTATTTAGATTATCCTCTCTGCCCTTCTCTTGTTTGCTCTTAGGTTTACATTGCTATGCTCAGTTTAATTAAAATAATATTCATCGGCTAACTCCAATGAGAAAAGCAAATTCATTTTTGTCCATCCTGGTAATCATGTTTGTCTTTGGCATTTAAAAAAAAGTTTTGTTTATTATGAACCCAATCCAGCTCTGCTTAAATTGTGCCAACCTGAAAAATATGTAAAAAATGTGTCTGCTTTACACAGGAAATGTCATACATTATCATTTGAGTTTTTCAAACTTTTTCAAACTTGGATTTTTATTGCTAAAAGAGTCTAATGGAAAAATCAATAATAGAAAACTAAAAGATCAGCTATAAATAGTCTAAAGTTTGCTACTTGTCTAGTAACCTATAGCAACCAATTAGAAGGTAATGCTCACTGGTCAGATGTTTAAAAACCCACCTCTGATTGGTTGCTATGGCTTACTAGATGTAGGTAAACTTTGGACCTTTTATTACACCAATCCATAAGCTTCTATAGAAGTCAATAAGATATACACTTTCAACATTCAAGCTTTTTTATGTATTGAGTTTTTTTTTTAAAAAAAATGAATGAATGGGATTTTCATTGCAAGGTTTTTTTTTTAAAAAAAATGAATGAATGGGATTTTCATTGCAAGGTTTTTGTGACATAATGCAATCAAGTTTTTCTGTTTTGAGTGAAAATTGTAAAATCTCAAACTTGAAAATGAGTAAATTGCCTTCCAGTGTTCATTGGTTAACTGTACACGTAAACCTTGTTCAAATTTAAAAAAAAACATGTAGCTATGCTAAAAATCACATTATTGAGATTAAATTTTAATTTATTTGATTAAGTATCTTTAAAAAGGGTGAAAAACAGAAATATTAATCACCAATAATATGCAAAACATTGATCGAATTACATATATGTGACTTAAAACTTTCATTCAAATAAACATTTTGATCATTCCATTTTATTACTATAATAAAAACAGGAAGAGAAATCTAATCTTTTCACAATACTAGAAGTATATTTCAACTATCAAAAAAGAAAGAAAGAAAACCCTATTAATATAGGGTGCTGGTTTCTAATTTGTCATGCAAGCCCTTAGGCATTATAGAATCAAAATAAAAAGTCTATTAATGTTATAACACAATCTTCTGAATGTCTCTCCTTAAGGAATATAGTTGTAATCTGCTCTAACACTTTGAGCCTCGATGTACTCTACTGCCGTTTTTATCATGATCCAGCTTGAAATGGGAAGGAACTAGATACTTCTCCCTGTCTTTATTGAGAGTCATACGATGTTCTATAAACCTACTTTTCACTGACATACTTGTCTTTCCTAGATATCTAACATTGTGGTAGCTACATATAATATGTACGTGACATTGTTAATTCTCATGTTCTCATGTATAGTTTCCTATTTTAGACCAGGGATTCTAACCTATAGTCTGGCCACAAAAATGGATCTGCATAGGGTGGGTCTCCATGATGCCCTGAATATGGTGAAGTTTGTTCCTGTAGTGGAAGTTAGCCATTAAAGAGGTACTGAGTCTAAAAGGTGAATCGTCTGCTTGAGAAGGAAGAGTTTATCATCTGGTAGAAATGTGACACTGGCCCATAAGTATAAGTAGGTAAAAAAAATTCTGGGGTACAGTACCATTTATTTGTTCTATGAGTACTGGCATAAAGGTTTGAGGAAATCCAGTGTTTCCCAACCAGTGGCTTGTGAGCAACATGTTCCTCACCAACCCCTTGGATGTAGCTCCAGTGGCCTGTTTGGTTGCATAAAAACAGGTCTCCTGTAGGCTACCAGCCCACATAATGACTACCAAATAGCCAATCCCAGCCCTTATATGATACTTCCTACAACTACTTCCATGCTTATTTTGCTCCCCAAATCATTTTACATTTGAATGTGGACAGATAAAAAAAGGTTGTAGACCTTCTGTCAATTCTGGTAGTGAATGAGCAAACACTTTCAGGGGAATGTAATAAAAGTCGCAAAGAGCAAAACAATTCGCACCAATAAGACTAAAAATCCACATCTCGCAATGTAATATTGTTCCTTAAACTGTTATTGCATTGCGAATTTTAATTGCGCATTGCGAATTTTAATTGCGCATTGCGAATTTTAATTGCGCACTAATAAGAAGTGCTTGAAGGTGTCGTAATCGTTTGGAGCAAACATAACGACTTTTTCAGTAAGAAGTTTTATTACATTGACTGCGCATTGGCGCAAACTATAAAATTCGCAAACGGTCTTTCACTGTCGGAAGTGGTCGCTAAACAGTTTCCGGGCTCGCAAAAGCTATATTAAATTCTCACAAAGCAAAATTTGTTCGCACAAAGGCATAACTTTTCGCATTGCGAAAAGTTTTTCCGTTAGCGATTTATATTACATTCCCCCGATTATGTTTAATGTTTAGCAGTGCAAACTATGATCTTGGCTATATCTGTAGAAATAAGTCAAATCAACTGGACTGTTTTTTCTTGAAGACGTTTCACTAGTCATCTGACTGGCCTTCTCAATTCAGAATGGAGACACCCAGTTGGATGACTGGTGAAATGTCTTGATTTGACTTATTTCTACAGATATAGCCAAGATCATAGACCATAGATCATAGCCGTGCCACACCATAATGTGTATGCTCATTCACTACCAGAGACTTATTGCTCATTCACTACCAAGACTTATTTCTACAGATATACCATGACCTGGATGAATGAGAATCTTCACACATGGTCTTGGCTAGTCTTGCAGAGTGCAGTGGACTCAACCATAGTGTCTATCAGTCTTAAAGTTTTTGTGGAAGTGATATTCTCTTTTATTTCGTTCTTTATCGCAAACAAAAGCAGTTGGTAAAAATACACGTATACATAAAATGTAGGAACAGAAGATGATGATTAGACATTGCTAATAAAAGGCAATGTATCTACAGTGTAGTTCTTGGTGAAGGGTTCTTTCTAGGTGGAGGGTGTGGGAACCTTCTTAAACTCTCCATTTCTGCCCCTACCCCACAGTTTGGGAATTACTGCCTTGATGAATAGTAAGACAAAAGTGCTGCCAATACCTGCCAACTTGTAATAATGCTCATTATGCTTGGGTTAGTTGTAATGTACATGTGTTCCCACACTTTGTTTTTAACTAATCAGTCATAGCTCTAACCATATGCCCAAACAGTCCTGGATCTTTTATTAGTATCCACTGCGGTTTAGTAGATTTCTGTTCTCCTTTAACTGTAATATTCCCACACATTTCATATGGAACTTTATAAACGAGGACAACATGGAGGTGACCTACCGAAGAACATATGAATATTGCAAAAACGTCCTCATTTCCTTATTTTCTCAATTTAGTAGATTTCTGTTCTCCTTTAACTGTAATTTTCCCACACATTTTATATAGAACTTTATGAACGAGGACAACATGGAGGTGACCTACTGAAGAACATATAAATATTGCAAAAACTTCCTCATTTCCTTATTTTTTCAGTTGTTCTCCTTTAACTGTAATATTCCCACACATTTCATATAAAACTTTATTAACGAGGACAACATGAGGGTGACCTACTGAAGAACATATGAATATTGCAAAAACTTCCTCATTTCATTATTTTCTCAGTATAGTAGATTTCTGTTCTCCTTTAACTGTAATATTCCCACACATTTCATATAGAACTTTATGAAGGAGGACAACATGGAGGTGACCTAATGAAGAACATATGAATATTGCAAAAACTTCCACATTTCATTATTTTTTCAGTTTAGTAGATTTCTGTTGTCCTTTAACTGATATATTCCCACACATTTCATATGGAACTTTATGAACGAGGACAACATGAGGGTGACCTACTGAAGAACATATGAATATTGCAAAAACTTCCTCATTTCCTTATTTTTTCAGTTGTTCTCCTTTAACTGATATATTCCCACACATTTCATATGGAACTTTATGAACGAGGACAACATGAGGGTGACCTACCGAAGAACATATGAATATAGCAAAAACTTCCTCATTTCCTTATTTTCTCATTACCTTAATTGCAATGATCTTCTTTCCTTGTATCCTGGGAATAACACGCAATATACGTTTTCAAGCTTGAGAAATGAAAAGTGTTTTAACTGAGTTATGTTGCAATTGATTTAATTTGCTCGCTTTTGCTTCTGTCTGTTTTGCATAAAGTAACAAATGGACTGACAACCATAAAAATGGAATCGATTCATTGTTTACGAGCATTTTGCATTATTAATTTGATTATAAGTCTATTTCTGCAATGTATTTGTTTTACATGAGGTAATTGGAATGAGATGTTGAGGTAAATGAGTCATATGAAACTTGCCTGGGGCTGGAGCTAAGAATAGGAGACGTGCCAGAGTGTTGCTGCTGCATTCATTGGATCTCATGTCCATTCCCCCTGTGTATTCATACACGTTCTTTCCCAGTATCAAAGTATAATTTACATTACTGCTTGAAGGCATTTTGCATATAAGTTTGATTCTTATAGATTCTAATAGTAAACAGAATTTTACCTTATCAACAGTCTAGCTAGGGTGCTTAATGATGGAAACACTAGCCATTATCCAAATCTGTGATAGGAATGACATGAAAATCCCACAAACTGCTCTCCAAGAATTAACATGGAAACTAGACTTGCCTTGCAGTAATTCATATGGCCATTTGTTAAATATTGTTGGCAAGGAGTATTTGGGCCCATGTAGAAAATTTGGGTCTCATGGAACTTAAACCAGTTCACTGTAAAAATGTTTTACATTTTTTAAATTCATTTTACAATTAAGATGGAATTAATGGAATCCACAGTACAGATCATGTTTCCCAAACAGAATCAATTATCTTATAATCTTTGAAACTGATATTGCCTAACAATTAATACATTTATGGAGAAAATAGTTGGTCCAGTTCTTGACCCCATTATTGCTTTCATATAACCCCTTACACGAGAGGCTATTTTCTTAGATAGGCCTGGAGCCTACATACAAAATTCAATCTCTGTTGTATGAATTGTCAGCCAAGTGAAATATAGGTGGGTGTGAGTTGCAGGAGCACTGTAAATGATTTACTAGAGGGCCATGGATTTAATGGAACAGGAGTCAAATAAAAGCCAAGAACAGGTATGGGACCTGTTATTATCCAAAATGCTCCGGACCTAAGTTGTAACGTATGTTTCTGTAATTTGGATCTTCATACCTTAAGGGGCATATTTATCAAGGGTTGAATTTCTAATTGAAAAAACTTCGAAATTCGAATTCAAAAAGACCAACCGAAATTAAGTCGAAGTTTTTTTTTTGGCTGAATAGGTCCATTTTTGATCGAATAGCTCCGTATTCGGCTTAATTCGAATTGTACAAATCGAAGTAATAACGTATTCGATCAAATTCGATTCAAAGTTTTTCCCAAAAAAAACTTAAAAAAAAGTCCACCAATTGACTACAAATAGGTCATAGGAGGTCCCCCATAGGCTAAAACAGCAATTCATCAGGTTTTAGATGGCGAATGGTCAAGGTTAAATTTTTAAAGAGAGAGATGATAAATTTTGATATTTACATTTTTTATTTTTTTCCAGGGAAACCCTTTTGAAATAAAAAAATAAAAGTGGTATAAAGGTGATACCTTTATTGGCTATTAGCTATTAGCCAATAAAGGTATCACCTTCATACTACTTTTGTTATTTTTTTATTTCAAAAGGGTTTCCCTGTAACAGTTTTACTGGCTAACACGGTACAGCAACTTTGCCTGAATTTTTTTCAAATTTGAATCGAATTTGGACTATTTTTTTCATTCGAAAATTCACCTTGACCTTTGATAAATCTGCCCCTAAGTCTACTGAAAAATCATTTAAACAATAAATAAACCCAATAGGCTGGTTTTGCCTCCAGTTAGGATTAATTATATCTTAGTTTGGATCATGTACACGGACTGTTTTATTATAACAACAAAATAGGAAATAATTTTAAAACTTTGAATTATTTGTTTAAAATGGAGTTTATGGGAGATGGCCTTCCACTAATTCGGAGCTCTCTGGACAACGGGTTTCCGGATAATGGATCTCATACCTGTAGTAATAATTAGGACACCCCTTTAGTCCTTTCTTTCACATTACATATTGGCTAATGACCAATGTTAAATCAGTTTAGCAACTGCATTAAAATAAGGGGGTTATTTATCAAAGGAGAAATTAGTTTTTTGTACCTCGAATGAACTCACAACTCAAATGGTTTCTTATTTAAGAAAAAACTTGAATGGAAAAAAATAATTTTGCGAGTTTCATTAGCAGAACCCGAAAACAAGTTTTCCGCAGGAAAAACTCGAATCAATCAAGTTTTTGGGCAAAACCCTCTGAGAAACTCGAACATCATGCTTTGCAGGCTATTAACATCTTCAATTGTTTAAGGGACTTCTGCCATTGACTCCTACACGACCTCGACAGGTTTTTGATGGTGTATTTTTGGATTTTTAACTTGAAAATGTGTTTTTACAAAATAAAATTAACTTGAAAACGTGAATTTTTGTGGAAAACACAGCTCGAACTGTAATAAATCTGTCCCTAAGAGGATGGAGAAATTTATATTAAACATCGGGGTAATAGACAAGAACTGATATGGGCAAAATCCTAAAGAAGTAGGAATCTTAGCCGTCTATACTCAGGGTTTCAGGAATGCTTGTGCCTATCTTGGGGATAAACAGTGGCAGTGACCATTTTGGTTATGATGTTGGATAGGGTCTAAACTATGACGGATTTTAACATCAGTAGGATTTTGCTCAATGAAAATCAAATAAATTCTTTGGAATCTTACTTAAAACATTAAACATTTAATAATGACAAAATACATGTTTTAAACCAATTATTCCTTTATTGGCTTAACAGTGCTTCTTTAATGTCATTATTTTTCTAGAAACAGAAATTTGCAAGCATGTTAAACTAAGCTAGTAAAACGAATACACTGTACTATTGTTTTGTCATTGAAATGGATTTATGCTAGATTCTTTAAAAGCAAGTACACTGTATCACATTATTATTTCAATAAAATCGGAAAAAAAGCAGCTAATATTTATGTAAGCAGCACTTGCTCCTGTATGTAATAAAAGGAGCGAATTCTTTTAACAAGCAGTAACTCATAGCATTCAATAAGATGTTTGCGTTTAAACAGGGGATCAGTAAATGCAAATTGCTGATTGGTTGCTATTGCCTTTTATTACATAACCCCACTTGGGTCAAATGGTAATTCTGTTTTGGGGAGTATTCAGATATTGGGTTTCTAAATCATAAATCTCACACCTGTAAGTATTTACCAGCAGAGTTCTAAGCCTTATTGGCGAAAAGGACAGGGATCAGCGGTGCCTCCAGGAGAGAGAGATAACCTAGAACACAGCATTTCTTCCATGAGATTAATCCTCCCCCGCTTGTGGCTTTTAAGAGAGAGAGTCTGCCTAGACCAACACCCATTTCCAAAGGCATGGGGACACAATTTAAAGGGACAGGTGTGGGGGTGCTACAACCACAACCACTATTTCTGATAGTACCTGGGTGTGATTCTAGTATGTTTCTCTGTTTTTGACCCCTGTATGTTGACTATCCTGTATTGCTGCCTGAACTGACCTTTGCCTGTATTTAACTACTGTTCCGGACCCTAAGTTTGTACTGCAACTACTGATTGGTTTGACCAGGCTTGCATCCTTGACTACGATTTTGGTTCCCAATTCCGTACTGCACTGTATGATTGGTTTTGACCCCAGCCTGTTCTACAGCTTTGTTCTATCCCTGTTCCTCTTGTTGCACATTATGGTTCCCTTGCCTGCCTAGAACTCTCACCCTGGTTCTCTCACTTTAAGTCCTGGTGGCATCCAAGTAGTTGAAGACTCCTCCTGAAGCAAAAGGCGGCTGTTATAGGTGGAATCATGAGCCGTGACCAGAACTTTAGAGTCTGTTCTGGGTTTGGGAAACCATAAGTGACACTTCCCCACTGATATCTGGATAAAAATTGGACAGATATTTATAGGACAGATTCGGATATAACATTGGACTCGGATTGTTATGGTGTGTTAGCCTCCGTTACAATCCAATCATTGTCCTGATTGGGCACAATCTGCTTGTGACCTTGCCCAATGAGCATTTACTCCTGCGTATGCAAGCTGTACTCAGCCTTTGGCTTCGGGAGGAGCCCTCAGCTACTCAGATGCTGCCAGGACTTAGTGTGAGAGGACCCAGGAAAGAGTCATGAGCAGGCTAGGGAACTGAACGTGTAGTAGTAGAACAGGAAACAAGTAGTGTAGTCAATGGCCAGGTCAGTAACAGTCGGGAATGTGGTACAAAATCAGGAGATGAGCAAGAGTAGTCGGGGCCACAGGCCGGGTCAAACACACTAATATCACAGTACAAACAGGATCCGAGAAAGAAGTCAAATACCAAGTGAAGGTCAAGACAGGAAGCAAAGAATCAATAGTTAGGGACAGGCAAGATCAGCAACAGGCAAGACAACTAGAATAGCACCCAGGAACTAGAAATTAGACCTTTATGTTGGCCAATGAAAAATGGTACATGGTGCCTTTAAATTTTTGAATTTCACTCCAGCCACGATGACGTCAGATGCGGTGTTCGCGTTACTCCAGAAAACTCTGAATTACGGGAAGACTATCTTCCATAGACTCCATTTTAATCAAATAATTCACATTTTTAAAAACGACTTATTTTTCCTTTGTAATAATAAATCATTACCTTGTTCTTTATCCCAATTAAGATATAAGTAATCCGTATTGGAGGCAAAACAATCCTATTGGGTTTAATTAATCTTTAAATGATTTTTAGCAGACTTACAGGTACAGACATCCAAATTATCTTGAAAACCCCAGGTTCCATTTTGTATAATAGGTCCCATACCTGTATTAGGTTAAGGTGAGGTTGAATAGAACACCTTCCAGCAATATATACTAATATGCATTTAAGCATTAGAGCTTAGTTATCTTTCACTCGTTTTATCTAATTGATCTTTGGGGTGAGCATATCTTTAAAGCTTATCTGAAAATTAGTGTACAGTTTATTGATAAAAACAGTTGATCTCTAATTGTAATTGCTACTTAATATATTTGGACGGCTGCTAATTTCCCCACACAATGCCAGGTATTTATTGATAAGCTATTTGGTAAGTAAAGTCTCATCAATACAAATTTCCTTCATTTTTTACTCTAATTGTATTATGGTTTCTTGCAGATTTTGCTTGTCTGGGCCACTGATCTATGCATTGTTATCTCTTTCCAAAGATCTCTGATCATTTATAAATTCTTTTTGTGAAACATCACAAGACAGCAGTTAAAGGGGTAGTTCACTTTTAAATTAACTTTTAGTATGTTATAGAATGGCCAGTTCTAAGCAACTTTTCAATTGGTTTTCATTATTTTTATAGTGAATTCTATACCTTGTTCTTCTGACTCTTTCCAGATTTCAAATGGGGGTCAGTGACCCCATCTAAAAAAACAAATGTTCTGTAAGGCTACAAATGTATTGTTATCGCTACTTTTTATTACTCATTCTTCTATTCAGGCCCTCTCTTTTTTTATATTCCAGTCTCTTATTCAAATAAGTGCATGGTTGCTAGAATAATTTGGACCCAATCAGGTTGCTGAAATTGCAAACTGGAAAGCTGCTGAATAAAAAGCTAAATAACTCAAAAACTACAAATACTAAAAAATTAAAACCAATTACAAATTATCTCAGAATATCACTCTCTACATCATACTAAAAGTTAACTCAAAGGTGAACAACCCATTTAAGGGTGACACATGGGAGGTTTGCCCTTCAGAAAGGAGCTGAACATAACGGTACAATATAGAACCAACCCTTGAAAGCAGAGAAAGTCAGGGGGAAAAACACATAATATTGTATCTACAAAAGGTGTTCCAGGGTTCTTGGAAAACTTCAGAAAGAACATTTAGGGGGTTATTTATCATTGTCCGCATTTATCTGAGTATTTCTAAGTTAGAAATCCGAGAAACTCAGATTGCTCGAATGGACCTTATTTATGAAAAAAAAAGCCAGAAAAAATAGGGTCGGGCAAACTTCAGAGCTTTCCTCGAAAACACCAAATTGTTTTTGGTTTCTGTGCAAAAACTCTGAAAACTATGAAAATTTTTTGGAGTTTTTTATGCAGAAACCACAAACTCATTGAATATTGGTACAGACATCAGCACAGACTCTGGGACCTTCTTCATTGACTTATATTCGGATTCAGAGTTTTTAGACCATCAGACTTTAATAAATCTCGAAAAACTCATTGGTTTTTTTTTCCTCCGAAAACCACAAATTATTCGAGGTTCGTATATTCTGACCTTGATAAATAACCCCCTTACTGTATGTGTAGGCATTGCTAAGAATGCAAGATAATACCTTAATTTCTTTGAAAGTCTGTTACGCATCTACATCAATGTCTTATTGGAAAAGTCCCAGCCAGCGTGACTCCATGCTGTTATTGTGCTGAATTATCATTAAATAAGCAATGTGTACAAAACGGGAGTTGTTGCATGCATGACTTTGTAGAAAATGGTTTAGCTTTACCATTTTTTATGTCTCAGTGGCTTTTTTGTGTAATTATTTGTTAGATATTTAATGTTCAATTTAATTCTATAATCTTTTGCTGTTTGATTTTTTTTCCAGTGGATGTAGCGTAACGAAAATCATAAAAAAAAACCATTTAAATGCCTGATTGAAAATGCATTTTTAGTATTATTGCCAGACTCCCAGGATCCTTTGCCGTAGCATTCCCATAAGGAAGTGGCAATATGCTTTCAAGATATTTGTCTGCAGAGAGACTTTGTTCAAACATCTGTTCCTTTGTCCATATCTTTCTGCGGCGTATTCTAGCGCACGTGCTGGAGAAAACACAAGGGCCAATGTTGACATTCTGTTCATTCCTTTGTTTATGGAGATTTGAAAGAGATATTTATCTCATAAATATTACACATAATAAAATATTATAATTTATGCATTCATTTACATGTGTTAAAGGGGCGGTTCATCTGTAAATGAACTTTTAGTATGTTATAGAATGGCTAATTCTAAGCAAATTTTCACTTGGCCTTCATTTTATCTCTTGTATAGTTTTTGAGTTATTTGCCTTCTTCTGAATCTTACCAGCTTTCAAATGGGGATCACCGACCCCATCTAAAAAAACAAATGCTCTGTAAAGCTACACATTTATTGTAGTTGGTGTTTTTTATTACTCGTCTTTCTAGTCAGACCCTCTCTAATTCTTATTTATGTCTCTTATTCAAATCAATGCATGGTTGCTAGGGCAATTTGGAGCCTAGAAACCAGATTGCTGAAATTGCAAACTGGAGAAATACTAAATTAAAAGCTAAATAACTCAAAAATCACAGATAATAAAAAATGAAATCCATTTGCAAATGATCTCAGAATATCACTCTCTACTAGTGATGGGCAAAATAATTCGCATCGAATTTCCGCGTTTTGCCGCCGGCATATAAATTCGCAAAACTCCCGCGAAAATTAGACTGGGTCAATAAATTTTGGACGCGCGTCGGAAAAGATGCTCGCGGCAAAACCATCAAGCGCCAACACTATTTAGATGCCCATTGACTTTAAAGCTGGCAACAAAATTGACACAGGCGTAAATTATCGAGTTTTGCGAATTCTGCGCTGTTTTGCTAACTTTTCGACAAAACGGGAGAATTTGAGGAATGACTTTTCCTGTTTCAGCTCAATGATGCCCAATGCACAAAGAAAAGACCATACAGAATAGGTTTGCAGAGATGGAAGGTGCAGAACATAACTGTCCTGGATTCAACCCACATGAACACCTATAGGATGAATTGGAATTCCAGGCCTGATTATCCAGTATCAGTGTGTCCCATACAATGGGTGATTCCTGCAGGAGGTTGATCACAGATGTGATTTGGTATTTGCCTAAAGGCATGAAAAAATGTATCCTATACTCACTTTGACATTAGAAATTACTAATTATCAGTGGTTCCATCTAGGCAGATTGATAGTTAGTGAAGGAGCGAATTAATTTGCCAGGCACGAATTTGCAACAAATTTCGCGTTGCGCCGCCAGCGAATAAATTCTGTGGCGAAACTTCGCCGGCGAAAAATCCACCGTTACAAACAAAAATTTTCAGCGAATTAAAAATGGCACAGATTCGCCCATCACTAGCGATAGTGTCTCATAGAATGTTTGATGTACAAACTAGTGGTGGAATTAACGAATATGAAGCAGCATACAAGACTTCTTTCTTTTTCATAAAAATTTACTTTTCTAGCAGTGTGTGCCATTGGGTAATCCTAAATAGAAAATGGCCATTTGTCCCTGGGATCATACGATTCACACGAGCCAATTAAAGAACAACGTTTTGTCTTTTGCTCCCACACTTCTTCCTGTTACAGTTGGAGCTGCAGTATTTCTGGTCAGTGGATCTCTGACGGAAGTGTATCTGCTTCTTGTTGCTTTCTTTGCCTTGAATATACAGTTTGGTGGTATGTATTTACAACCAATACAATTGTGCATGTATTTATGATATATGTTTGTGGTAAAATGCTGCTTTAATTTGCATATTGTGTATTGTCTTTATATAAAGAAATCCTTTTTTTGGGATACCACTTTGTTTGTTATTTATTTGAGTGTGAAAGCCCAATATATGGAAATAGCGTTCATATTAGATCTCTAAGGGAGCACTCAGACCATCACAAAATGGTGGCTCAAGGCAAGTGATGTAAAAGGGCAATATTTACAGATATATATTACAGTTTGTTAAGATTCTTTAATATGCCACTTAATATGATATAAACTATCTTTTGGTTATTTATTCATTCTGGGGGTAAAGGTTTCCTTTAAGCCTATTATATTTAAATTCATTAATGCCTTTCAGTGGAAGAACTCTATACAGAAATATCCACAAGCCTGCCTTTCAATAAATATTTCCTACATTGATACCACATTATAAACATTTTGTACTGGGTAATGGATCCCCTACTATATATTCTATATAAGTCCAGCTATTACATAAGACATAGAACTTATCAATGAATTGCAGAATTATTTATACCTCATAGGGCTTGCTTTAGCGTTTATAATGGTAGGTTCTACAACAAGACCAACAACAGCATAATATTGAGTAGAAATCTGTGTGCGTGGGGCTGTATGAAGACTTAAGTCTATAAGCCAACAGCTCAACTAATTTAAAACACACAGCGGGTCATTTATCAACACTGGGCACATTTACCCATGGGCAGTTACCCATAGCAACCAATCAATAATTGGCATTTTAAAGTCAGCTGCAGGTAGAACAATGAATGCAGCAATTTGATTGGCTGCCATGGGTTACTACCCATGGGCAAATTTGCCCAGTGTAGATAAATGACTCTCTGTGTGTTTTAAATTGTCTTTATACAGGTCAATAGATTCTAAAGTGAATTCCAGTATCAGGATGTTTCATGAGCGCTTTAAATGTAAGTTGACAGCCCTGTGGTCATGGTTCTGGTTCAACAGAGCTGGAGATCTCAGACTAAATATGAATTTCTTATATGCTTTTCTTTATTTGCTGTGAGGGTACAGTGTTACTTTTAGTACATGAGAAATACCCCAACTGTGCACTCAACTATGCAAGGCCATAGTACATCAACTACTGGAATAATACAGACTGCACAACTCTGGCTTCTACATTTTATTTGGGGGGTAGGGTAGAACTTTCTTTATATAGTAATATGGTTTGGGTCAGTGCCAAAGAAATATATATATGTATAGGTACTACGCCAAAATAATTAATAATTCAAAGACAAATATTGGAGTTAATCATGGAGAATATACTCACAATTCACCCCAGTCCTAGGGTGTAGGTCCAAGACAACATTTCAAAAGGAAGGTGTGAGTATCTCCAACAATAATGAATCAATCAATTAAAAAATTAAAAAATTTATTAGGACATAAAAGCAAGACCTAACGCATTTCATGCCTGCTGGGGATAGGTACCTATGAGTAAGTTCCCCAGCAGGCACGAAACGCGTTAGGTCTTGCTCTTATGTCCTAATAAATTTTTCAATTTATTAATTGATTGATTCATTATTGTTGGAGATACTCACACCTTCCTTTAGAACTTTCTTTACACTACAGCACAGGAATACCTGTTAAAGTGCCTTATGCTAGGAGCTGCAGTTGAACAACAACAGGAAGAATTTAGGTTGGGTGTCCTAACTGAAATGAAATGTAATTTCATTGTTATCTTGTGCTGTAACAATCATAACATGATATTGGTTTCATTGCTAGTTTCTTTAGTATGTTTGTAAATAAAATTGTAGCTTTTAGCAGTTCATAACAATATTACTTGCCGCCTATAGATTATATAATGCATGATATCAATAAAAATGTAATTTCATATAACTGGGAATTGCTTTTAAATTAGTTTTTACCTAGAAACTCAGTGTATACCTTCACTGCCCCTAGCTGTGTAAAATGTAAATTTAAATTACACATAAAAAGCCAATGGATGTCAGTTGGATTGGTAGTGGATATTTAACATTCAGTTTTTCTTCTGCTGGTGTATAAATCCATTTCAAGCTCAGTCTTGCATGTACTGCTTTATATCAGTAGCCCAGCGACACCTTTCACTTCCAGAATAAATAGATATGGTAATCTCTTCACAACGCATTGACAGATGAAGGTTAATTAGTAGCAAACCTTGAATTCACTCACCATCACAAAAATAAAAAGCAATAGTTAACGTATATGCACGTGAATTGGAGTGGCCATAAAGCTCATCTTCTTCATGTAGGGGAGCAGTTATTGACGTATCATTTTATAGCAGGAAGAGTCAGCTACATAAGAACCAAAGATGAAACAATTCAGTCTTTTAGGGTAATGTAATTAAAGGCTTAAGTGGTCATTCAATGTGACCCTGGATGTAAATTCTGGAGGGTTAAGGAACACAAAAATCTGCCCCTTTTGTGAATGTTTGTTCAAAAAGCACTTGTGCATGGGGTCTTGCACATTGTCAATGGCACCTACAATGGTTGCTTCAGGCTTTATAACCCATACCAGCAAATCAGATATTGCCTTTCAAATAGGGGAACAGTAAATGCTTGAGAGGTGCAGCGTCAAGTCTGCGCCCCTCCCCTTAGACCCAACCGCATACCTCCTAACCCAAGGATAACACACACACCACTGGTTTGGAAAGAGATGGCCGCAGTTGTTTATTAAACAAAGTGATCATAACACTTAACATGTATAACATTTTTATAAACTTATAACAAAACGTTTGTATAACAAACCTTTTAACACCTTTATATTATTATTATTGTCCCCCCCCCCCCGGGGAAAAAGAGGGGGTGGGGGGGTGAAGAGGGGTGACTGTGCCGCAAGAGCCAAGGTGGGTTCCTGCTCAATTTTCCTGGGCCCTAAACTGGTCTGTCTACCTTCCCATGAGGACCCGGCCTACCAGGCTACTTCCACTTGCTGTGAAATACCCCATTTTCACTTTCCCTGGGGGTCCTTGTCAAGGTACCCTCCACCAACTGCGACAATAAACACACACATCTGATGGGGAGGGTGGGCGGGATGCTGCGTCCTGCTGCTACCGCGACCTGGAACCGAATGGTGAGTACTAACTGTAGCTCAGCCTCCTCTCCAATACCCAGGAAACGGCCAGCCAATCACAGCGCACCTTACCAAAAAGGGGGCGGGGAGTGGCCCTCTCCTAGCACCCTCAAGTCCCTGCTTTCCTAGGCGGGTCATTGGGTCCCATCCTGGCTGATTTGTTTTCAATGAGTTACTTGGAGCAAACTTTGAGAACTATTAATATGAAGTCTCCCGTTTCATTCATAGCAAATGCAGTAATGTAAAGTCACAAAGGAAAAAATTTCAGTCTTTCAGTAAAAGTAATTAAACCCATAGCTCTTCAGCAGCCTGTTAATAACACAGTACATTATAAACTACCTAAAATACCATCTCCCCATGTGAAAGAGTACAGTATTAGTCTCATCTAAGTAACTTTAAAACGGACTTTTTGGGAATTTGAATTTCCTTTTCAAAAGCTATTCCCTTTCTTTTCTGCTATTTGCCTTTCTACTTGTGCCAAAGTTAGGAAACACATGACAAGGGGACTCCTCAATTTGACCCTTCACCTTGAGCTATCCCACTGGACCCCATTATTACATACCTTAATAAAACCAGGAGACAGAGATGGGTGTAAAATGGCCACCGCATTTATTCACATTTTATTAAATAAATAGGACTATGCCAGCTTAACCCAAGGCAATATTCTAAAGCCAGAATTTAACAAGAGATCGCTACTATGCTCTGCCACCAACATGAGAGAAGTTCAGCAGCCCTGCTGCCGGACCTGTCTCCACAGTGTCGATGATAGGAAATCCAAGCAGGCTGCCCCCTAGCACAAGCAGTAGTAGCGTCTGTATCAATCAACCCACCGTGCAGTCACAGGAGAGAACCTACTTTCTCCCTCTTCTAAACTTACTTGTGCAGTACTCTGGCAAGGTCCTACCGCTGCTGTGACAAATAAAACTCAAAATATAATATCATATGTGCACTGATCCAGAGGAAGGCAAAAAACCCAGCCCAAAGCCACTGGCAATTATGCGTCAAGAGGAAAAAAATTCCTTCCTGACCCCAATGGCGATCAGAAACATTCCCTGGATCAAGCGATTTACATTAATTTAACATAAATAAATACAATACAGACTCTCACAATTATAATGTGTAAAGATACAGAAACCACAATATAACAGTAACAAGAGTCCTTTATGTATCCATCCATATGGGTGTGCTTCTCTACGTGCTGCAATCCCCGTGTTGGAATGCCAAGGTTACTAATACAAAAAGAGGTAGCCGGAGAGCACTTATTTCTTTAGTTTAAAAGATCATTTCTTTATTTTGCAGGCATTTACTGCACAACATGTTTCGGCTTCTGGCCTTCATCAGGTGCATAAAATCAATTAACAAAGCAAGCCATTTAACCCCTCACCTCACCAACAACTGTATACCAGCTCCACAGAGTGGCCAGGTTACTATAAACATATTCAAAACAATAGTACTGCCATCTTGTGGCCTACTAGTAATTAGCACCAACAAAAGTTGCAAATGTTTTGTAGCGATGGTAATACATATTGACACAATATATGCAGAAGTTTGAAACAGTAACAAGGTATTGTCCTACCAGTGTCAGGCCATTTCCAGTATTACAATGTATATTATTCCAAAGTGTATCTGTAAGAAAAGTGGAAATTCAATTATATATAACCATTATAAAAAGCATTTATAGCTCATGGCTTCGTTCATTCCCCTTGGTTCAACTGTATTCATTCTGTCTATCCATCTTGCCTCAGTTTGTAGCAATAGACGTTTTCTATCTCCCCCTCTTTGGGGTAACTGAACTTTCTCTAAAACCAGCCACCTTAATGTTGCTGAGTTGTGCTTATGCAAATAAAAGTGTTTTCCGACTGGTGTATGAGTTTTTTTGTTCTCTGGATCATAATTGGAAATAGAATACTTATGTTCCCTGATCCTAATTTTTATTTGTCTCGATGTTTGCCCAATATACATTTTCCCACAAGGGCACTTAAGGGCATAAATCACAAAATCCGTATTACAAGTATAGTAAGCTTTTATCGGGATCTTATAACCCTTCAAAGGGTGCGTTATACTGTCACCCTTGATTATGGAACTACAGCACCCACAGCCCAGGCAGGGGAATGTGCCAAACTTAGGAGTGCTTAAAAATCTTGTTTTATTCTCTGTCCCATGGATATCAGTCTTTACCAACTTGTCCGCCAAATTTCTCCCTCTCTTATAGGAAAATAAAGGGACTGTTTTACAGTGTTTGCCAACCACAGGATCCCTTTGTAAAATGGACCAATGTTGCAAAGTCAATTTTTCAAGTTTTTTACTGAGTGGTCCAAATTGACTCACAAACGGAATTCTTTGGTCAACAACCAATGAGTCCTTTGTCTTCCTTAGAAGACTAGTTCTATCTTGTTTAAGGACCTCATCTCTTATTGTACATAATGAGTTATAGTCGTAGCCCTTTTCCACAAATTTATTAATCAGTTTATTCGCACTACTCAGGTAACGTTCATCACTAGAGGATATACGTCTCACCCTCAGGAACTGGCCCTTCGGAATGCCTTTAATAGTATTCGGCATATGATAGCTGTCAGGGCGTAAGATGTTGTTTCGTTCAGCAGGTTTAGAATACAAGTCTGTGGATATTTTTCCATCTATATTGAAAACCTCCACATCTAAATAGTGGATACTAGATTTGTTGTACTCGGCTGTAAATTTTATGGAGCCATGGTGTGTATTGATAAATTCAATGAACTGTTGTAGTTCAACGTCACCCTTTTTCCATATGATGAAAATGTCATCCACATATCGAAAATAGCAATGTATGCAATCTGTAAATAGTGGATTGTACAGTATCAATTTATGTTCCAGGGCCGCCATGAAGATGTTGGCATAGCTGGGCGCTAAATTACTACCCATGGCGGTCCCTTGTACTTGTATGTAGAAATCCCTGCCAAATCTGAAATAGTTACATTTTAGAACCATGGTCAAAAGTTCCAATAGGAAAAATATCATAGGATGTGTGGTCTTAGTCTGAAGTAATGCCTCCTCTACATAATGTATCCCCTCCTCATGGGGAATAGATGTATATAAGGACTGGACGTCAATGCTACAAAGCAACCAGTCTGGGGACACTTGGCCAATGTCATCTAGTCTACATAAAAAGTCCGTTGTGTCACGCAGACACTGCGGGATCTTTTTAACAATTTGTTGTAGGTATACATCAACAAATTGGGAGAGCGGCTGTAACACTGAACCCACCCCAGACACTATTGGTCTACCAGGTGGATGTTCCAAATTTTTGTGAACCTTGGGTAAAAGGTATAATACCGGGATTTTTGGGTGTGTAACAGTGAGAAATTCAACATTCTTTTTAGTAATTATACCAGTGTCAAACGCAGAATTCACACATAAATCAATTTTTCGTTTTATGTCCCAGGTTGGGTCATTTTGTACTGATCTATAGTGGGTCTCATCCTGTAATTGGGATTGGGCTTCTGCTACATACGCATCCTTATCTAAAATAACCGTGGCACCCCCTTTATCCGCTTTCTTAATAATGATGTTCTTATTATCACGGAGGGAATTAATGGCTATTCTGTCCTGTTTTGTGATATTTTGCCTCATTTTATTCAGATCCAAACCATCCCACAATTTTTCTGCCTCATTTAACAATACATGTTCAAACGTTATTAATGCCTCATTTTGTATATCAGGAGTATAATCACTCTTAGGCCTCAGACTGGCAGATAGGGACGTCTCAGTCCCTGGTCCCCTAGTCTCTGAGAAACACATTTTCAATTTGATACGACGTATGAATTTAAACAAGTCAACCTTCCACGTAAAAAAATCAGGTATAGAGGTTGGGATGAACCCTAGTCCCTTGTTAATAATCCCCTGTTCAGCTTCAGTCAGTACATGCCCAGAAAGATTAATACACAAGTCATTTACCTCAGACCCCTTCACGGTCTGTAGAACTGTCTCTGGGTAAAAGTCAGTTTCGATCTGCGGTATCCCCCTTCTCTGCTCGATCCTCCGTCGGTGTCCCCTGCTGCGATGTTTTCGTGATCTTCCCTGTATCCACCTCCTTGGCGCTGGCGTCTGGCTTGGCCAAAAAAAGGCTGCCTCTGCCTTACTTCACCGTATTCACGGTCACTGTAGGAGCCATCCGACTCACTTCCTGTCTGGGCCCCTGCCGCAGGTCTCAACGGGCGTCCCACGTGGTCGAATCTTTGCTGGCTACGGAAAGCCGGCGGTCCAGCTCTCCTTTCGCGTTGCTGCCTCAAAGGTTCCGATTGCCATTGGTAGACTTGGCCCAGCGCATAATCCCGTGTATCTCTCTCAAACTTGCGGAGTTTCCTGGTAAGGATTTCTTTCCTCAGTTTCTCCACAGATTCGTGTATATCTTGCAGAATTTTATCATACTCAGTGGTAGAGTTAGCAGCAGTTTTGAGGGCGTCTTTAATGGAGGTGATTTCTTCCTTTGTTTTAGAAATTTCTGGTTGCAGATATTCAATGGTGAGGACCATAGCATCCAAGCTGGCCTTATTCCAGATGCCCTCCCATTTTTCCAAAAATTCTTTATTCTCGATACAGTGTAATGGCTGTACACCTGTTCGTAATCCCCTTGGAATTCTTTTAGCTTTCACATATTCTATTAATGTCGAACTGTGTAAGAGAAAGTTCAGTTCCTTCCTTGACAAGTTAAGCAACTTGTTATACAGGTCACTGTTACCTGTTGGATTAAACAATCGTGTAGATTCCACAGCAGACAGAATTTTTTCAATTTCTGCATCCGAATATACAAATGTACTTGCTTTATGCTGGGTTGAGCTTGCGATATCACTAAACGACATTCCTGCTTGTTCCAAAGGACGATCACGGAAAAGTAGATATTCAACTATAACAAGAGTCCTTTATGTATCCATCCATATGGGTGTGCTTCTCTACGTGCTGCAATCCCCGTGTTGGAATGCCAAGGTTACTAATACAAAAAGAGGTAGCCGGAGAGCACTTATTTCTTTAGTTTAAAAGATCATTTCTTTATTTTGCAGGCATTTACTGCACAACATGTTTCGGCTTCTGGCCTTCATCAGGTGCATAAAATCAATTAACAAAGCAAGCCATTTAACCCCTCACCTCACCAACAACTGTATACCAGCTCCACAGAGTGGCCAGGTTACTATAAACATATTCAAAACAATAGTACTGCCATCTTGTGGCCTACTAGTAATTAGCACCAACAAAAGTTGCAAATGTTTTGTAGCGATGGTAATACATATTGACACAATATATGCAGAAGTTTGAAACAGTAACAAGGTATTGTCCTACCAGTGTCAGGCCATTTCCAGTATTACAATGTATATTATTCCAAAGTGTATCTGTAAGAAAAGTGGAAATTCAATTATATATAACCATTATAAAAAGCATTTATAGCTCATGGCTTCGTTCATTCCACTATAGATCAGTACAAAATGACCCAACCTGGGACATAAAACGAAAAATTGATTTATGTGTGAATTCTGCGTTTGACACTGGTATAATTACTAAAAAGAATGTTGAATTTCTCACTGTTACACACCCAAAAATCCCGGTATTATACCTTTTACCCAAGGTTCACAAAAATTTGGAACATCCACCTGGTAGACCAATAGTGTCTGGGGTGGGTTCAGTGTTACAGCCGCTCTCCCAATTTGTTGATGTATACCTACAACAAATTGTTAAAAAGATCCCGCAGTGTCTGCGTGACACAACGGACTTTTTATGTAGACTAGATGACATTGGCCAAGTGTCCCCAGACTGGTTGCTTTGTAGCATTGACGTCCAGTCCTTATATACATCTATTCCCCATGAGGAGGGGATACATTATGTAGAGGAGGCATTACTTCAGACTAAGACCACACATCCTATGATATTTTTCCTATTGGAACTTTTGACCATGGTTCTAAAATGTAACTATTTCAGATTTGGCAGGGATTTCTACATACAAGTACAAGGGACCGCCATGGGTAGTAATTTAGCGCCCAGCTATGCCAACATCTTCATGGCGGCCCTGGAACATAAATTGATACTGTACAATCCACTATTTACAGATTGCATACATTGCTATTTTCGATATGTGGATGACATTTTCATCATATGGAAAAAGGGTGACGTTGAACTACAACAGTTCATTGAATTTATCAATACACACCATGGCTCCATAAAATTTACAGCCGAGTACAACAAATCTAGTATCCACTATTTAGATGTGGAGGTTTTCAATATAGATGGAAAAATATCCACAGACTTGTATTCTAAACCTGCTGAACGAAACAACATCTTACGCCCTGACAGCTATCATATGCCGAATACTATTAAAGGCATTCCGAAGGGCCAGTTCCTGAGGGTGAGACGTATATCCTCTAGTGATGAACGTTACCTGAGTAGTGCGAATAAACTGATTAATAAATTTGTGGAAAAAGGGCTACGACTATAACTCATTATGTACAATAAGAGATGAGGTCCTTAAACAAGATAGAACTAGTCTTCTAAGGAAGACAAAGGACTCATTGGTTGTTGACCAAAGAATTCCGTTTGTGAGTCAATTTGGACCACTCAGTAAAAAACTTGAAAAATTGACTTTGCAACATTGGTCCATTTTACAAAGGGATCCTGTGGTTGGCAAACACTGTAAAACAGTCCCTTTATTTTCCTATAAGAGAGGGAGAAATTTGGCGGACAAGTTGGTAAAGACTGATATCCATGGGACAGAGAATAAAACAAGATTTTTAAGCACTCCTAAGTTTGGCACATTCCCCTGCCTGGGCTGTGGGTGCTGTAGTTCCATAATCAAGGGTGACAGTATAACGCACCCTTTGAAGGGTTATAAGATCCCGATAAAAGCTTACTATACTTGTAATACGGATTTTGTGATTTATGCCCTTAAGTGCCCTTGTGGGAAAATGTATATTGGGCAAACATCGAGACAAATAAAAATTAGGATCAGGGAACATAAGTATTCTATTTCCAATTATGATCCAGAGAACAAAAAAACTCATACACCAGTCGGAAAACACTTTTATTTGCATAAGCACAACTCAGCAACATTAAGGTGGCTGGTTTTAGAGAAAGTTCAGTTACCCCAAAGAGGGGGAGATAGAAAACGTCTATTGCTACAAACTGAGGCAAGATGGATAGACAGAATGAATACAGTTGAACCAAGGGGAATGAACGAGCCATGAGCTATAAATGCTTTTATAATGGTTATATATAATTGAATTTCCACTTTTCTTACAGATACACTTTGGAATAATATACATTGTAATACTGGAAATGGCCTGACACTGGTAGGACAATACCTTGTTACTGTTTCAAACTTCTGCATATATTGTGTCAATATGTATTACCATCGCTACAAAACATTTGCAACTTTTGTTGGTGCTAATTACTAGTAGGCCACAAGATGGCAGTACTATTGTTTTGAATATGTTTATAGTAACCTGGCCACTCTGTGGAGCTGGTATACAGTTGTTGGTGAGGTGAGGGGTTAAATGGCTTGCTTTGTTAATTGATTTTATGCACCTGATGAAGGCCAGAAGCCGAAACATGTTGTGCAGTAAATGCCTGCAAAATAAAGAAATGATCTTTTAAACTAAAGAAATAAGTGCTCTCCGGCTACCTCTTTTTGTATTAGTAACCTTGGCACCACAATATAACAGCACTTTCAGGAAAACATCCATATTCACTTATTAATAGAAAATATGAGAACATAAAGTAGAAAACTCATGACATTTCATAAAATTTGCAAAATGGGGGAAGGTGGGTGGGATGTTTGTACCTGCTCAGAAGATAAGGAAGTGAACTGCTTCTTCCCCTGACATCACATCCCTGTCTTACTCCGCCCCTGGGCCTGGCCATGTCCTGCTGTAACTCATTCCTTCTCGCCTAAACACAGCTACATGTGATTCTGCACATCGCTGACCTAGACCAGTATAATTTGGCTTCTGGTCATTCGGATCCCTTGTCATGCAGCCCCTGCACTTATAGCTCCAGGGCTTTCCTGGAACAGAATAAGGGAGGGTGTGATGTATAGAGACAGGGCCGCCATCAGGGGGGCACCGGGGGTACAAGTGTACCGAGCCCAGGCCTGAAGGGGGCTCGGCAGTACTGTACTTTTCTAAAGAACCGGGCCCCCCTTGACAGTGCCGAAGACGTGCCGCCCTTCCGAAGTCCTGAACCGCCGAACAGCCGAAACCTCAAAGCGTCGAAAAGACCCAAAGTCATGAAAACAGCCGAAATTGAAGTCCTGAAGCAGCGAAAAGACCCGAAGTCACTAGAGAAGGAGAAGTTGAAGTCCTGAAGCCATGAGTTCAATTCTACTGAACACCAATGTGTGTTTTTTTATTATTTTAAATCCCCTGGCCACCAATGTATTATTTTAATACTCTATAGGCCCTTGCCACCAATGTTTTTAAAAAAAATATTTTCTGGGGCCCCAAATTTTTTTTAACAGGTAAAGGGGGCCTTGGCGCAAATGTTTTTTTAAAAAACATTCTCTGGGGCCCCATTTTTTTTAACTTTAAAGGGGGCACCCTGGCAACCAATGTTTGTTTTTTTAACTTATAGGGGGCCATGGTCACCAATTATTTTTTTTAACTTATAGGGGGGCCCTGACCACCACTTTTTAAAAAAAAAACATTTATGGAGGGCCCTGTAGCTATAGTTTTTTTTACTTACAAGGGGGCCTGACAATCAATATTTTTTTAGAACTTGTGTGTGTGGGGGGTTACCTTTTTTAGTGCTGATGTCTGTGTGTTTTTTTAACTGTGGTGTGGAATGGGCGGGATCTGGGGTGGAGCTTGGGGCCTGGGTGGGGCCCAAGGGGGCCCCGAAAATGTAGTTGTAAGGGCCCCGTGATTTCTAATGGCCACCCTATATAGAGATATGGTGTTCATTGGCATCCGCAAATAGGGGTAAGGTGCATTTACAATGGTCCAATTAGAGTGCAAAATAAAATAGAGTCATTCTGAAGCTGCACTATATACTGAGCACAATATTATTCATTAGACGCTCAAAGGAGCATAGCATCCAAGGGGTGCAAGTGCTCCTGTCACCCCCCCCCGAGTTGCAGGTCAGTGGGCCACATTGCAAGCTTAGGGTACAGAGTCCCCAACAACCACCCAGCTACCACCTATTATAAGCCACACTATAGGTCACATAAGGAGATTCTAGAGACTGTGATTTCAGGCATTATTACATTGGGTGTGTACCTGTTTGTACCAGGGAAGGAGGTGACAACAAATAACTGGGCACAGCAATGCAGGTATGCTGACAGTATCTTTGTATCATATACAGGAAAATGTTAATTTAAACACCCTAATAGGGTAATTTTTAAAGAAAACTTTTCCCAGGTCTAGTAACCCACAGCACAGATGTCTAACAGCTAGCTGCATATGCATGCATGCTATGGGTTATTAGATTTGGCGGTCTGTTTATCAAAATGTGAGATCACAGAAAAATTCACCCACTTTCTATTCATTCCTGAGGGATTTTAAAGGAGAACTAAACCCTAAAAATGAATATGGCTAAAAATGCCATATTTTATATACTGAACTTATTGCACCAGCCTAAAGTTTCAGCTTGTCAATAGCAGCAATGATCCAGGACTTCAAAATTGTCACAGGGGAAAGTGTCTGTCACATGCTCAGTGGGCTCAGGAGCGAAGCTTTGGGGGTCGTTGCAAATTATCGAGCAGAAAATGAGGTTGGTCTGTAATATAAGCTGATGCTAGTACAGACCCGAATCTAAACCACACCCAAAAATCCTACCCTCATCCCACAGGGTACCCGCATTTTTTGCGGGTAACTGGCCCGCTGCAGGACTCTACCCTCTGGTAGCAAGTTACACTGTTTTGCCAACTCTGTATGTTGAAATGACTGATACTCATTCAGTATGTCCACCTAATTGTATTTTGTGCTTTTCTTATACTTTAAACTTTCAGCTAACATTTCTTCTAATTACACAGCAATTGGGTCTCTCCGGCACCTTTCTCTCCAACATCAGCAGCTGTTCCACTGCACACAATAGAGCATTTCTTCCTCTGGATTTCATTTTTGTAATGCTTGGCTCATTTGTTTTGTAGTTATTGTTTCTGAACTGTGGTACAGTGCATTAGCTCTCTAACAGCACCCTGGGTTGTTATTGTCAGAAAGGTATTCTTATTCTGCAATATAACAAGTGCAAGCATGGCACAATCACTGATTGTTTGGTAAAATTGCTGTTTCTTCAATATCGTTTACTTGGTATCTAAAATTGCATTAGAGTTCAACTGTTGTGTAATAATGCTTGCTATTATTGCCTGGTTTAAAGCAAGTTATTTTCAAGTCCTCAAAGGATATAGGCACAGTACTTAAGACCCCCATACACGGGCCAATAAAAGCTGCCCACAGATCGGCTTCCTCGATCAATATCTGGCCGAAAGTCAGGCCAGATATGTGCGTCTATGCAGTCCTGCGATCCGACTGCCCATTTTGGATGCATTATGATCTGATTGTTGGGCCCTAGGGCATTGCAGCATTAATGTTACACTATGGGGGGCATGTGCAAGGACTCTCTGACAGTCACATACACAACCTAAAGCAATAAGTGATTTATTTGAGGTGCAGACTAATTGGAACTGACTATTTACAGACAGAACCAGGGCAAAATATACATCTGATTAGTATTTTAAACCTCTTAATTTCACTACAAATACAATTCACAGGCAGACATTTTTAGGAACATCAGAAAACAATTTTGGTGTAAAATCCGGGAAAACATGATGTAAAATAAGGGAAAAGCACCCTTTCAAATGCTTTATAAATTGATGTAAAATACGGGAAAACTTAAAATTGAGGTTTCACTGTATTTTATTGAAACTGACTTCTCCTAGAGTGGCACTTGTCATTAATTTTAATGACAAACTAATCAGACCATAACATGATCCATTAGAAAACACTGGCCCATGAATTAAAAGGCATACCCCCCAAATTCAGGAACTTCAACCTATTCATCTTGTTTCTTATAAAAAGCTGCATTTCCGTGACCAAAACAACTACATTTTATGTTTTTTGGGCCCTTCAAAACAGAAAATGTTTATGTGTGGATCTTCTACACAATGTAGGTTCTTAATGCAACATTGAAACATTAGAATAAAAGGGGGGTTATTTATCAAAATCCAAATGTATCTCATAATTTTCTGAAATAGACTCTGAACAAATCTGCATGAGTTATTTCCCCTTATTTATCAATACATTTTCCTGAGAAATTCCAGTGCGGGAAAAAAGTAGAAAAAAAATTGAAAATCGTATGAAAATTCGAATTGTACAAATTTTTCAGATTTTCTGCCCAAAAAATCCAATTATTATGTCTTTTTGCCCAAAAACCACAAAATCTTTGTATTATTGCATGAAACTCAGCGCAGATCAGGGCATCTTCGGGACTTCTCCCATTGACTTATATACAACCTCGGCAGGTCTAAGATGCTGAATTTTGGAATTCTGACTTTTTCCATCCTCAAGGTATAATAAATCCCAAAAAATTCGAGGTTCTTTTTCACAAAAAATTCGGATTTTATAGTAAAAAAAAACCTAAAATTTTTCGAGACTTCAATAAATAACCCCCATGGTGTTTAGAAATTTTACATGTGACACTGATTTTTATGTTTACCTCTTATGCTGCCCCTGTGGTCTTACATATATATATATATAACGTGGAGTCACAGCACTCATGAGAAATCCAAACAATGGCGCCTGGGTGCAGTCCACACTGTAGTTAGATAGGAATCGTTCGAAGAAGTCGCACTCACAGGTCTTACAGTGAAGTACAAATTTTATTATGAAAATGTCTAACGTTTCGGCTGCAACATCAGTCGTACTTTGACAAAGGCTGATGTTGCAGCCGAAATGTTAGACATTTTCATAATATAAATTTGTATTTCACTGGAAGACCAGTGAATGCTACCTCTTCGAAATATCCATATATATATATATATATATATATATAGTAAATATGGGAAACACCATGAAAAGTGCTTGATCGTTTCTCACAACATAGATCCAGTATCAAATGTAAACACGTGACTCTTCCAGTGCCAAGACATTATGGGGAGTGTAAACAGTGGAGTAACTAGATGCTACTAGGCCCCACAGCAAATTAATTTTAGGGCCCCCAACATTTCCAGAGGATGTCCTGTTTTACCAATATATATTGACATTTCTCATTAATTAGGGCCTCATAGGCCCCCTATACCTCCTGGGCCCCCCTGCAGCCGCAGGGTCTGCTTCCTATGTAGTTACGCCCCTGAGTGTAAACAAAGTCACAATGATATACAGTTTATGGTACTGGAACATGCTGCAAAATTACGAGGGGAAGATCGGGTCAAGCAAAATGTAGAGAGATTTACTAGATTAACAGATTAAAAACCTTGAAATCAGGTGGATTTAACAAGGATTACGACTTGTACGTGTTTCTTTAATTTTTTTTGTGTGAAATTTGTTCATATTTACAGTTGCATTGATTGTATACTAAATGATTCATATGTTTCAGTGTGTTTTGTAAACATTTACGGATGTGTATTGGTCCATAGACTATAATGGTGCATATTTTTCTAAGCGATACTATGGGTTATGTGATTGCATCATACGACTGTAGCATGTGCTTTTAACATGTGATTGTAGCATGTGACTTGATCTGCCCTACAGGCTTGATAAAGGAAGTGGATGCTCCCAAAATGTTAATGTTGCTGTCTGGATTCTGTCTATCACTGTGATTCAACTTTATTAACAGCGGAAACGGAAAGAATGACTGCAGTCCTGTTCCTAATTGAACTTCTTGTATTCTGAAGGAGAAGATCCCTTCTCATGCACGGGCACCCTGATGTCTACAGTAAGTCTGTTTAGTCAGTGGTGCTGCCATATGAACTTTCTTATTTCACTACGACAAAGCTGGTGTTACATTTTCATTTTCTCGAAAGTTCCCCTAAATTGGGTTGAAAAATACCAAAGTCCATTACGTTTAACCCTTCAAATGAACCCCAGTGCACAAATATACCCATACTTATACATGTACACTGGGTTTCTTTTTTGTCTGCTCTACTTATGATATTATAAGTTATAATTTATCTCCTCAAAAGTTTAACGTGAATGCCATAAGGCAGCTCCAAGTCAGGCTGATTGCTTCTTCTATTCTGATAAAAACAGGAATCACTGGCACTCAAAGGCTGGTGCAGGCAGGGACAAGTGCCAGTGATTCCTGTTTCTAGGTCTACTTGGAAGGTGCCGATCCCTCCATCATTGTGCACCAGGCATCCATTTTTGTAGGCCAGGGTGTGCGAGCGGAGCCTTCTTTTCCTTCTATTCTGATGTCATGGCAACTGTTTTTGAAAAAAAAATACTAAATTCTTGTTAAAGGCAGTGCCATTTATTGCCACTTTTGGATAGCCATGTCCTGGGGATACAGATCACCCTTTTGCCTTCTAGAGCCATTATTAGGAATTAAAACCAATATAGAGATGATGGGGTTCCTTTACTTGTGCTGCACAAGGTGCATAGTGCAATTTGCCATACTTTCAGCACTTTGATGCATTTCCAAAGGTCATTGTGCCCCCCCCCCCAAAGAAAACAGCCCTCTCTCTGCATTCAGTAGCATTTAATGCACGAGCGATGGGCGGGGGGAACCACATAGTCTCTCCTGAGGCAGGAATTTTCAAATCTGGTGCTGGATCTGGGATGCTCTTACACTTGTGTTTAGGTTCAACGTAAGGGCAGAGACACACGCTGCTATTTCGGGAGATTAGTTAGTGACAAATGGCTTCTTCTTTGAGCAACTAATCTCCCCGAACTGCCTTCCCGCCGGCTAGAATGTACATCGCCAGCAGGATGGCACTCCAATTGCTTCGGCTTTCCAAAGTGGCCCGAAGTTTCCTCGTGAGGCAATTTTGTGCTACTTCGGAAAACGAAGCGTACCGAGTGCCATCCCTCTGGCGATTTACATTCTAGCCGGCGGGAAGGCAGTTTGGGGAGATTAGTCGCCCGAAGAAGAAGCAATTTGTAGCTGGGCGACTAATCTCCCGAAATAGCAGCGTGTCTCTGCCCTAGATGCCCCCTAACAAGAGGTAGAGACCATCCTGTTCAAGACCATGGCAACTGAAACAATAGTTAAATACAATAAGACCTTTAAAGAAAGCAAGGGAAGAAATCACTCAAGTAAATTGATTATCCATTCACCATTTCATTTAGGCAAACAGAAAGAAAATAATGTAAAAATGAATTTTTAGAGGCACTCGTGTCATTTCGGTGAAATCCATTTTCATAAAGGTTCTGAGGGCATTAAAGTGAATTGAATTGATTTCCCTCTTACAGCTACATAGTCTGGATGTATGTGCTGCCGGCAACACAGAGGACATTACTTAAAGGGATACTGTCATGGGAAAAAAAATTTTTTTCAAAATGAATCAGTTAATAGTGCTGCTCCAGCAGAATTCTGCACTGAAATCCATTTCTCAAAAGAGCAAACAGATTTTTTTATATTCAATTTTGAAATCTGACATGGGGCTAGACATTTTGTCAATTTCCCAGCTGCCCCATGTCATGTGACTTGTGCTCTGATAAACTTCAATCACTCTTTACTGCTGTACTGCAAGTTGGAGTGATTATCACCCCCTCCCTTTTCCCCCCAGCAGCCAAACAAAAGAACAATGGGAAGGTAACCAGATAACAGCTCCCTAACGCAAGATAACAGCTGCCTGGTAGATCTAAGAACAACACTCAATCGTAAAAACCCATGTCCCACTGAGACTCCTTCAGTTACATTGAGAAGGAGAAACAGCAGCCTGCCAAAAAGCATTACTCTCCTGAAGTGCAGGCACAAGTCACATGACATGGGGCAGCTGGGAAATTGACAAAATATCTAGCCCCGTGTCAGATTTCAAAATTGAATATATAAAAATCTGTTTGCTCTTTTGAGAAATGGATTTCAGTGCAGAATTCTGCTGGAGCAGCACTATTAACTGACTCATTTTGAAAAAAATTTTTTTTCCCATGACAGTATCCCTTTAATGACTAGAGCATTACAATTAAAATGTAATCCGATTACTGGAGTAATACCTCTCACAAATCTATTGGAACATTTATACTTTTGCAAACTGCCTATACAGTGCAAAATATTAGAGAGAGATTTGCATGGAATCTACGGGGACTGCCAGAAGCATCCATTTCTAATTATCCCGTTTGTATACAATTTGCACAGACACCTTAGGCTCAAAATGTTGAGAAATTCACAGAACAAACATGCAGTCCTATTGTCCATCATTATTTGTTAAAATTCCAAAGAATCCCTAGGGCCATGTGCTCTCACTTTCATTAGTTATTACAATATCTTTTCACCACCATGTTAGAAATAAACCAAAAATACACATTCATAACCCTTATTATCAGCATCACTTGCAAGTACTTAAAGGAAGATCAAGTCAAGGTATAACAGTATCTTCTTACAATGTGTAAATAAACAAATTATTCTATATACAGAATAAAATGAATGATGTCATACAGTTGCCAATTGCATTTAATTCAATGGATACTGTATGTCTTGCTTTGTGCTTTTGCTTCCAATTTTATTCCCTTAATGGGGTTGTTCACCTTTGAATTAACGTTTAGTATGATACAGAGAGTGATATTCTGAGACAATTTGCATTTTCTTTTAATTTTTTATTATTTGTGGTTTTTGAGTTATTTAGCTGTTTATTCAGCAGCTCTCCAGTTTACAATTTAGCAATCTGGTTGCTAGGGTCCAAATTACCCTAGCAACAATGTATTGATTTGAATAAGAGACTGAAATATGAATAGGAAATGGCCTGAATAGAAAGATTAGTAATAAAAAGTAGCAAAAACAATAAGTGGGTTATTTATCAAGGTCCGAATTTATATCAGTATTTCTAATATCCAACTTCGGGCAACTCCGAATTCCCAAATGGACCTTATTTATGAAGAAAGAAGCCCGAAAAAATAGGGTTGGTCAAAACAACGAAAACTTCTGAGCTTTCCCCCGAAAAAATCCGTATTATTCGGAGTTTCCATAAAAACTAAGATTTTTTTTCTAAGTTTTTTGCTCAGAATCCACAAAATCATCGGATATCGGTGCGGAAATTAGCGCAGACACTGGGACCTTCCCCATTGACTTATACAGGACCTCGAGAGCTTTTAGATGCCATGGTTTCAGATTCTGAGTTTTTAGACCATCGGACTTTAATAAATCTCGAATAATTTGTAGTTTTTATTTTTGCTCCTAAAACGACAAATTATTTGAGGTTCAGATATTCGGAGTTTGATAAATAAACCCCTAAATGTGTAGCCTTGTAGAGCAGATGGGATCAGTGATCCTCATTTGAAAGCTGGTAAGATTCAGAAGAAGAAGGCAAATACTGAAAAAAACTATAAAAAAATAAATAATAAAGACCAATTGAAAAGTTGATTAGAAATGGCCAGTCTATTAAATGCGAAAAGTTAATGTAACAGTGAACCACCCCTTTGAAAGTTGATTGTTCTTAACCTTAGGCAAAATTAAACACAATAAATATCAAATTCTCCTTTGTTCATATAAAATATAGAATTAATTAAATACAGTAACGGAGATATGAGGAGGATTTATCAAAGATCAAATGCAGGTTTTCTATCAATTCAATCTCTATATGGAATTTTTAATAAATAAATCAAAGTAATTAAACCTCTTTATTCAGAAATTCTCCGATGTTTGGCATATTCTAACACCACATGCCGGCGTGATTCTGGCTCTTGAAGTTGTCCACATAGAAATGCGTTATTGATCCCAAGGAGTACAGAGGTTGCACGTGTATCATGATTTTTAAGATCCGTCTAAAATGTATTTCCATATTCACTTTGAACGAGTTCTTTACAAGCTGAATGATTGCTTTTCCGTTTCCTGTAAAATATTGGTTGAGAAGAGATTTTGTTAGTACTTAGGGGATTACTAAAGCTGTAATATCCAGAAGAGAGGATCATTAGCAGACAGATAATCATCAGCAAAGCTAATAAAATGCCTGAAGCATGCAGCCAAGAATGCTTGCCCTTCAAGGTCTTTATCTCACCTATAGAAGTTTGTTCTGTTCTTGCTGGTTACCTCCGGAAGATTCAGGCAAAACTGGAGTGGCTTTGCATACAGCAGGGGATTATTTTCAGCAGGAAGCCGATATATTATTTATAATTAGCCAATAGCCATTGAGGAAGGATACTGAACAGCAGGAACACTTGAGGCCAAACCTACGCCTATATGTGTCTGCTTGCTAGAAACGAACCAAAAATACACATTCATAACCCTTATTATCAGCATCTCTTGCCAGTACATAAAGGAAAATCAAGTCAAGGTGTAGCAGTATCTTCTTACAAAGTGCAAAGCCTTTGTATATACTCTTTGTGGATACAGAATAAATGAGTGATATGATACAGTTGCTAATTGCATTTAATTCAGTGTATATGTGTTGCTTTTTGTATTCCCTTAAAGGGGTTGTTCACCTTTTAATTATTCTGAATCAATTAGCAATTGGTTTTCATTTTGTATTGTTTATGGTTTTTCTGTTATTTACAGTAGTTTTTTATTCAGCAGCTCTCCGCTTTGTAATGTCAGCAATCTGTTTGCTAGCGTCCAAATGACCCTAGCAACCATGTATTGATTTGAATAAGAGACTGGGATATGAATAGGAGAGGGGCTGAAGAGAAGGAATAAAACAATAACAATAAATGTGTTGCCTTACAGAGCATTTGTTTTTTTAGAGGGGGTCAGTTACCACCATTTGAAAGGGGGAAAGAGTTGGAGTAACATACTAAGGGGTTTATTTATCAAGGTCAAGTCACCATTTTTTTGTGAATTTTCCACGAAATCTCTGAATTTTTCGGAGTTTTCACCCGAAAGCTCCGAAAACATTGTGAAATTGCCCGAAACCCCCGACACAACCAAAAATCAATAGGACTGTTCCCATTGACTTTTATGCAACCTCGACAGGTTTCAGATGCCGTGGTTTTATATTCGCAGAAACCAAGGTAGAGAGCTTAAAACCTCGAACACATACCTTTGCGGTACCAGGTGCTGTACTGAAGGACCCACGCCTGTTACAGGGCCAAATTATCCAATCAGAGCAGATATCAGCAGCACACCGTAGATATGAATAAACGTGAATTTTATTGCATCAAATCATTTCAAACAGGGCAACGTTTCGGGCCGCCCGGGCCCTTTATCAAGCCTTGATAAAGGGCCCGGGCGGCCCGAAACGTTGCCCTGTTTGAAATGATTTGATGCAATAAAATTCACGTTTATTCATATCTACGGTGTGCTGCTGATATCTGCTCTGAGTGGTTTTATATTCGGGCTTTTTTAATTCGTCAGATTTACAAAAAAATCACGAATTTTTCGGATTTCAGGGGAATTTCGGGTATTCGGAGCTTAGTAAATAACCCCCTAAAAGTTAATAGTGAACCACCCCTTTAAGCACAGGTTACAGATTGTGGCCTTAAGGAAGACAATTTTTCACCTCTTCTTTTAGTGCCCATAGTAAATACTGTAAGCTCTCAAGAGAGTTAGACATGGGTGGCACTGTCATATTCAGCATTCCAACTCTGGCTGAAAACCATCTTCTCAGGAAAGTCCATTTAAATTCTTAAAATATTTTATCCTTCTTCTTTTACATTTGCAGGAAACTGCAGGTAGCATCTGCTATTACATTTGTGTCTATTCACAATTGTATAACATTGTTTTTTTACCTCCCTTGTGTAGTGTTATAGAGAGGACTTTTTCAATATGCAGGTATTACAGGTATATCTGGAAGAAGAGGCAGAGTTTACAATAATGGTATAAGAAGGGAACATTGCACTATATTATTATATGGTAAGAATCCTAAGAGTGGCATATAGTAATAGTGTCATTATGGGACGACAAGGCAGAAAATGGACTTGCGTGTTACTATGTAATGCAACTAATGTAGTAATGCAGCAGTAACTACTAAAATGATTCAGGTTACTTCTTAGAAAGTAAAAGGAAAACGCCAGGGTGTTCTTTTAAAGAAAATCAAGTCCCATTTTAGATTATGGTGACCAATGCCATTGAGAACACTTAGAATTAGTAGTTTTTCAAAGAAAGGCTAATGTCTTATGATCTTGATCCTACTTTTTTTCTTGAAATGTTTTTTTAATACTTATAATAAATATTTGCTATGAATGATATTTTCTTTATGGCCAGTAAATTGATTATTATGTATTTGCAAAGGAGTGTGGTAGGGCACCTTGATTATTTGCCTGAGTTAGGATCTCACAGTACCAGCCGTTCTATCACCTAGCCCCCTGTACGACTCTTTGGGCAATCTGTCCAGCCCTGGGGCTTTGGAGAAAGTCATTGCAAGGGTTGCCTCTTGAATTTCATTGGTGGTGATTGGGCTGTCCAGTATGGCAGCAGATGCTGGATGTAGTTTAGGAAAGGGCATATTATCTAAGAATCTGGCAAATTGATGGGGAGTATATTGGACCTGGGATTGTAATGGATATCTGTCTAGGATCTGTAATCACCTCTCCAGATTCTGATAGAACCCTATGTATAATTGTTCAGGGTTAGATACCTTGGACAAATAGGCTAACAACCTTCCTGTTTTCTCACCTCACAAAATCGTGTTAAGATGAGCACAGCAATTTCTTGTGAGTGAGTTCAATCAATTTGCATTTTAACTTTGGGCCTGAACTATAAGGTATGGGGTTCTGTCATGGGCACTGCCACATGGATCACCTCCACAGCCTGTGCAACCTCCAGTTTAGTTCTAGTTCTTACTCCATTGATTGACTGGATGAGCTCACCCCTGGCCACAGCTTTAAAGGCATCCAACATTACCAGGGAGTGGCTGTATCTTTGTTCTGCTGTTTGAGCTACCTGTTATTTCCTTCTAGGCAAGCAAGAGGGGACTCAACCTCCATCTCTGAGAGCCTAGATGCAAATATGGATAGAGGGTAATAATGAGGAAAAAATGGTCTCAGATGGACCTTGTGCCATAGTAATATTTTGTGAACACAAAAGAGACCTGGGTTAGGTCTATTCTTGAAAGGACCTGGTGAGTAAGAGAGTGACAAGAGTAGGTCGGGGTGGTAGGATTTCTGGCTCTCAAAACATCATAAAGACCTAGAGAGTCTGCCCAGCTTGTAGTATGGTGTAATTGCTGTCTATTGAGTTGATCTTATCAAGAGATGGTGTCAGACCACTATTAGGGGGTTATTTATCAAAGCCCGAATTTATCTCAATATGTTCTGCTACAAACTCCAATCAGATTCGCTCAGGTTTTTTACACTTATTTATTATTATGTTTTCCCGAAATTTGCTTTGCGGGAGAAAATCCGATTTTCGTAATCGTAATTTTTACCCGAAAACTTCGGGGTATTGCCAAAAACCCAACCCACATCAAAAAATCATTGGGACTTCTCCCATTGACTTATATGTGACCTCGACAGGTCTGAGATGCTGGATTTTCTGATTCAGACTTTTCCATCTTCAGGGTTTAATAAATTCCGAAAAATTTGTGATTTTTTAAAAATCCGATTTTATAAAAATGCATTCAGAGTTTAGTGAATAACTCCCTTAAAATCTCCCAGCCAGCACCGTGGGACGGAAGGATATATATACAGGTATATAGACGTGTATATACATTAATCAATATAAATCCAAACTTGAGAAGCGTGCAGTGTGAAATAATATACCTTCCATAATTATCTGCGTGTATTTGATGTACCGAGAGTTGGGTATTTTTCTGAACTAAAATTTCCAGCATGAGAGTAGATAGACGTAATTCAAATTGTTAAAGGGGAACTATCATGAAAACTAACATGTGATATAGGCTTCATCTTTCTAAGTTAATTTTGATGGACAGTTAGGGGCACTGGGTTTAGCAAAAAAATCCGACTTTTTCAGGGTTTTCAGGCAAAAACTTGAAAAAATTTAGCAATTCAGAAAAAAGCCTGAAAAATGTTAGCAATTTGGCTTTTCACTAGTTTTTATCGTGTTTTTCCACGATCCAATTAATTTAATAAGGTCAAATAGAGCATGGGAGTTTGGTCATAGTTTTTTTTAAAAATAAAATATGAGATAAATTTGGATTTTATTAAATAACCCCCTTTATATTGAAATAGATACATTTGTTTTGCACCAACGTTTTGACAGCTTAACTGTTACTGTGCATACAATAGAGATGATTTTTTGAGACAATTTGCGATTAGTTTTCATTTTTTATTATTTGTGGATTTTGAGTTATTTAGCTTTTTATTCAGCAGCTCTCATGTTTGAAGTGTCAGAAACCTGGTTGCAAGGGTCCAAATTATCCTAGCAACCATGCATTGATATGAATAAGAGACTGGAATATGAATGAGGAGGCCTGAATAGAAAGATGAATAATAAAAAGTAGCAATAACAACACATTTGTAGCCTTACAGAGCATTTGCTTTTTAGACGGTATCAGTGACCCTCATTTGAAAACTGGAAAAGTCAGAAGAAGGCAAATAATTCAAAAACTATAAAAAATAAATAATGAAGACCAATTAAAAAATTTCTTAGATTTGGCCATAAAGGTGAACCACCCCTTTGAGCACAAGGTATTGCCTGCTTACTGTTTATATACAAGATATGAAAATCTGCTCAACATTTTGGAGAGCCTGGTACCAATATCAAAACACAAGGTAGCGCTTGCTATTTAGCTCTATCTTTTTATTCAATTATTCTGGAATTAAGGAAATTCTCTGAATTTTCTGTTAAATTAATAAGGATTTCATAGTTTATAGCTTATTTATTTACTGTACATACTGCTCCTCAAGTTTTAACTGTAATTTACAGTGGTGGGCTGAGTATTCTTTTATCTTGTGCTCACCCAATTATTTTTATACACTTCTCACTTCCCTTTAAATTCACATTTCTGAATAAATGATTGGAATATATAAAAAGAATTGAAAAATTTCAAAGTTTTACTCACCATACTCCATGTTATAAAGTTGCAGTTCATTCTGTTCTGTTCAGTACCCTGTGTAGCTTTAGTGCTTCAGGAGATCAACATCTTTTAAGAAATATACCTGATGTAGCAAGAAGATATAAGAGCTCAAGCAAGACAAAGGTGTTGCTCTTATTAGAGGCATTAATTAAAGGTATTTGTTTCATGCTGCTTGCCAGTGATGGGCGAATTTGCGAAACACCGCGAAACACATGCGTTTTTTTGAAAAAAAATTTTCGCGGGCATTTCGCGAATTCCCAAATTCGCCGCAAATTCGCCCATCACTACTGCTTGCGTATTTGCTGCTGTGCCCCCCCAGTCTGCCTGATAAATCGTTACTGACACCCTAAATGTGGTGGTAATTCCAGGGTTCCAACTGCAGGCTGTGTCAATAGGTTCAACAGACTTGAGAAATAATGCAATCACCACTGCCACAATTTTAAGTGCAATTCTGTCTGATTCTTATGAATTCACAACTGCAAAATGTTACGTGCAAACTTTGTTCCTTTCATTTTTAAAAAGGCTGAAAATCTCTCTATTTTAATAAACTGGGGAAAAATTAAATTGCTTGACATCTTTAGAGACAGTTGTTCTTGACTTGTATAAACATTATCAAGTAAAAGCACATGTTTATGTTATTTAGAAAATCAGAAGGTTATTTTATTGTTTGTTTGGATAAAAGTTTTTTTTTTTTTGCATCATTATATCATTTAAAAATATGTCGATAACTTACCATGTTTTGCATGCAACGTGTTGTGGGTTATGCACCGGCTATAACCAGCTATAATTGCCATGTATTTCTGGAATATTATCAGACAGGCAGGGATCTGCTTCCTGGTTAAAATAAGTACATATTCCAGCTTTTATACACATAATATCATTTATCGAAAGGGTTGTCCTTGTGACTAGAGGTTAAGGAGTAGCATCTCTAATATATTTCTAAAGATGACCATGAATGGGATAACCAATTCAACCAATCGGCTGTAGCTCATTATCTACTGATTCACCACGCACTCTCTGACAAGTTGCATTAGCAGATTACATTTTTGGTTATATATAGTTATGTGAAAAAGTTTGGGAACCCCTCTCAGCCTGAATAATAATTTACTCCACTTTCAACAAAAAAGATAACAGCGGTAGGTCTTTCATTTCCCAGGAACATCTAAGTACTGGGGTGTTTTCTGAACAAAGAGTTTTAGTGAAGCAGTATTCAGTTATATGAAATTAAATCAAATGTGAAAAACTGTCTGTGCAAAAATTTGGGTACAAATGTAATTTTGCTCAATACTGATTACTGGCAACACTAAATTGGCTGGATTAAATCTTGAACTTCATAGGCAGGTGTGTCCAATGAGAAATGGTATTTCAGATCAATTGCAAGTTGTGCTTCTGTTTGACTCTCCTCTGAAGAGTGACAACATGGGATCCTCAAAGCATCTCTCAAACGATCTGAAAACAAAGATTGTTCAGTATCATGGTTCAGGGGAAGGCTATAAAAAGCTATCTTAGAGCTTTAAACTGTCAATTTCAACTGTAAGGAATGTAATCAGGAAAAAGACGACCACAGGCACAGTTGCTGTAAAACCCAGGTCTGGCAGGCCAAGAAAAATACAGGAACACATATGCAGAGGATTGTGAGAATGGTTACAGACAACCCAAAGATCACCTCCAAAGACCTTCAAAAACATCTTGCTGCAGATGGTGTATCTGTACATCGTTCTACAATTCAGAAATATAACAAATTTGCACAAAGAACATCTGTATGTCTGGGTGATGAGAAAGAAGTCCTTTCTGCACTCATGCCACAAACAGTCACTTGTTGTATGCAAAAGCTCATTTAGACAAGACACAGTCATTTTGTAATGAATTTGGATGAATTCAACCCAATATCAACAAATTCTTAATGTTGGAACATCAGTGACAAAGTTGGATATTCCAACAAGACAATGACCCTAAACACACTTTGAAATCTACAAAGTCATTTATGCAGAGAGAGAAGAACAATATTCAGGAATGGCCGTCACAGTCCCCCGACTTGAATATCATGGAAAATCTATGGGATTATTTGAAGTAGGCTGTCCATGCTCGGCAGCCATCAAAATACCGCCATCCAGAATCCAGACACTCATCAAAGGCTATAGGAGATGTCTAGAGGCTGTTACATTTGCAAAACGAGGCTCAACTAAGTATTGATGTAATATCTCTGATGCATATTGCATATTTTCTGTTAATCCAATAAACTTTGTCAGTGCTGAAATATTACTGTTTCCATAAGGCATGTTATATATTAAAAGGAAGTTGCTACTTTGAAAGCTCAGCCAATGATAAACATGTTCACATGTTCAACTGTTTATGTTCATAGAATGGCCTGTTGACACTAACCTTTGAGTTGACATATGCAATGTATACCCAATTGATCAGGCAGAATGATCGAAGCATCTAAAATGCCTGACCAAATCTAGAAATGTGTAGGCCAGCTATGTAAATTTGTGATTTATTGTTTCTTCAAATCACAGCACTGATTTAGAACTAATTTTACTGTTCTTACTTCTATGCTGGAAAATTATCTAAATGATGCCCAACAGTCTGTGAGAGAATGATCTTTTTCTTGTTCTTTTGATATTTGTTGGCTTAGTGGAAATAGTGGTCTCAGATTCATTAAATCATTCTTACTACATTTAAAGGACAAGGAAAGTTAAACTAAAGAAGTAGCTAGAAATGTTGTACATTATGTTTTGGGGATCTGTACCAGCCCAAGGCAACCACAGCCCTTTAGAAAACTATGTCTCCAAAGATACCCCAGTAGGTCTCCATCTTCTTTTCTGCTGATTCACTGCACATGCTCTGTGCTGCTGTCACTTACTGAGCTTAGGGAGCGACTCACAATATACAGTACACATAGAATAGAAATGTCACAATATAAGGCTGATGAGTAATTAATACAGATAATTACTACACGGCAGCACATAAACCAGTGCAACTAGCACCAGAATATAATAATCAGCCCTGTAGCATAATCTTATATTACAGACTAACCTCATTTTCTGCTTGATAATTAGTGACGACCCCTAAGCTTAGCTTCTCAACAGCTGCTCAGAGCCCACTGAGCATGTGAGTGTCACAGACACTTTCCAAGATGGTGACCCCCTGTGATAGGTTTGAAGTCCTGGATCATTGCTGCTATTGACAAGCTGAAACTTATTTTTAAGTTCACTATATAAATATGGCATTTTCTAGCCTCGTTCATTTTTAGGGTTAAGTTCTCCTTTAACTGTGAATTTAAAGGATCACTGTATATTAGTTTTAGAAACTCATTTGCTCTTAAAGGTTTTTATTTCTCTCAACTCACCTCAGTGCAATGGGAAAATTAGACTGAGCCTACGCAGCAAGTAAGCCTGATACATATACATTTTATATCGTGTTTTGTGGATTAGGTGATATAAAGATAGATGTGCATCTTGATTAGGGTCCAAAAGTAAATAAGTGACCTGGGTCTCCCATACCACAGGTATTTGTTAAGACCCTATTACATATCTTTTTAACCGCTCCAAAAGACTGGTTTAAAAACTGGCTAATTTATTTAACTGAAAATTATACATTGTTTTCAGGTTTAAATATCTCAGAATAACATCCCTTTCTAAACAAACCTAGATTCCTAAAGAAGCACCCAGAATGGAAGTATTTAGTTGCTCCCAAACAACATACAGGTGTTCAGACTGGAGGTTATAAATGATTTAGTGCTAGCAGCACAAGTAATAGATATTTTGCAAACTAATAAAGATAAATAACTTTCGTGCTGTCATATCTGGATGCAGCTTTTCACCTTCTCTGTCCTTGTGCTGATTTCCAGTAAAAATGAACCTATAATTGGTACAAAACGCTGCTTTTTCTTTTGCCTCTGCTGGTAACTAAAAGTCAGATGCTGGATGAGTGCACCGATATCATAGTAATAGCCAAGATTTATCAGATGAGAAAAACACTTAGCTCACAAGAAAGATTTAAAGTCTTTTTTTTTTTTTCGTACTGGCTGATTTTATAACTGTGGAACAAATTAGGGCAATATGTTATAATTGTTTCTGCTCATAAGGCATAGTATGGAGTACAAGATTGTAATGGATCCCTATATTCTTCAGATCTTGGTAAGGGCCTGATACTGCTACAGAATCTGCTTTTCCTTCTTTTATATGAAAATATGTGAATGCCAGTGAGGTCTCTTTTAACGCTTTTAACATGCATGGACGCAGGTAATTCTGGCATTAACATTATCATAAATGTATGTAGCATTAGGAGAGTACAGCTAATTTATCATCACTGCTTTCTTTTATTTAAAATGTTTTGGTTTAATATGGTTTTGCCTTATGAAGTTTATCACTCAAACACAAAATAACATTATACTGACCAAGATTGCTTAAAGGAGAACTAAAGCTTTACTAAAGAAGTAGCTAGAAATGTTATACATTGTGCTTTGGGCTTCTGTACCAGCCCAAGGCAACCACATCCATTTAGCAGTAAAGATCTGTGTCTCCAAAGATGCCCCAGTAGCTCCCCATCTTCTTTTCTGCTTTTTCACTGAACATGCTCTGTGCTGCTGTCACTTACTGAGCTTAGGGACCCACTCACAATATACAGTACACATAGAATAGAAATGTCACAGTAGAAGGCTGATTAGTAACTAATACAGATAATTACTACATGGCAGCACATAAACCAGTGCAACTAAAATCAGAATTTAATAATCAGCCCTGTAGCATCAGCTTATATTACAGGCCTACATAATTTTCTGCTTGATCATTTGCAGCGACCCCTAAGTTTAGCTTCTCAACAGCTGCTCAGAGCCCACTGAACATGTGAGTGTCACAGACACTTTCCAAGATGGTGACCCCCTGTGACAAGTTTGATTGATTGATTGGTTCATTGCTGCTATTGAGAAGCTGAACTTTAGGCTCGTGCAATAAGTTCAGTATATATAATATGGAATTTTTAGTCGTATTCAGTTTTAGAGTTTGTCTTCTGTAGGTTTAAAGTTTAAAGTTGCCAAGTATTGATTATTGCCTAGACCATATTCTGTTGGTCAGGTCAATGGCCGCAAAAAAGGCTATTAGGCATGTCAAGGACACATCTGAAGCAAAAGAACCGTAATGGTTAGTGTGAGAAGGGCTAAATGGAGCCTAAGGGCCTTTCTTAAATGCAAGAGATGCACCAAGAACCTTGGGAGATTCGGTGCAAGAGTCATGGTGGCAGGTCAAGGGGGCTTGGAGTGCAAGTGTAGGGTGTGGACAAAGCATGGAGGGGTTGGGGTGATTGGGAGTGGGAACTTTCCTTGTGCACCCTCCCCTGTATGTCCAACACTGCAAATTGATTAAGGTGAGAGGGGCTAAAAGGAGCCAAAGAACCTTTATCAAATGCAAGACATGCACCAAGAAACTTCTTAAAGCAAAAGGTATTCATTCATATGACGCACGTACAGACACATTGCCTTAAAAACAAAAAAATTAGAGGCACGGCTGTCTTGCTCTACTAGCAACTTATTATATGTTGCCATGTCCTCAAATTGTGTCATGTGGTCCCTTGTTTGCTTTGTGTATCGTTAACACTCTTTAGTATCTTGACATTTTGCCAGAACAGGTATCGGACCTGTTATCCAGAATGCTCGGGACCTGGGGTTTTCCGGATAATGGACCTTTCCGTAATTTGGGTCCTCATGCTTTTAAGTCTTCTAGAAATTAATTTAAACAATAAATAAACCCAATAGGTTGGTTTTGCTTCCAATAAGGATTAATTATATCTTAGTTGGGATCAAGTACAAGCTACTGTTTTATTATTACAGAGAAAAAGGAAATCATTTTTAAAAATTTGGATTATTTGGATAAAATGGAGTCTATGGGAGTTTACCATTCCGTAATTAGGAGCTTTCTGGATAACGGGGTTCCGGATAAGGGATCCTATACCTGTATTATAAATCTGCATCAGTTAAAGGAGGCTTAGGTTTTCACCATGTTTATGAAGTTACTCTCAATATTTTGTTAAGATTTAGTAGCGGGATTACGGTTTTGCCTTAAATGACCACGAGTTTACACGAGAAGTTCATCTTTAGAAAGAGCTCTTTTTTCCCAGTTTTTCTTAAGCAAATTGTATGAGACTTTTGTGGGGTTTAAACACAAGACTGAACAGGGGCAGTGAAGTTATGTCCCCCAATTCTTATCTATTTGTAAAATAAATATGTATTTGGGTTAATGCCTTAAGATGATGGTAAAGGAGTCTGAGCATCTTTAGAAAATGCCAGTCTAAACTGTTGGATCATAAATGTTCATATGCTGTAACCATATTATTTTGCTTTTTTTTTGATATCACCCAAAATTAAAATTCTTGATTTTGAAATGAGTTATCAGATTCTAGTTATTAAATAATTGTTATTTTCATGAATTTAAAACCATTAAAAATATTTCATTAGTGTTCATTTGTAACTTTGTAATTAAAATTGCTTTTATTATATAAAAACTGTTTTTCGGTGGATATCCACTTTCAATACAGGTATTCCTTTAATACAAATGTTTATATTATTGTTAATGTCTGTTAGCCATTAAATGATAAAAAATGCCATGTCATTTTTATTGAAGTTTGCATTCTTATATACAGGTATAGGACCTGTTGCTTGGGACCTGGGATTTTCCGGATAAGGTCTCTATCTGTAATTGGAATCTCTGTACTTTGTCTACTAAAAAATAATTTAAACTATAAATAAACCAAATAGGATTGTTTTGCCTCCAATAAGGATTAATTATAACTTAGTTCGGATCAAGTACAAGGTACTGTTTTATTATTACAGAGAAAAAGGAGTTATTTCATTATAATGGAGTCTATGGGAAATGGCCTTTATGTAGTTTGGAGCTTTTCTGGATAACAGGATTCCAGATTCTATACTTGTATATCAGTTTGCCAATAAATAATAATGTAATGTTACCACAAAATATATACAGGTATGGGACCTGTTATTCAGAATGCTCGGGACCGGAAGTTTCCGTATAATGGATCTTTCCGTAGTTTGGATATTCATACCTTAAATATACTAGTAAAATCATTTACACATTAAAGGAAAACTATACCCCCCAAACAATGTAGGTCTCTATAAAAAGATATTGAATAAAACAGCTCATATGTAAAATCCTTGTAAATAAACCATTTTCATAATATACTTTTCTAGTAGTATGTGCCATTGGGTAATCATAAATAGAAAATTGTCATTTTAAAAAATAAGGGCCGCCCCCTGGGATCGTAGGATTCACTGTACTCACAAACATACCAACAAACCATACTTGTTAGGTCACATGAGCCAATTAACAGACAGAGTTGTGTCTTTTGCTTCCACACTTCTTCCTGTTACAGTTAGAGTTGTAGTATTTCTGGTCAGGTGATCTCTGAGGCAGCACACAGACCATCACGAAATGGTGGCTCAAGGCAAGACATGTAAAAGGGCAATATTTACTTAAATATATATTCCAGTTTGGTAAGATTCTTTAATATGCCACTTAATATAATATGAACTATCTGTTCATTTTGGGGGTATAGTTTTCCTTTAAGGGGCAGATTTATCAAAGGTGAATTTTCAAATTCAAAAAATTCGAATTTTGAGCTATTTTTTGTGTACTTCGACTAGGGAATAGTCCAAATTTGATTTGAATTTGAAAAAAATTTGAAAACCCTAAATTTATCATGTACCGTCTCTTTAAAAATTGGACTTTGCCCATTTGCCGAATTGCTATTTTAGCCTATGGGGGACCTCCTAGAACCCATTTGGAGTCAATTGGTGGACTTTGGAAAAAACTTTGATTCGAATTTGATCGAATGCGCTATTACTTCGATTCGTATGATTTTAATTCGGCCAAATACAGACTTCATCGAAAACGGACCTATTCGGCTGAAAAAATTTTGACTTCATTTTGGTTGGTCTGGACGTTGCAGCATGCAGAAGCTTGGCTGTGTACTGGTAAGTGCTCCCACTATCACTTTGTTGCTGGACTTCATATGCAGGCTGAGGACAGCTGGCTGTTGATACAAAGTAACAGTAGTCAGCCAACTCAGCAAAGTAGTCAGACAGATCAGCAGGAGAGCAGGGGGCTAGGCTTAGGGAACTGTCAGAAACCATTAAATATCGCGAAAATTTGCATATTTTTTAATAGATTGTATTTTGCAAAGTTGCTTGAAATTATGTTTACTTTTCAAAAAGCTCAAGTTATGTTTTTCTGGCGTTCCCTTTAAGGCATTAAGGCCATAAGGCTTAATGCTGCATCACAGTGCTTGTAAATATACAAACTAAAGAGAGAATATATATACATCCAACTCTTTGTATGAGAAAGATAACATCAAAAAAGTGAGACTATAACCTTGTTCTGTAGTCGCTGTGGCAGAATAAAGGAGCAATTGAAATTGTTGGATATAACGGCTGAAAAAAGATTAACTGGCAAGATATAAATATGTATGTATTTTATGCTAGAATAATATTTAATTGATGCTGTTCCTTAAAGATAATAGTTGGATGTAGGAGACAGGACACTGTTTAAATATTTTATTACTTTAATTCACATTCTGCTGCATCTGAGCTTCAATTGGTGAAAGATGGGGATTTACTGAACTGATTACAATTATGACTCATTGGAAAGGCTCTCCAGTGATTATAGGTCTGCTGTATATATGTTATCAAACAGTCAACGGATTCTTTTGCAACTGTGATTTAACCACCAAAAGACTGTATGCTGCGGAAAAATACACAGGGTTGGAGAGAACGTTTTAGACAGAGCGTGCCCTTTAAATGGAGGATCTCTGAAAACCAAGAATTAAGGGGAGAATGTTATGCATAAATCTTAGGGAAGCACTCTCTCTCTAAAGTGTTCATCCGAACAAAATCTGAACCCTCATAGTTATGTAGCTTTAAAATTCTGGACAACTCAAGACAACAATATTTTGTTTGCGGTTGACTCCACTTTTAGATTTCTTTATTATCTGAAGAAGCAGCTTAGGGTTCCGCCATATTTGACCTTTTCTGTGCATAATTAATGCCATTGTGTATTTATATTTGGTCTGTAATTTTTTACAGGTTGTACAGATTAGAGTTTCAAAGCAATTTTCAGACATGACTCCAAAAGAAACGTATACATTTATGTAGGAAGGCCATCTCCCATAAGCTGGGAATTCTTTTTTGATTACTTATTGTGTAATAATAAGACTTTACCTCGTACTTGACTGTAACTATGCTGCATACAGAGATGTAACTATAGAGGGTGCAGATGAGGGCGAAACAGGTGACCCACTACACATTTGAACTCATGGGTGAACTGTGATTTTGTGTTGTGGTTCAAGGCCCCCTCTAGTGATGTGTGGGCCGGCCCGATACCTGCTGGTCGGTCGAGTTTGGGTTGACCCTGAACCCCCCTTCATGGGTGGCAAGCGGTCCGGGTTGAGCTATTCCTCCTGCTCTCCCCGCCCGCCACAACTGGCAGCTTCCGACGTCCGCCTGCTCGCCCCGCCCCTTTTTGTTACATCATCGGTGGGGCAGGTCAGCGCGGGTCTATAAAGGGAAGTCGGTAGTCGGGCTTGATTCAAATTCGATTCAAGTTTACAGGTCGATCCCATTGGTCGTTTTCTTATTCGAATTTCGAGTTCATGGGGGTTAATGGGAGTTTTTACAAACTCCCATGAACTCTAAATTCGACCCTTGATAAATCTGCCCCTAAGTGTAAAAACCATGAAAACCACTAATACAAAACTTTGCCAGGTAAAAGTTTTGAGGTCCTACAGAAGTCAGTGAGAATTGTGCTAATCCTATTGGACTGTTTTAAATCAATTTGGTTATTTGTGGTTTTAGAGTAAGTGAGTTTAGTCGTGGATTTAAAAAACACTAAAATCCGTCCTTAAGGCCTTCATGGGGCTGATTTACTAAGAACCAAATTTCACATTTTTCCACAAATCTCTAAAAATTCATGGTGTTCCAATTTTTTTTAACTTTTTTTTTCCCTAGGATTTGTCCAACAAACTCAGATTTTTAGAGGTTTTAGAGGTATTTGGATTTTTTTCCATTCCTTCAGTGTTATTTTCCGTTATACTCTTTTTTTTTTTCCGGATCTTTTAATAAATGTCATGACATTCATGGTTTTAGAGAAATAGGCCTCTAATTGTACTATATGTTTGAAAACAGATGACCTGACGCAGTTCTTTGGAATCGGAATTCCAGTTGAATTCTATATAAAATATCCCTAGACACTACTTATTTACTTACGGACTTATGTTCAGCTGGCATTCACTACTTGCCATTCATTCACTAACAGGAGTTTATTTCATTTCTATTGGGGGAATGTAATAAAAGTCGCAAAGAGCAAAACAATTAGCACAAATAAGAATAACATTTTTATTTCGCAATGTAATACTCTGTTATTACATTGCGAATTTTAATTGCGCATTGCTCACTTTTAAGAAGTGCTTGAAGGTGTCAATCTTTTGGAGCAAACATAACAACTTTTTCATTAAGAAGTTTTGTTACATTCACTGCGCACTGCAGCTACCTATAAATTCACAAACCTTCTTCCACTGTCGGAAGTGGTCGCTAAACAGATTCTGGGTTCGCAAAAGCTATATTAAATTTGCACAAAGGCAAATTTGTTCGCACAGAGGGATTGCGAATATTTTTTCCGTTACTGACTTTTATTACATTCCCCCATATATGTTTTAGGGTTAGTTATGAATTAATGATAAAACATTTGTGCAAATTTCTTTGCCAAACAACTCACAAGACACACATTCACCGTTTAATATCTGCAGGGCATTAATCTGTGTCAGCACAAACATAGGTTGTAGCAGCAGCAGCAGTAATATATTTATCCAGGGCATGGTTAGAATATTAAGTGAGATTGATTAGCTGGCTTCAAACAGTGAAAACATGATAAGAGGACTGATTTATTATTCTCACACTAAATTATGATATTTTCAGTTATTTGTATGTTCTTGTGCCTAGTATACAGGCTCAGTGTATGAGCAGAAAACTTGATTGATACATCCAGATTCTTAACCTTTTGCTATATTAAATCTGTGTATGAATCACAGCTGCCTTTTGAAAACAGCGTATGTTTTTATACATTTAACTGGGAATTAAATGACTGTTTTCTGCAGTCTTATCACATATATTTATAGTTAATTGCAAGGTTATAGATCATTATTTCTGAATAAAAGGGAAATTTTACATATCTTAGATAAGCTTTTCCCTGGTGCTATTTTTCACTCCAATGAAAGCAGAGCCCTTTCCTGCTGATAGTCAGGCAAACCTGACTGATAAAACCTGATGCATAGAAGCACAGTGTATTCATCTTCTCGGTTCCAAGGGGAAGAGCTCAGGTCCCATAAGGAATTAAAATATACAGTAGACAAACAAAAATAACTAAGTTGATATAACTTGTAGAAAAAATAGAATAGAAAACGACTTTCTAATAATAATGGAAAACATGCATCCTATTTGGAGTCAAAATAGACAGTCTATCTCTGTCTAACGCAGCCCATCCTAAAAGAACATTCCTTTATGATATCTCCAGGGTTCCTACAGTGGCCTGAATCAATAGAAACTAGTACTGGCGTCATTAATCAACAGTGGCCACATTTGCCAATGAGCAGTAGCCCATGGCAACCAATCAAATCCTTGCGGTCATTGTTCAACTTGCAGCTTACTGGCCTATCACAGGGGGACACCTCTTTTTATAGAGGATTTTAAACTTGCTAATATTGTGATTATACTTGCAATTTGTTTGTATTTTCTATTGTGCTGTTTCGAGCAATTGCCATATAATGGGACACAATAAATGGACTTCAAACCAGTTTAATAGTGTAAAGTTTCTGGTATTAGTGTGCTCAATTATACACCACTTTTCTATTTTGATATATCGGGTGTGGGTGGAGCAGCCCTAATTTTTGTTAATTATTGGGGACATAGGATTCTACCTGTGCCAATTACTAGGGCTGCACCGAATCCACTATTTTGGATTCGGCTGAACCCCCGAATCCTTCGTGAAAGAATGGGCCAAATACCGAACCGAATCCTAATTTGCATATTTTTTACTTCCTTGTTTTGTGACAAAAAGTCACACAATTTCCCTCCCGGCCCCTAATTTGCATATGCCGGGCAGAAGGATTCGGCCAAACCCAAATCCTGCTGAAAAAGGACGAATCCTGGATTCGGTGCATCCCTACCAATTACTGATTGGCAGTTACTGATTGGTTGGTACAAGTTACTGCCCACAGCCAGTGTTGATAAATGTTTATTATGTGCACATATATGATGATGTAATGCTTTTACTATTTAATACAATTATTTGAGCAAGACAAGCATGTTTCTGTGATGTAAGGTCTCTTGTTTGTATAATGGTTACTCACCACATCAAGGAAGTGGCCCAGGTGCACCGCCCTGAGCCCTCAGCACAGGGGGGCAGACAAACCAACGAACCAATATGGAGCAGGCACTCAAAAAGGCAAAACTTCCACCAGGCAGATGTTCAAAGGAGAAGAGTTTATTGTGTCAAACAGCCTTCACTTTTGAACATCTGCCTGGTGGAAATTTTACCTTTTTGAGTGCCTGCTCCATATTGGTTCGTCAATACAAGCAAGTGCTGTCTATTTCCAATGTTTGTGTGTGTATATATATATATATATATATATATATATATATATATATATATATATATGTATGTATATATATATATATGTATGTATGTATATATATATATATATATATATATATATATATATATATATATATATATATATATATATATTTATTTAAGAAAGGTCTTGGGGTAGGCCAAAATCGCAACCCCGCAACACAACAAACCAAAAATGTAGAAGACCGCACTCACAGGACTTATAAATCATTTTGCTATAATTTATTGTAGGAAACATACTGACATTTTGGCTGGCAGAAATGCTGGTGTTCACCTGAAACGTCAGTATGCTTGCCTACAATAAATTATAGCAAATCGATTTATAAGTCCTGAGAGCGTGGTCTTCTACATTTTTGGTTTGTGTGTGTGTGTGTGTGTATATATATATATATATATCTAAAGGAAGGTTCCCAATCTGATAAAGGTCAGATTGCTCACCAAAAGTCAGGTCTCTCCTCTTTGTAATAAAAACCTATAATTGTTTTTTAAGTCCTGCATGACTATCCATCTATCTGTCTATCATCTCACTTGTTTCTGGTTTCACATATTGTATATATATGTGTGTGTGTGTAATATATATGTTAACGGTGCCTGGATGCAAAAAACAAAAATGTAACATATAAGGAAGGTTCGCACTCACCTTCCTTATATGTTACATTTTTGTTTTTTGCATCCAGGCACCGTTAACATACTGTATATATTACACACACACACACATATATATACAATATGTGAAACCAGAAACAAGTGAGATAATAGACAGATAGATGGATAGTCATAGCCGCAAAGGGTTCATGAGTAAATAATGGTGTTTCATGTGTAATGTTGCCACTGCATAAAGCCCTGAGCAGAGAGATGTCAAAATCTGATTTTTTTCTGAGATTCTAGTGTGCCCTGAACCATAGAAGTGTAAAGGTTAAGGGATTTTTTTATCCCAGAAGGAATATAATCATTTCCATGTAAAAGACATTTTAATATTGGTACTGACAGAGTCATAAAACCTGTAGGACATATATACTGAAGGGTGAAATTATATTTTGCTCTTTCATTTCCAGTAAAATGCTGCTTCGCAAGATCTTAATTTTTTGTTTTCTGAGGAATAATTTTGTCCTACTGATTACGAGCCCAATGCCAGACTTTATATGTATTTGTATATACTTTCAAATCCAACATCACACGCATATAGGAATTTAAAAGAGACACTTGTATGTATGTATGTATGTATGTATGTATGTATGTATATTTTTATTTGTAAAGCGCTCCTTGAGGGCAAAGCACTGTACAACAAAACAATAAATTAGTAGTAACAAACAAGGGGTCATTGGAATAAAAAGTAACAATAAGTGCATTATTAGAATAAAATTCACAAAAATATAAAATATAATTACAATGAAGATTAAGTGCTCAGTGTCAAGGAAACAAAAGGCTAGAGGACCCTACCCCGTAGGGCTTACAGTCTAAATGGGAGGGTAACATACAGACACAATTCAGAGGGGTAATAAGGTGCTGTGGGTTACAGTTTGTTACACTGTTATATAAGTGCCAGTTCAGGTGTTATCCAGGTGCTCCCAGAGGTAGTCTTTGAGTTTTGTTTTAAAAACACTGAAGGAGGATTCTCTCCTGAGAGATTCAGGAATAGCATTCCAAATGCAAGAGAGAAGGGTTTGATACATTATTTCCTCTATGGTGTAAATTCTTTAATATTGTATGAATAAAATTTGATTTTGATTTATACCAGCAGCATTTTGGCACAATACACATGCATCAAAGTACTTATGATTTTTATTAAATATGAATTGTTGTTGTAAAATACACCTGGCGATTTCAGATTAACATTAGCAGAACAGTAAGGTGAGGAGAAAATTCACTCTTTAGTAAATATGCCCAACAGTGAGTACTAGCAGTTTGTTATTATGCCAGTCTGGGTATCAGAAAGAAATTGATGTTAGATCTAGTAATAAAAGGCACTAGCATGCAGATCTGTTCATGAATATACAGTTAGTACAGTTATGGGATCCGTTATCTAGAAAACTGTTATCCAGAAAACTTCAAATTACAGAAAAGCTTTCTCCCATAGATTCCATTTCAAAGGGGTGGTTCCCCTTTAAGTTAATTTTTAGTATGTTATAAAAATGTTTTAATTGGCTATCATCTTTTATTTTATTTGATGGTTTTTGAATTGTTTGCATTCTTCTTCTGACCCTTTACAGCTTTTAAATGGGGAGTCACTGATGCCATCTAAAGAACAAATGCTCTGTAAGGCTAAAAATGTATTGCTATTGCTACTTTTTATTACTCATCTTTCTATTAAGGTCCTCTCTTATTCATATTCCAGTCTCTTATTCAGATCAATGCATGGTTTCTAGGGTAATTTGGACCCTGGCAACCAGAAATTGCAAACTGTAGAGCTGCTAAATAGTGATGGGCGAAAAAAAATTTTGACGCTGGCAAATTTTTTTGACGCCGGCGAATTTTTTCATGCGAATTTTCGTGGGAATTTATTCACTGGCGGCGAATCGCGCAAATTCGCCGCGAATTTGCGCCTGGTGAATCAATTCGCCCATCACTACTGCTGAATAAAAATCTAAAAAAAACTAAAAATCACAAATTAAAAAAACAAACAACTGCAAATTATCTCAGAATATCACTCTCTATATCAGACTAAAAGTTAAATTAAAGGTGAACACCCCCTTTAAGCAAATAATTGAAATTTTTAAAAATTATAAACCAGTACCCTGATGCAAACTGAGATATAATTAATATTTATTGAAAGAAAAAAACAGCCTATTGGGCTCATTTAGGGGGCAGATTTACTAAGGGTCGAATATCGAGGGTTAATTAACCCTCGATATTCGACCAGGAACTAAAATCGTTCGACTTCGAATATCGAAGTCGAACGATTTAGAGCAAATCCTGCGATCGAACGATCGAAGGATTATTCGTTCGATCGAACGATTAAATCCTTCGAATCGAACGATTCGAAGGATTTTAATCCAACGATCGAAGGAATATCCTTCGATCAAAAAAGACCTTCCCCATAGGCTAACATTGAGTTCGGTAGCTTTTAGCTGCCGAACTAGGGGGTCGAAGTTTTTCTTAAAGAGACAGTACTTCGATTATCGAATGGTCGAATAGTCGAACGATTTTTAGTTCGAATCGTTCGATTCGAAGTCGAAGTAGTAGTCGAAGGTCGAAGTAGCCCATTCGATGGTCGAAGTAGCCAAAAAAACACTTCGAAATTCGAAGCTTTTTTAATTCGAATCCTTCACTCGAGCTTTGTAAATGTGCCCCTTAATGTTTAAATTATTTTCTAGTTGATTTACGGGCAGATTTATCAAGGGTCGAATTCAGAGTTCATGGGAGTTTGTAAAAACTCCCATAAATTCCCATGAACTTGAAATTCGAATAAAAAACGTAGAATTTTTCAAACTCGGGTGAATGGGATCGACCCGCAAACTCAAATCGATTTCGATCAGAGTTTTTTCTCTGAAAAAAACTCGATTCTCAGGAAGGTTGCAAACAATTCTGCAGGTTTAAGGTGGTGAATAGCCAACTTCAAATTCTTAAAGGGGCATTATATGATAAATTTAGAAATTTGAATTCGATTTTTTTAAAAACTAGAATCAAAATTTAAATATTTCCTAGTTGGATTTCACTAAAATAAACTTGAAAATTTAAATTTCAAAATTTGAAATTTGAATTCGAATTTTTACTTCGACCCTTGATAAATCTTCCCCTTAAAGTATGGAGATGCAAATTACTGAAAGATCCCTTATCTGGAAATACCCAGGTCCTGAACGTTCTGGATAACAGGTCCTATACCTGTAATGCCTCTTTCATTACTTATAGGTGAAATTTACTAAAGAATTGTATTTTGCACAGAATAATTTGTGTTGGATGGGTGGAAAATGAAAGTAAAGGGACAGCAGCTTACTGTAAATGGTAAAAAGAGAATCCGTTGAGGAATATGAGATGACCAGGTTATAAAATAGAGAAAATGGAAAAGATATTGTTAAGGAGTATGCCGCATGCTTATCACACACAGCAGTACAGTATGTGGGTAAGAATGTGTTGGAGTTAAAGGGGTGGTTCACCTTTAAGTTAACTTTTAGTTTGTTATAGAACGGCCAATGCTAAGCAACTTTTCAATTGGTCTTCATTATGTTTTTTTTTATAGTTTTATAATTATTTGTCTTTTTCCTCTGACTCTTTCCAGCCTTCAAATGGGCGTCGCTGACCCCATCTAAATAGCAAATTCTCTGTAAGGCTACAAATGTATTGTTATTGCTACTTTTTATTTCTCGTCTCTCTATTCAGACCCTCTCCTATTCATATTCCAGTCTCTTATTCAAATGAATGCACGGTTGCTAGGGTCATTTGGACCATTGCTACCAGATTGCTTAAAATGCAAATTTAAGAGCAGCTGAATAAAAAAGTAAATAACTCAAAAACCTTAAATAATAAAAAATGACAACCAATTGCAAATCGTTTCAGAATATCACTCTCTACATCATACTAAGGGGGTTATTTATCAAGGTCCGAATTTATCTGGGTATTTCTAAGTTAGAAATCCGAGCAACTCCGATTGCCCGAAAGGACCTTATTTATGAAAAAAATAGGGTCAGGAACTTCCCCCGAAAACTCTGAATTGTTAGCGGTTTCTGCGCAAAAACTGAATTTTTTGCACAGAAACCACAAACTCATCGGATATCAGTACGGACATCAGCGCAGTCACTGGGACCTTCCCCATTGACTTATACAGTACCTCGACAGCTTTTAGATGCCAGGGTTTTGGTTTCAGAGTTTTTAGACCTTTGGACTCTCGAAAAATTTGTAGTTTTTTTTCCCTCCGAAAACCACTAATTATTTGAGGTTCGGATATTCAGACCTTGATAAATAACCCCCTAAAAGTTAACTCAAAGCTGAACAACCCCTTTAAAGTTTCTTCCCACTCTATAGTACTTATCTTACATTCAGATTGGTAGAGAGGGAAAGGTCATATTTATGTGATCTGAGATTCTCCAACTTCATCCTCTCCACTTCTCCTTCTGTAAAAAGGCCACACAGAGGTCCGTTTACTAAAGTGCGGTAAATTTGACTTAAAGTTTCCGCATGTTATCGCTGAGAATATTTTTCCGCCAGAATATTCGCAGCGACTAAGTTTACTAAACAGCGATGCGCTCAGAAGTCATTGCGATCACTTGTGGTAACTACGTTAAGGAACCAGCTTATGTTAGCGGTAATTTTAGCGAGTTGGCAATTTTCTAGCGAAAAATTAAGATTTTGCGAATATTTATGCAATAAAATAGTCATGTTTTATAGCGGTTCTTATGGCAATTGTTACTGTGACATCTTCAAAACTCATAAACTTTATTGACTGATGATTATACCATCCAACAACATCACCAGAGTAACACCAATCAAACATGTCTGCATCATATAAACCCTTCTGCCAATAGAATCATATGAACAAGAAATGATACCAGTCAATCTCTTTGCTTCATAGAAATGCACAGTTTAATGAAGCCAATCACAATGAAATCAAAAAAGCGTAGAGGCTGACGAATCCTTGGACTGTGATGCCCATTGCCAATAATACACCTCTGAGCTGAAACTGCTGCTGTTGCACCAGATAGAAGCAGAAGCCAAAACATCCTGTCAGCAGTAGCTACAGATCTTTCTCCTGTCAGCAAAGAATGATGGGTAAAAAAAACCAGTATTATGGCATATTTCCTACCCCTTGAGAATTTTCTGGCGAAAAAAATACTTTTACGCCACTACATAGGTGGCGGTAAAATTTTGCGATTATTCTGGCGTTAATTTTGTCTTTAGCACATTTCGCTTTTTAGTAAACCGGCTGTTAATGTGTACGTAGCGTTATTATCAGCCAAGAAAATTTGCAAATTTATATGTAGCGAAGGTTCGTAAACTGCCGATAACATATTTGGCGAAAATTCTGTCTGTATATTGTGCGAATATTTTTAACGCACTTTAGTAAACGGACCCCTCAGTCTTAATTATGTCAGGTTTCCTTTAAATATAAACATATGCAAAATTATAAGCGAGAAATCCACAGGGAGAGTTTATGTATGTACTGCGCAAACGACGCAACACCGGCTTCCTGTGAGATTGAAACAAAATGAGGTTTTGCCTTCAGAGAAGAAAAATATTCCTCACATTACTGCCAATAAATATGTGAAATTACCTCCATAAGTAGTTGCGTTAGCAGATGCAAAAGCTATTATCTTGAAAAACAAGCCGGATTTATGTTGTGCATCTCATACACGGACGTGTTTCATAGACTGACTTCGCCACAGTGTGGATACGGATAAGGGCAGCTTCCAATAAGCACCGACTCCATCACTGACCTATAAACACTTTCAATTTATTCATGCTGACGGAAAAGAAAGGAAGAGATAAGAAAGAAAGAGGGAGAAGCAGTGAAAGAAAGAACGAGGCTGGGAAATAGTTGTGCCCCAGGATGGAAAGTGTTACACAGATTTCTACCTCCGTCCACCTGCTGCTGTCAAACTGTTTTTATTACACTGCGTCTGCTGCTTGTGCTGTGGTTTCGGCATCTGCAGTGTCATACGGGTAGGTGAATTGGGTATATTAGTCTTTTTCTTGGCAGCTAGCTGGCCTGAAAGTGCTGATTGGTGCCTTTCTGGAACAGTTATTAACTTTACATAATCGAATTTTCCCTATAGGGAAGCAAAGGTCTTCAGAAACCCAAAGAACAATAAGCTTTAGACTGGCAGACACTTAGGACTGAAGGACTTATGGGATATTGTGAGAAAAGTGCTGCCCAAATATGAGGGAGAAAATGATTGTCAGGGCACAATTTCAACCCATATAAATAACTGTAATTTATCCAGAAACCTGTTATCCAGGAAGATCCCAATTACAGGAAGGCCATCTCCCATGGGCTCCATTTTAATCAAATAATTCAGATTTTTAAAAATGATTTGCTTTTTCACTGTAATAATAAAACAGTACCTTGTACGTGATCCCAATTAAGATTAATCCTTACGGGAAGTAAAACAATCTTACTGGGTTTAATTAATGTTTACATTTTTTAGTAGACGTATGGAGGTATGGAGATCCACATTACTGAAAGATCCTTTATCTGGAAACCCCCAGTTCCAGAGTGTGAGAGTACCTGGTGGTCTAGCGGTGGTGCTTTTTTCTGTGCCGTTTTCGCAAATGACGCTCTTCCGGATTTGACGCGAGCGCTGTGTCTGCCATTATCGCGTTTGGAATTAAATTCAGATATTTAAAGGGACAGCGGGCAATAACTCACTGCCCAACGTAGGTCTGTTTTCATAGTTCCTTAGTGCTATTCAAGTCTGTCTAAGCTGTCTTTTGACCTTGTCTGTCCCTGATCTTTCCTTGTCTGCTGCCTGTCCTGACCTTTGCCCGTTTACTGACCATTCTTCAGATTCTGATTTTATACTGCATTGCCAGTTTGGTACCGACCCGGCCTGACCATTGACTGCGCTTCCAGTTCCCCATTCTACTTCTACACGTTCGGTTCCTTTACCTGCTCAGAACTTTCCACTTGGTCCTCTCACTATTAGACCTGGCGGCATCCGAGTAGCGGAGGGCTCCTCCCGAAGCGAATGGTGGATGTTATAGGGTGAGAATGAGCCATGACCAAGGTCGGACTGGGGGGCTGGGGGCACACCAGGCCTGCTGTCCCAGGGCCGCCATCTCTCCGGTGGGCCAGGCTGCGTGAGAGCAGGATATTTTTGCCGCAGCCTCCCGGCAAAGGGTGGTCAAGCAGGAAAAGACTACGAAGTGCGGATCTGACCATGACTGAGACCTTTGGGTTTGTTCTGGGTTTGGGACATCCTGGATTACAGGTCCTATACCTGTAATTGTGTTGGTAACACACTTTGAGCAAAGTGTCATGGTTTTGCACTGCCTGTTAGTGTACTAAATATTCGGGGCATTTAAAATCATAAATTCTTCCATGCGGAAGAATCACTTGCACATGGGTATTTTCTGTGCACAGTAGTACCCTGCTTTTTTTTTTTATAGAAGAAAGTCTCCCTTCAGAGGTAGATTTAATTACTAAATTCCATTTGTGAAATATTAAGCCTATAGTTAGTCCACACTGATCATATTTCAGGTACACGAGCTGTTATACAGAATTCTTGTGACCTGCGGCTTTCTGGATAACAGATCTTTCTGTTATTTGGATCTCCATACCTTATGTCTGCTTAAATATAATTTAAACATTAAATAAACCCAATAGTATTGCTTTGTCTTCAGTAAGGATTAACTATATCTTAGGATCAAGTACAAGGTACTGTTTTATTATCACAGAGAAAAAAAAGGAAATACTTGTGAAAATGTGAATTATTTGATGAAAATGGAACCTATGGGAGATGGACTTCCCATAATTGGAGCTTTCTGGATAACAGGTTTCCCAATAATGAATCCCATACCTGTACTTGCACAATAGTTTATAGTTGGGGAGTTACATTGCTTCCTTGCAGTGCTTATGGCCAGAAGGCATTATTTAGAAGTAGTAGTAGAAGACAATGTAGAAAGGGAAAGCTTAGAAAATCAAGTCCATTGGATTTTGCGATAGAATACTTGGAGGCCTGTTTATAAAAATTCCAATTTGTTAGGCTTTTTCTACGACAAATAAACTCACATTTTAAAAACCATGAGTGTCTACTTATTTTTTAAAAGAACCGAATATAAAAAGCTTGAATAAATGAAAATGTGCAACAAATAGGAATAAGAGTACGAAAACCTCAAAATCCTTGTTTTCATATGAATATTGGTGCTCTTACAAACAAAAACAAAAAAAACCATGAAAATGTCTAAAAGCTTGAAGCAAAGATACATTTTTACAATTGAAAATGAGCAGCTTTTAGAGTTTTTTGTGGTTTTTACACTAAGGGGCATATTTATCAAGGGTTGAATTTAGAGTTTATAGGAGTTTATATATACTACCATAAACTCTAAATTTGAAAAAAAAAACCCGTCCAATCAAAATTTATGATCGACCGCAAACTTGAATTGTATTCAATCAAATTAGATTCGAGATTTTTTTTAAAGTCCACCAAATGACTCCAAATTGATCGTAGGAGGTCCCCCATAGGCTAAAACACCAATTCGGCAGGTTTTAGATGGCGAATAGTTAATTAAATGGACAGTACATGATAAATTTTGAAAAATGTTTTAAACAAGAATTGAATTTGGACTTTTCCCTAGCCGAATTACACTAAATTAAACTTGAAATTCGAATTTTAAAATTCAAATTTTCAATTCGACCCGTGATAAATCTGCCCCTTAATACATTTAAAAATTTTCATGGTTTAGAGTAAGTAGTTAAATACACAACTATTACTTTAGTTTTATAAAGTTTGATTAGGGGAAACTGAAAAAATATGAAATGTAATAAATTGCCACTTAATGATGAGATGAGATTCCATTTGGATATTGAGTATATATATATTGTTGTATATGTTTTTTCAACAATGACATTTTAACTGTTAAGCACTTGCTTTTTATTGTTCCCTTTTAGCAGATTTGGTTAAGATCTTTCCAAGAAAAAACGTTCATTTCAATACACACGTGTAGAGCTGCATCGTCAGATATACAGGTAGAAACAATAGAATTCTACCTGTATCTGACAATGCAGAAGTAACAATGGCCATTCAAAGGCACCTGATCAAAATTTTCCGCCCAGCCCGAACGACGAGCCGACCGATATCCAAGTCTTCTGCCAATATCAGTCGGCTCTTTTTCCACCATACACACACCAAATATAATACGAAAAAATTGTATGATATTATCTGTGCGTCTATGGCAACCTTTAGTATGACTTAAGCTGGCCATAGATGTTGAGATTTTTAAAAAATCCGATCGTCATCGTGAGACCACGATTATCTCCGAACGATCGTACGAATTGTCCATCAACTAAAAAGACCAATTTGCCAGGAAAACAAAGGGGAGCTGCCTGCTTGGCCCTGCAAACATAGATAGATTGCACTGGGACCGACAAGGATTTTTCAACCTGGCCGATCAATTTCCTGACAGATGTCGGCCAAAAATCGTAAGATGTTCGAATCCCACTAACCGCACGATAATTTCGAAGGATTGGTCGGACTTTGCTAAAATCGGTCATTCTGCAAGAGAAATCTTTGCGTCTATGGGGACCTTCAGGGGGCTATTTATCAAAGGTCCAGTTTTAGATGTTTGTAAGCTTTTGTTATACCTCGAATAAACTCACAGCTCAATATGGTTTCTAATTTATGAAAAAACTCGAATTGAAAAACTTGAATCGGTGTATTTGGGGTGAAAAACCCCACAGAAAAAACCCAAACATCATGAAGGCTAACATCTTCAAATGGTTGAACCTCTGCCATTGACTTCTAAATTACCTTGACAGGTTTCAGCTGGAGTATTTTTGGACTGAGCTATTTCCAGGAAAAATTCAAGTTTTTTTTTAAAAAAGCTGAAACATTTGTTTTTTTTAACCTGGAAATTCGAGTTTGGATTGAAAAATACCATTGAATTTTTCAGGTAAAAATCAACTCTACCTTTGATAAATAGAGTGCAGTTTTAGGTAAGGTAAATATATGGGCTAATTTACTAAAGGTGCAAAGTGCTATATATTGTGCCCACAATGTACATTGCACCCCCAAATTTGTGCCAAATGCACCCAGACACAAATCAAAACTGGTAGAAAAGGGCATGTTATTAGTGCACTATTCAGAAGGCACTAGAAGGAGCATGTAGGTGTATAGTTAAAGGAGAAGGAAAGTCTTCTTTTCACTTGGGGGTGCCAAATGTTAGGCACCGCCAAGTGATTGTAGTTACTTACCTGAAACCCCGGCCCAGTGCTCCTATTAGCAGAAAACTGCACTGGCCTGGGGTTATTCCAGCGAGCACCAGGGAGCGATCCTCTTCCGGCTTCTTCTTTCTTCAAATTTCCAGGGGCAAAAGCATGAGCAGTAGAATGAAAAAGCAGACTTTTTCGTCTTTTCACTCTAATGCGCAGCCGCGAGAAGAAAGAAGAAGCCGGAAGAGGATCACTCCGTGGTGCTCGCTGGTATAACCACGGGCCGGGGCAGTTTTCTGCTGATAGGAGCACCGGCCCGGGGTTTCAGGTAAGTAAATACATTCACTTGGGGTGCCTAACATTTGGCACCCCCATGTGGAAGAAGACTTTCTTTCTCTTTTAAGCAAGAGCCATCTACACCCCCCCCAGCCTAGGACTCATTGTATCCCCCTGTCTAAGATAATGTATCTGTATCTGCATGTGGTTTCAAAGGCGCAACTGTCACAAAGGCTCAAAGTGTAGCTGCTTTGCAGAGGAACCAGGTGTAATTGATAATTGAATTGTGTCCTAATTGGTGGAATTTTGGCCCGTTTAGAACACAGATCTCTTGGGCATTGCATAAATATATGAGCCCTGTATTGTTACAGGAGTGCAAATATCTCTTAGGATCTGTTACTGTCGTAAGATTTGGGACTGATGTCCTAACTGCTTTTAGAGGTTTATGTGAAATGTTGTTGTATGCAGTGCTGCTTTGCTGTTTTTGTCATGAGAATTATGAACGAAACTATGGTCAACACACACAGACACTGTTAGTACTCCCAGACTTCATAAAACAGGTTGGGGCTTATTTACTATAGGGTGAAAGTGAACCTTACAGTATTTTCACCAAAAATTTAAAATTCCCCACAACACTGGCAATTGACTGAGAGTAAAGTTTGACAAGTTTTTGGCAACATAACTTGGCACTGGTGAAAGTTCTCTTTGCATTGGCGTAAATTCACATTCTGTCCACCAGGTGAAATTTCTCCAGTGAATATATGCTCTACAAAGGGCAAAAGAATACATTTTTGCCAAAATAAATTTCTCCAGGTTTGAAGGAGAATTCAACTGTAAAGTAAAAAAAAAAAAAACTACCCCCATACCCTACATAGACCCCCCTCCCTCCTCTCCCCCCCAGCCTAGCTTCTGCCCCGGGCAAATGCCCCCAAATCGGTGAAGATTCTGTCCAGTGGAGTTCATGGCAGCCATCTTCTTCTCTTCGGTAATCTTCGGGAAGTAAGTGCCATATCGGTAGTTGGAGCAATTTTCTGTTTCACGACAACTGGGCATGCCCCAAAAGTCACAGAAATTGCCGCTCTCATTCCGAAGAGCTGGAGGATGGCTGCCGCGAACTCCAATGGACAGAATCTGCAGCGAGGGGTAAGTAAAGAATTAGGATTATTTGGATAAAATTGAGTCTATAGGAGATGGTCTTCCCGTAATCCGTAGCTATTTGGATAACGGGTTTCTGGATAATGATCTCATACCTGTACTACGATAAAAATACAACCGTTTACCTTATGAAGCCAGAATCAGAGAAACGTTTACCAAATTTATGTAAATTGGTCTCATAAAACATTTATCGACATTCATTTGAATTATACTGTGTCTATAAAGGCAAGGCTGAGTTACACCCAATGACAATTAGTGATATCAGCAAAATCCAGAATTCCATAATGGTAATATTTGTACTGGTGGAAAATTATATTGTAACAGTAACGCATACCTCCCAACATTTTGGAAGTAAAAAGAGGGTCAAAATTTTTTTTTCCGCACGTAGCGCAGTAATTTTTTGACCACACCCCTTTCTGTGGCCACACCCCCTGATTACCATGTTTGTTTTACAAAATTTGGCAGGTTATGAAAGTTTGAAAATATTTATCCTTATCTAAACTGTGTTTTTGTGTCTCAAAATTGTTACAAAGTATCTTATTTGCACCTGTTAGTTGTTCTGGGCTTTCTGCTAAAAGCCAATTAAGTGAGAAACTTTGTTTCTTTTTCTGGCTGTTCAGTGCAGAGAAACGAGGGACTTTCCAGTACAAATGAGGGATTGCGGGTTGAGCTGTCAAAAGAGGGACTGTCCCTCCGAAAAAGGGACAGTTGGGAGGTATGGTAACGGATAGGCCAGAAAAGAAGGTTATGTTTTACTTTATATAGTGATATGTTTTAGAGAACTAGTGGAAAATGAACTCTTAAACGTGTGATGGGATTATGTTAGTCATTTTAATGTTTTACATGAAATGGCTGAATAAAGTGAATTTCACATACACATGCACAGACACACACACGCACAAACACATATAAGGCTTTAAATAAACACAGTAGGACATACTGTCATTTTCCCACTATTAAAACAGCACAGAAAATAGCGTACTGTGAGCATTCATTCTTCAAAGACCCTAATTACTACTCCACTTTTATTCATCAATTTATCTCTAAAGACGATATTTGCTGCTGAAAAATCCAGTTTTATTCCAAATGAGGATAATTCTCCATTCCTAACTGTCAGAGTCGAAGCAAATTTGGTTAGATAAAGTAACCCCCGTATTAATCTGCTTGTTATTTTGCAGAATATTCTTCTCTCTGGGGACAGGGGAGCTGTTAATTGCAGTCTCTGGCAGTGTGAGCTCTGATACCTATTATCATCAATAAAATGTAATGGAAGTGGAAAATGTACTTGAGATGCCATTCACGAGAAAGCTGGAATATCTATCAGTCGTGTCGAATTAATTCTATGAACACAAGCTATGGTAACACTTAAACCACTTCCTCCCCCGGGAAAGGTGCTGTTTTAAGGGAAATCTGGTCCATTTCATCACAATTTACCAAACATGATCATAACTCTTTTTTTACAAGGAGGAATAAGCTGTCTGGGGTATGTTTTAAAGATAACCTGGAGTTATTGCATTTCACTTTCCACTTAGTTCTGCCAGGAGTAGAGGCTTTGTAATCCATGTTTGATTTAATAAGGTCCCACTAATCCATCTCTCCAGCAATTGGAGGGATGTAGAAAGCTGCGGAGTCAAAACCGCAGAAATCATATATAATGAGTAAATGAAGCCATGCCTTTAGGAAAGATAACATCGAATCTGGTAATCCAATCAACTGCAGTTATGGAGCTTTCAGCATACAAGTGTGGCTTTCACTATATCATTATATTATTTCCGCTGGCACATTTAGTAAATCTGCAGCGATTTCATTCATTTAAGAAATTCTGCATGTATTCCTCCGTGATTAATAAAATATAGTTACAGCTATAGAAATCCTTAAGGAAAGGGTTTCCTAACCTCTGTCTTTCCCACAAATCAAATCTTCATTTTTTATACCTGTGTTTTCGATTTGGTCTAAAACATTTTCAGCGCCATCAATATCTTCTGTAGCTTAAGATTGGAGTCTATGAATAACAATGTTGTATTTATATTCCAGAAGGGCCATGTTGAGCTCTGCACTTTAGTGTAAATCCTCTTCTGTAGTGGGTGGAAGGAAGATAGAACCAAAGCTGTAAGTGTGTCGTGGAAACTCCAATGGCAGATCTGCTGAGAGGGCTGAATTTCCAATATTCATTTCTCTACATGTACAAGCTTGAGTACAAAAGCCCCTGCAATCTATTGGGAATAAAAGGAGCTGGCTGACTCCTTTGTGCTAGACATCAGGAGTACACTGTGGATCTTCATTTTGACCCGCAAAAACAACTCGCATGCAGAAAAATAAATGATACATTTGCATTTAAGAGCTAAAGTATATTGCAAAAGCTGTAAAAGGCACCACTTTCTGAAAATATTTTCATAGGCCAAAGGAAATACCCAAGGGCTATTAAAGATGTTAATATATGGATATCTGTTTTCACACTGCATGATTTCTCTCCTTTAATTTTTTCTTTAGTTTTAGTACTATGGATCAAATAGCATGAGGCTTGATGAGCAAAAAACTTTTTTTTGCTGTTGTTTTGGTTAAATAATCCCATTTAGCACTACATCTCAAATAATGCTATATATATATATATATACGCTGATGCCACCTGGTGGTAGGAAATTGCACATATTGTATATAAGGTACACAGTACTATGGGTGATGCAAAAAAAGAAAAAAAGTTTTTTTTGGATGTGGATGACGTCAGATATGGCGCCAAATTCAAATGGGGGTTGTTTGTATAAAAGCACAGTTGTAATGCACATTATTTATCCTTGAAAAAGGCCCTAATGTGGGCCGAAACGTCGGATTAATGCACTAAATAAACATTTTGGAAAGAAATATTGGTGTGCGGGTCTGTATACTACTTCTGCATATGAAAACAATTGACCCTGCACCCGCAAACAATAACAAGAAGTCCGGTGTACAGAGTGCGGTTGCTTAGCACAGTATATATATATATATATATATATATATATATATATATATATATAAAACAAACAAGGGAAAGTTGTGCTCACCACTAATTTTTAAAATCATTAGGCGGGGGTGCAATGAGGTTGTGACCACAAAATACATATAGACAAATACAAGAGTCCTCTGCACTCAACCCATTATCAATATATTTAAGACATTTTGTGCATACTGCTACTGAAAAATGCCTTACCCTTTAAACAACACAGGGATTGTTTGTCCATATATTGCAATATATTTAAGCTGGCCAACTACGTCAAAGTCATCCCATATCTGGCCAGTCCTACGCTCAATTTTATCTGATTCATTAAGAATTCTATTGCTTCATTATACATTTTACAAAGGGACTACGTTTTACCTGCAGGTACAGGAGCAGTGACCAGCTCCATGTTGTAGCTCCCACCCTTCCCAGCTATAGTCAGGTGATCCCACTGGTGTCTAATAAAAGGGCAGCCAAGTTTGGGAGTTTTACTTTGAAAGCAGCAAGTAAATTGCAGGTAAAACTTAGTCCCTTTGTAAAATGTATAATGAAGCAATAGAATTCTTAATGAATCAGATAAAATTGAGCGTAGGACTGGCCAGATATGGGATGACTTTGACGTAGTTGGCAGCTTAAATATATTGCAATATATGGACAAACAATCCCTGTGTTGTTTAAAGGGTAAGGCATTTTTCAGTAGCAGTATGCACAAAATGTCTCTGTCTTAAATATATTGATAATGGGTTGAGTGCAGAGGAATCTTGTATTTTTCCATATATATATATATAGATATTTATTAATACATACATATATTTACCTTTTACTTTTTACTCTAATGTAATATATAACCACATTCAATGAATCAGCACTAGTCACTTATTTATATTGTGTTTTTTTTTTTTTTGTGTTTAAATTACTCTAAAATCTGTCATTTTTCCTAATCTACTATGTTGTGATTGGCTGTGGCAGATGAATTCTTCTGTATAGGTACATTGACTCTGGTATTATTCACAACATAGGAGCTGTAAGCTACCCGCTGCCCTGGCTTTGTTAAGGCACCTGCAGGAACAATAATCATGGGTTATACCAAAGATGAAAATTTTTCCTGTGTTAGTATATAAACCCAAATGAACTTTAGCAAAAACGGAATTATTTGGCAAAACCTGGCAGTGACTCCCATTGCCTATCCTTGATGCTTAAAGTGACACTGACAGTAAAAACTTCAACTCTTCAAAATATATAAGATAAAAGTTACCTGTAGGTCATGTCTAACGCTTTTCTGATAGGGCAACTTTTATAAGTAATTGTTACTTGAAGTTCCTGAACCGGACTGTTTTGCCAACCTGACTGTCCCTTCTCAACCTGTCAGAGTTTCTAATGCTAATGGACTACTGCTGCAAAAATAGGGAAGCCGAATATGGCTGGAACATAGAGAATCAGATAGGCCATGTAAAGGAATTGGGCAAATAGTTTTATGGCAAAATAGCATGCAAAGACAATGTTATGATAGATTAAACAAAAGGCTTGGTTACTGGTGTCTGTATCTCTTTAATCCCTCTTAGCCTGAGAAACCAACAACTTGCCGGCTGGCTCCATCAGATGAGTTTTTATTGTGCAGAACATTGTGTACAGATAATGATTAGAATATTTTTGTAGTAGTAGAACAACTTTATCACGATATTTGAATTCACACTGGCTATCGTCATCAGTGGCCTAAGGGCAGAAATAGATATTAGCACCCCAAACATTCCCAATAACGTTTATCAAATGATACTCCATTCAGGGACACAGTAGGGCATTACTAGCGAATTACACTTGCTGCTTGTCTGTCTTGCCCAATTCTGTAGTAAAATTAAAGGGGTTGTCCACCTTGAAACAACTAGTTGGTTTCAGATAGATCACCAGAAATAACAACTTTTTCCAATGACTTTCTATTTTCTATATGTGACGGTTTTTCTAATATTGAAGGGTAAAGTGTCATTTCTCTCCTTCTGAAGCAGCTCTGGGAGGGGGGGTCGCCGATCCTGTAAACTGTTCTAAATGGATACATTTAGTTGATACATTTCTTATCTTTGTCCCTGCTGAGCAGAATCTCTGGGTTTCATTACAGGCAGCTGTTACAATTGATACAATTGTTGCTAATACTCCAGAGATGCTGCTGAGAAATGTATCAACTAAATGTTGCAAAATAATAACAGTTTAGAGTCTGCACCTGAATTACTGAGCTGCCAGACTGAAACACCAGAGACAGGGACATTCAACTTTAAACTTAGATTTTGGAAAAAACGTAAACAATAAATAATGGAAAGTATTTGAAAAAAGTCTTATTTTCTGGGGAACAATCTAAAAACAACTGAATTGGAAAAAGTGTTTGGAAGGTGAACAACCCCTTTAAATAGGTTTCTGTATGATAGTTTGCTGAAATCACGAACATATAAAAATTCTTAGTATTACTCGAAAGACCTACAAGTCCAATGATGCCCTATCTATTTAATCCATAGTAATCCATAGTAATCAAAATACACTTAGCTGCTTCCCATTCTGCTAAATCTCAAATGGCTGTTCTGTGGGAACATGCAAGTGAGGATTGCTGGGGAAGCCAGATATTTCTTTTAGCTAGACCGTTCACAGAACAGTGTGCTAGTGAGGTGCAGGCCAGTTAGAAAACCTAGGTATCTGTGGGTTGGTGCCAGCTTCCAGAAACAGTTTGCAGGTGGGTTCAGGTTGAGCTCTACCTTCTGCTCTTCCTTCTGCTCTCCCTGCCCGCGACCTTCCTGTGCAGACGTCTTCTTCTGGCAGTGTCTATTTATAGATGCGCATCTGCCCCACCCCTTTTTCAGAGATGGCGGGTGGGTCGGGCACGTACCTATAAATAGAAGTGCCGGTCAGATTCAGATCAAGGTCAAGGGTACAGGGTCCAAAAGGTAACCCACCGGCCTCTCAAAAAAAGCTTATCCAGTGCACAGTATGAGGGAACGGCACCCTCCAAATTCAAATGTAAAAAGGAATTCCCAGCACACAGGACTCCATGCAAGCAGGATAAACCCTGAGGAGAGGGCACCAGCATGGAAGGACATGTTGATTCCATTTGGTTTACCTTGAGATAATGACAGTGATCTAAAATATATGTGTGCCGTTTTTCCCCACTGTATTTGTTCAGTATCTCCCAGTTACAGAAATCCATTCTGGTGACTATTGTACTCAATAGACTTTTTGCTAGAACTTTCATTCAGTTTACTGCCAATATGTTTTTTACTTGATAAGCAGCCACATACCATCATGGTAAAATACGTCAAAATGTTGTGAAGTCAATGTGGAATAGTAAGCTTACTTGATTCAATTTAATATATATATATATATATACACACACCACTGTCAATAACATACATTATTAGACCCGGGAAAGCTGTAGCAAATTGAATTAATTCATTTGACCTACAGGCTGAGATAAAGAACCTATAGTTGTTAAAGGTATACTTTCTTCCTCAACAGAGCAAAGGTTTGTTAATTGGAATATAGAGGTGCACTTGTTAGCTCATTAGCTTATGCAGTTTTTGAGGAGCCTATGAAATATTTTATCACTTTATTCTAACATTATATTTATATGGATTGTGCTGAAGGGACTTTAGGTGAATTCAGACATCTGGTTTTTGGAGAGAGATTTAATGAGATGTTCAAGGGTATGCTCCGCTGATTTGTAGCCTCGGATAAGAAAACGGCTTAGGATAAGCTTATTCACTTTCTACCATCTTTAAGTCCACGAGGAATTTAATTCAAAGTATTATTCAATACAGTATGGAACACTCGTATGGAACACCCCAGGCATTAAATAAAGCAACATCTTTACTAAAGACATTCAGTCTATTGAACACTAAGGTGTAAAGAGAATTATAATAATCAGTCTCTCGTCCTTATGCTAAGAAATTTATCAAGCCTAACGTAAGTTACCATCTTCGCTAGTATATTACTTAACACGTGAAATTGCAGAAATCTCTAAGCTGCCGTGAAATTGTTTAGCAGGTTCAATGTTACCAGTTGCTCCTCTGTATTAAGTATTTGTAAAGCGTCGGTTTGATCTCCCTCGTCTTCCAGACATCCAGGGTACAATGTAACATAGACCTTAGGGAGCAGTATTAGGAGCAGTTAAATATTTTTGTAATATTTTATTAGCAGCGTATGTAACATTATAACAAACATTGCATTTTATGCCACTTTCTAGAAGATGCTCTTGCAAACTCTTGTCTCATAATTAATAGAAAGTGCACTCTTTGCTAGACTTTCCATTGGTGAAACGAATACCTCAAATGTCAGCGACTTGTGATTCATTCACCCCAAGAAAGCAAGAGACAAAGAAGATTTATGCAGCAGATGGAAGATTTCCTTGTCATTAGTCAGTTTATGCCGCTCAGGAACATTGTGAATATCACTGAGCAAGGTTGTCTTTGAAAGGCTTTGAACTGAATTTAGTGCATTGGTAGACCCACTAAGTCTGCAGTTTTTCTAAAATCAATCCTTACCTGTAAAATAATGTTGTCTTTTATTATATTTTTAACACGTTTTGTTACAGTTGAAGGCTGCTTTAAAGGGTGGATAACCTTTAAGTTTACTTTTAGTATGTTATTGAATAGCTAATTATGAGCAACGTTTCCATTGGCCTTCATTTTTTCTTTCTCATAGTTCAATTATTTGCCTTTTTTTTTTTTTTGCGGAATCTTTCTAGCTATCAAATGGGGATCGCTGATCCCATCTAAAAAGCAAATGCTCTGTAAGGCTACAAATGTATTGTTATTGCTACTTTTTCATCTTTCTATTCTGGCCCTCTCCTATTCATATTCCAGCCTTTCATTCAAACAATGCATGGTTCCTAGGATAATTTGGGCCCTAGAAACCAAATTGCCTAGATTGCAAATTGGAGAGCTGCTGAATAAAAAGCTAAATAACCAAAAAAACAAATAACAAAAAATGAAAACCAATTGCAAATTGTCTCAGAATATCACTCTCTACATCATACTAAAGTTTATTTAAAGGTGAACAATCCCTTTAAGATGCTGGTGGAAAATACTCTGATGTGCCCCTGTAGACTTCCCCTCACATCCCTACTTAACACACACGTGTATTTAAATAAATGAGGTGCTAGAAACTCTATCCCATCCCTCTTATCCCATTCATTAAGGTTTTAGTGCTTATTTTATTATTAAAAGCAGTAGCAGCATTATTAGTAATAATATTGTTAGGGGCAGATTTATCAAGGGTCGAATTGAGAACTCGAAGTAAAAAAATTAAAATTATTTTTGTGTACTTTGACTAGGGAATAGTCCGAATCGAATTTGAAAAAAATGTGAATATTGAAATCTATGATGTACTGTATCTTTAAAACTTGACTTCGACCATTCGCCATCTAAAACCTGCCGAATTGCTGTTTTAGCCTATGGGGACCTCCTCGAACCCAATTGGAGTAAATTGGTGGACTTTGAACAATCAAAGTTTTTTTTCCAAATACTTTGAATTGAATTCGATCTAATACAGTCTTACTTTGCTCAGGACCTGGGGTTTTCCGGATAATGGATCTTTCATCCCTTAAGTCTACTAAAAAATCTAAAAAATCATGTAAACATTAAATGAACCCAAATATGCCGATTTTGCTTCCAATAAGGATTAATTATATGTTAGTTGGGATCAAGGACAAGCTACTGTTTTATTATTACAGAAAAAGGAAATCATTTTTAAAATTTGGATAATTTGATTATAATGGTGTCTATGGAGACGGCATTTCCGTAATTCAGAGATTTCTGGATAATGGTTTTTCCGGAAAACGGATTCCATTCCTGTACTGTGCGATTGACCCTTAATATTTTTTCCAAATGACAGTAAAAGTGAAAATAAAAAAATATAGGTTGCTGACAGTTGTTAAACTTGGCAGTAGGCAAATGCTTCTTTTGCTTATTTATTTAAGAAGCACTGATCCAATTATCCAGCATTCAAGTATCTGGAATGCATAATAATATGCCACATGGAGATTCCTCTACTTCTTTCTAATGCTGGTGGATATACAGAATGGAGTAGGATTATTTTCTTCTAATTATATTTCAGGATGAGTGACATTCAACTTTGTTCAATTAATAAGGATGCATTGAATGGACAATTTGCTCTCCTACAGTATTAAATGCTAACAACTTGGTGCAGCACTTGTTCAGAATCCCAGCGTCCCTCCCTCTCTACTCTAATACTCTGAAATATGAAGCATGTACTTGTCTCTTATTAATTATGTGTGGGGGACGTTCATTTTGGTTACGGTTTTGAATCCTTTTTAAGACTTGAGCAAGGTCCATGACCAAGAATGGAATGTTGTACACATGTATAATGAATTAAACTGGGGTTTTGCAGTGGATAAAGCATATGCATGGCAAAGGTTGCATGGCAAAGGTTGCTTCAGGTCTAATAATATAAAGAGGTAACATTTACTGAAAGCAAACATTTAATTGGTTTCTATAGATTACTTGACTTTGTACAAATATTGTGCTTTTTATTACATTACACAAGCTCAAGATACAGAGGTTTAAATGCTCTATAATGCTTACACAAGCTCTGTAGTGGGGTGAACAGCAGTTAGTATTTTAAGAGGCGGCTTAAAGGAGAAGGAAAGCTGTAGATGAGCTTAGCATGAAGAACTATGCAAATGGTGCAATAAAATGTATGGCACAGTTTTCTGGTTTGATCCAATCCTTCCCTAACGTTACTCCATTAAATTGTTTTGGACAACATCAGAGTTCCTATTGTAGACCATGCACACACCACTACAGCGCCTGGTGAAAAAAAGTGGAAGAACAGAATGGTGATTATATCTTGTGCCTATTTCAGAGGTAGATTAGCGAATAAGAACAAAAACTTTAGGAAAAATGGGGTTATTTATAAACTGGGTAGTCAGTTTTTACCAAACAGTTTTGTATTACATTTGTATTTAGAAATCGACTACTGTGATTGTGATTTGGACTTTCCCCTCCCAGTTTGTAACGTACGGATTTTTTTTCATAGCAGAGTACTGACTTCATTGCTGGCATGCTGATTAGCCTTTGCAGTGATCTCCTGATCCAAATATCTGACAGCTCAAGGTGAATAGTGGCTTCTGCATTACCTTATCATCACTGACAGAAGGATTCCCTAAGTGGGAGAAAACATGTTAACAGTATTAAAAGAAGTTTCATTTATTTTAATAGAAGTCAATTAATTTAGTGAGCTGTATGAGTCTCTTCTGAGTTGGTAAGTCTTTGATCTGGGAGACAGACAGAGAGCAGAACAGCTAGAGGTCAATAGCAGTGTAAATACTAGAATTACTATTTATTATAGGAGCATGGAGGATACATATTATACGGCTCACTGATTGGTAAGAAATCAGGTTATTCTAGACTCTAGAATCATTGTAACTTTTTGGCTGATTCCCCAAAAAAGCAAAACAATGGTATGTTTCACCATCTAAAACCCCAAAAGAAAATAACAATAGAATTTACAATTTTGGTTATTATGCTTGTCATGTGTTAATTTCACAGGGCAGCCAATTACAGGTATCCATCTTGGTTAAGCTTTTGGTTCACAAACTTTAAACAAAAATGTTGGACATCTACAGTTGGTTGCTACTGGTCCATTATGACATTTTTGCATCTGTCATTCTAGAATGCTGCTTCTATTTGAGGGCACTGCTTCATTTATAGTTTTGAAATGGTATTATTTCATGCATTCTTTTAGTGTTGATGGGAAATAGGCATAATGAATAGTTTTATCTATTATTATTATTACTGTTATTTTCTATCAACTCTGTACCTATTGTACCAAGGTGGCTGAAAGCTGAGGAAAGGCTTATAGTTTTAACAGAATTTTGCTTCTTTTGTATAAAGCGTTGATGGCGCCAAGAAAAAATTAACTTGCCTTTGTACCATAGTGTAAGGCTTATATAAGGGCTTCCAGTTGTTACTTTTCACATAGCTAAGGAAGGACTACAAAAGAAACCCGTTTAGCATCAAAAGAAACCTGTTTAGCATCCAGGGGGGCTTCTAAAGAAGTATTGTACCCCCAAAATGCAGAGCTTTAATGCTGCTTAATACAGTAACTGGTTAATTCACATGTATAACCTCTTTTATTAGAAGTGTTTGATTCTTTTTTTTTTTTACTATATATAATAAAAAGCCATGAGAATATACAGCACAACCCAACAGTGCCAGTATCACTCTAGTGTCTACATTCCAGGTTAGACACTTCTCAATTTAGTTTAGGTCAGGGATAGACTTCTTTTAGTCTCCGTCTCACCTTAAGAGTTGAACAAAATTTTCCTTCATTTGTTGATCAACTCTTTGCTACTGTTTATTCTTGTCAAACTGGCATGTAATAAAAATGTTTGGTGTCCATTCCACTTACTCATACCTTTCAGTCTGAGTGGTGTATCTCAAGTTTTGCGAATGTATACATTCTGTGTCCTGTACTGACTGACTTTATAGGATTCCTTTCATGCAATTTTACAGTTCTCTATAGAAAATAACTTCACGATAGATACACAAATATACATCGTTATTATAGCTCAACTATAAAACTGAAAGAAAAATGTGTTAAAAAATATCAGACAATTCAGCTTAAAACAAAAAAAACTATCCATGAGGAGGTGGATTTTTCAGAAACAGGTTGTATTCTAATATATTGAAGAACAATAATTAGTGTAATCTGGGAAACAGCTGTTAACGGTACAAATATTTTAGATGCCAGTAATTAGGATAAACCATGGAACAATGTATTAAAGTCAATGCTCAGAGGATAGCTGAATAAAGATCTGGGATCCCAGGTATAAATCAGGCATTGTATTGTACAGTAAAAGTAATTCTTGCTTTTTAATGATATACTACTGTACTGTAGTGAATATTTAGGGTATACACTACAGCAGTAGGAGTATGGGAAAGGAGTGGTTTCCAGACGTTTTCAGATACTGACAGGCATATGAGCAAACACAGAAGAAGAATGATTGAAAGATATTGGAGATTTATATACAGGCTAAATATGTACAGTAGTACATAGCAGTAGAACAGGATAGCCACAACAACTCTATAGCAAATGACCAGATGGCAAAATATCAAAATTACAGATTATTACAAGCAAATCAGACTAGGGCAAACTGAGAAATTGATCTTGAGCTGATATATTGTTTCATTATTTGTTATATTGTGTTGAATGCATTTATAATGATAAAATGTAATGAATGCATGGTAATGTTTCTACCTGATTATTCTGTGTATGTCTATTCACCTTGTGATTGTTTATCTGCACCTAAATTGAGTGCTGTAAATGAGCAACAGTTCTTGTACCAAATTGCAAAGATAATAATTGAGTACCGTAACACAAGGATTAAAGACGCACAGTGTGATGCTTTGTTTACAGTAAGAGTAAAACATATAGATTTGGGAGGATTCCATGGTCAACCAACATACTAGCAATCTATCTTCTATCTAAGGCCCCCCTGTGATCTTAAGTGCTCCCTCCCAACGTCTCGTAGGGCCTCCTCCCAACAGCTGCGCAGATCACTCCGGCCCGATGCGTCCCCTGATCACCAGCCCTGTGACGCATCTCTCTTACCTTCTTCTCCACTTCCTCACATCACTGTGATCAGGGGAGAGGAGGTGGGGAAGTTTTTCCAGAGTTCAGGTGTAGTGGGCTTGGGTCAGCAGGGCCCATGAGGTCTGGGGCCTACTGGGTTTTTTCCCAGTGTCCTGCCAGCCCAGTCCAACCCTGCATTAAGCACTTCACCAAAAAGTGAGGTTAAATGTCAAATGAATGTTACTTTTAATTAAGGGACACGTTTAATCTAGTAATCGTTTGATAGATCATGCACAAAATAACTCTGCCTTATAGGAGAACTAAACCCTAAAATGAATAGGGCTAAAAATGAAATGTTTTATATACTGAACTTATTGCACCAGCCTAAATTTTTAGCTTGTCAATAGCAGCAATGATCCAGGACTTTAAACTTGTCACAGTGGGTCACCATCTTGGAAAGTGTCTGCGACACTCACATGCTCACTGGGCTCTGAGCAGCTGTTGAGAAGCTGAGCTTAGGGGTCATCGCAAATTATCAAGCAGAAAATGAGGTTTGTCTGTAATATAAATTGATGCAACAGGGCTGAATATTAAATTCTGATACTAGTTGCACTGGTTTCTGTTCTGCCATGTAGTTCTGTTCTGCCATGTAGTAATTATCTGTATTAATTACGAATAAGTATTATACTGTGACATTTATATTCTATGTGTACTGTATATTGTGACTGGGTGCCCAAGGCTCAGTAAGTGACAGCAGCACAGAGCATGTGCAGTGAATCAATGGAAAAGAAGATGGGGAGCTACTGGGGCATCTTTGGAGACACAGATCTTCCCTACTTAAGGGCTTTGGTTGCCTTGGGCTGGTACAGAAGCCCAAAACATAATGTACAACATTTTAAGAGTACTTCTTTAGTTTAACTTTCCTTGTCCTTTAAGCCCTTAGATTGAAGGCAGCTAAGCAGCTCCTTAAAATGCCCTCTATAGGCTGGAGAGAAATGAGTGCAACCATCCCGTGATTAAGGGATCAATTGCTGAGTCTACTTATACCCTCCCATATTCACTTTTAAAAAAATGACTGAACAACTGAAATCTTGCTGTCCACAACAAATATTTTTTTGTAGGTTCAACCCCTTTAACGGGTTGTTCACCTTTAAGTTATCTTTCAGTATTTTATAGAATGGCTAACTCTAAGCAACCAACTTTTCAATTGGCTTTCATATTTTCTTTTTGTTATAGTTTTTGAATTGTTTTTATTTTCCTGGCTCTTTCCAGCTTTCAAATGGTGGTCATTGACCCCATCCAAAAAACAAATGCTCTGTAAGACTACAAATGTATTTTTAATGCTACTTTTTATTACTTACCTTTCTGTTCAGGCCCTTTCCTATTCATATTCCAGTCTCTTATTCAAAATCAATGCATGGTTGCTAGGGTAATTTGGGGCTTGGCAACCAGATTGCTAAAATTGCAATCTGGAGATTTGCTGAATAAATAGCTAAATAATGGAAAAAAACCCCACAAATAATAAGATTTAAACCAAATGCAAAATTTCTCAATTCCTACATCATACTAAAAGTTAATTTAAAGGTGAACAACCCCTTTAACTGGAAAATTCCAAATAAGGTTTAACAACACCCTGTAAGGAATGATTATGGCTACTTTTAAATCAATGCAGAACTGCCTTAGACAAATTGTATACAAATCTATGCCCCTCAATAACGCTTGTTGTTGACAACCCCATCATTTTCCTAGAGGAAAGTTAGAAAGTATAAATACATGTATATAAATATATATTTTGTTTTAAGAGGGCAATGTAACCAAGAATAAGTCATTTTAATGGCTTGGCTTTTTTTTGGCCAATGTACAACCAGTTCCTGCCTGTTACTACAGATGGGTGTCATTGATGGGATTGAACTAGTTCTCTAGGGTGGAACAATTAATTGTGTGACATTTATTTACACTGTAGATCTTTGACTGTAAACTGATGGACAGCAGGAAGATGGTTCTTGAAGTGTATGAGACTTGCAGTCTAGATAAATAATGGCTTAACTATGGCTCCTGGCATTATCTTATTAAATGTATAGATATAAATGTATATTCCCTTTCTCTTTGCTTATTATATTGTGAGTTGATCTGCAAGCAGTTGCTCTGCAAGCAGTGGTTCTTCATAGTAAGGACAGGGAGGTTGTGGAATGTCCTGCCAGGTGATGTTGTGATGGCTGATTCAGTTAATGCTTTTAACAGTGGCTTAGATGATTTCTTGGACAGACACAGTATCAAAGGCTATTGTGATACTAAACTCTATAGTTCGTATAGATATGGTAATATATGATAAGGTAAGCTGGAGGGGTGTGTGTATGGATGCTGGGTTTTCCATTTGGAGGGGTTGAACTTGATGGACTTTGTCTTTTTTCAAAACAATTTAACTATGTAACTATGTAAGCTGAAAGAAAGTCTTAGAGCTACTGAGGAGCTCTGGATCTTTACTGCAATGGTGAAAGAATAAAGTGAGTCAAATGTTTTGGCTTACTTTAGTTCCCCTTAAAATAAACTTCACAGCTATCACAGCTATCATAACATTGTAAAGAATTGACTATGAGATATGTATTATTAATATTATGCAGACATAAATATTGTATTCAGCCTCAGGGTTGGTATTTATGATGCAACTCATTTCCATACATTTTTTGTGGCTGGTTGATATTATTTTAACTTATTTTATTCTTTTCATCTCTATTTCTAGGAAAAGTGAGTGAAACAATCATTTTAAACTATTTTGGTTCCATCTATGCATGTTTGTAGACTGCTTAAAAACACAGAAAAAAAATATGTGGAAGTTGATGCACAGGAGGCCACAAGACCATCTATGGTGACTGGAGGTTCCACTGAGGGTAAAAGAAAATTGCAGGCAGGCAAAACACGACATCTGTATTAAGAAAGATTGGAGTAGGTCAGTGCTGGATATTTGTTTTTAGGGAGTTATGTACAAATCAGCACTACAAGAGTTTAAACACTGGTATGCATCAATTTTTAAAGGGCACTTTTCCCAGTAAAGGTCCTCAAAGATGGCAGCTTTGAGACAACTGCAGTAAAGAACTTTGAGTTTATACATGAGTATAAGAGGACATTAAGGCTTACGAAATGTTGAATAAACGTCTGATTAAAATTGCTGATATGCACACCTCATCTGGCTATTTGTGTTGATCACCAGGGAACCAGGTCTGTGTCTTGGCCACGAAAACGTACAATAAATCCAGATAATATTCGTACCATGGTGACTGGTTGTTTAGGCGATTGGACAAGTTATAACATTTCGGTTGGTTAATTATAATATCTTTGTACTGTATGTACTGCCTCTAGGACGATATCCACGGGTGACCGACACTACTATTTCTGGGACATAACTTTCAAACAATTGCTGTTTGTCAATTCGTGGCCAGAACAACCTACTTAGTCTTACAATTTAAATCTGAATGGTTAGTTTTGGATTGTTGCATTGACATAAATTAATGTTCGTCATACTAAGAATAAAATCTGACTGTTTATTGCCAGCTTAATGGCTTAAGTTCAGATCACATGGTGCTCAAAACAGGTAAGTTTCTATGATGACTGGCTGTTAATTGCTCTTTTATCAATAGGCTCTTGATTAGGTAATGTTGGCATTACTTGGTGCTATTGTTGGTTTTTACTGCTGAAAAAAGAACAACTGGTCAAATTACAAAATATTGTCCTGGGCCATAACCCATGACAACCGATTAAAGGTGTGGTTTAATTTTCTACCTGCAGCTGACTGGAAAAAAGCTAATCACTGATTGGTTGCAATGAGGATAATGCCCAGGTACAAATTTGCCCATTATTGACAAGTAATCTGTGCATAACTTCAGATTTCAGCGAGGGCAACTGAGTATTGTTTTCATTTCCTTCTTTTGCAACGTTACATTTCAGCAGGGTAATTAAATACTATCCCTCATTTTAATGCTCAACTTTCAGCTGTGGCAAATAAGTATATAAAATCCCTCTTTTTCTTACACATGGTACAGTAAAATAATTTCTTTTAACACTCTCCCAAATGGATAGCAGACATCTAAGCCAGCACATCTTTTTGTCACTGGAAGGACCAGCAGAGAGCAGTAAGAGCCTTTCCTAGATTCATTGCAGTCTAATGTGATGTAGCTTCATTTTTAAAACAGACTGCTTTAGTAGACGGGGCATATTTTAAAATATTCCTGCACTAGCATTATATAATGTATATTGTCAGGTCAATGAAACTCGTCTGAAATCTCTCTAGCTCCTTTGGATGACAGTGCAAAACTCAAAAAACGCATCTATTACTCATTTTTACAAAAATAAAGAACCTTGGAGGTGATATATTCTACAGCTTGAGTGGTTAACTTGATTTAGCTGATTTGGACTGAGGCTGCAGTACAACGAGATTCAAAGTCCAATTTCCTGCTCAAAATTATACTACGTAATTAAAAAGAAATGAGTCAGCTGCTCTAGCCGCATTCTAAATGCCTTCCGTGATGAAAAACTGACATTAAACATAATCAGGTAGATGGGATTTTTAAAAATGTCTTTTTATCCTGTCTCTTGTAATGGACGCTTGAACACATCTGAAGTAATCAATGCGATGCCCATACCTCTGGCAATACAATTTGCTAATAAAGAGAGGTCGACTTTAATTGCACATGAAAGACTGTGCTCGGCCGCAGTGTAGACTTAAGATATAAGAAAACGGAGCTCACACACAGTTAGGGATGGCAGTGATATTGTTCATTGTAGTTATGTTCATTATACATATGCTTTGAAGAATAATATTGACATCATTTTATTTTTGGGGACATAAACTTGTCATGTCTAGTTCAAATTCATGTCAACAAGTTTTACTTTTATAGAACGGATGTGGTTAATTACTGTAGTGTTGCAATGGGCGCAAGTGAAAAACATGGTTGTAACGTGCATCTTTATCATTTACATGTCACTAAGGCATAATCGGTTAATACAGGTATGTGATCAGTTACCCAGAAATCCATTATCCAGAAAGCTCAGAATTACGGAAAGGCCATCTCCCATAGACTCCATTTTATCGAAATAATCCAAATTTTTAAAAACGATTTCCTTTTTCTCTGTAATAATAAAACTGTACCTTGTACTTCATCCCAACTAAGATATAATTAATCCTTATTGAAAGCAAAACCAGCCTATTGGGTTTATATAATGTTTTAAAGATTTTTTAGTAGATGCAAATTACACAAAGATCTGTCATCCGGAAAAACCCAGGCCCCGAGCATTCTGGATAACAAGTCCCATACCTTTATAGTAAAAGATGGGGTTTGAACCTGGCCTTGATCTAGACATAGGCAAACATTGTGCTTTTTATTTATATTCCCTGAAATGAATATAATAAAACAGGAAAAACCTATTCAAGTCTAGTCCCCAGAGCTATCAGTCAGTATTTGGAATATATCAGTTTACCTTACTTTGAATGATGTCTGATTAGTTGCTCTGGGTTCCTAGATTTTCACCTCCTGTTCTTCCACTCCCTGTACATATTTACCAAACTGCGACTTTTATCTCTCAGGGCTCATTAATTAATATTTTTTATTATGTTTGGGCCAGAATACCTTTCTATGACATCACAATGTTCATAAAGAAAGACAGATATAGGATCTATTATCCAGAGTTTTCTGGATAAGGGATCTTTCCTTATTATGATCACCATACTTACCAGTCTGCTAAAAATCATTTAAATATTAAATAAACCCAATAGCACTGTTTTGCAACAAATATGGTTTCATGCAATTCAGTTGCCATCAATTACATGCTACTATTTTATTATTACAGTGAAAAAGGGAATACTTTTTCAAAATTAGAATTATTTTCTTAAAATGGACTTTATGGGAGATGGTCTTCCCATAATTTGGAGTTTTCTGGATAATAGATTTTCAGATAAAAGATCCCATGTCTGTGCTTTAATTTACTTCATTTGAATGAGATTAATATACTGGTTATAATGTTCACCCATATCTAGGGCATCTGCACATATTTATCTTTTTCATCTCTTTAATAGGCCATTTACTTTTTTTTCATGTAAAAATTAAACAATATATACTGAAAAAAAGCAGGAGAACTTGATAAACAAAACATATACATTACAAGGTTGATGCTTTTTGCATTATATTGTGTTTAAGCTAATTTAATTAATGGAAAATACTGTATACTCTGTATGCAGATTTGGCATAGGCTATTCTGTACAGTGAGCCTTATATATAGAGTTTTGTTTGATTGATATGAGTGCTGGCAAGTTTGCTCTATATAAACACTTTAAGAAACTTAAATAAAGGAATGACTGCTTTTGGCCATATTTCTATAGTAATGCTTGGTTTGCTTTACAAATGAATACATTTGAATGAAGGATCTCTCACACATTGGAGTTCCATTGTTTTAATCCGCACAAAATACCTAAAAAAAAAGCATTGGCTCTATGTTTTTGTAAGCACTTTTTTGTTTAAATTGCCAAGCTCGTCTATATAAAAATATTCTGAGCCCAAGCAGAATACCTACAGTGATTTTCATGCATTTTCTAAGCATAAAATCTGCTTAGAGTCAGGGAGAATTTCATGCCAACACCAAGCTGTATTTCACACTGGCTTTATGGATAAGCTTGCTTTGTGCTGAGTTCAATTATTCTGGCCAAAAAGTATATATTTAAAATACTCTGTAACATGGAAGCAGGTTTGACTCCAATGCTTTTGGGTTCACTTTTATGTAAATCAGTGTTTCTGAAATTCACAAAATTATGCAGAACAACTGTATTCAACTTGAGTGTTTGCAGGGGAATCTTGACAAACTGGGCAAACTGAACAGATGAGATTCAGGGTTTAATTTAACAATTCTCTGGTTGCAGGTGCTAAACTACGAAGGAGAAAGTGCAGTATTCATCCAGAAAGCTACAGTCCACAGGTTCAGACGGTGAAAAACATGGAGGTTTGTTCTCTTTGTATTTGCACTTTGTACCCTTCCCAGACAAAAGTAAAGTAATATACTTTGGTGTTCAAAATCTGCAGGGAAGTTATACCCTTTATGGGACTATTTTTCAACAGATGTTTTTATTTTAAATTTTGAAATCTGACATGGGACCAGACATGTTGTCAGTTTCCCAGGTGCCCTCAGTCATGTGACTTTAACATGAAAACAGCACTCTATAGTAAAAGCCAAGTTCGGATAACCCAAGTTAAAACTTCTCCAGTTACATTGAGTAGCAGAAACAATTGCTTATGTGACAGCAGTTCTATTGTGAGCAGGCACAATAACCTGAGATGGCTGCCTGCACACTAATAAAACAAGTAAATAAACTACACTTATTGATTTAAGTATAACATTTTGAATTACAAATTACATGCAATGTACAATGCAATTTAGTAATAAAGACTATACCATAAAAATTAAGACGGAATTCCTTTAAGGGAAATATGTTGACAACATGTACATTATTCAGCGGTAGATCCTTCTATAGGACATGGGATCATCTCTTGAGATTAACAGAGAGGTTCATCAAATTAAAGGAATTATTGCAAAAATAACTATTTAATATAAGCTTCAGCATACTGAAATAAGAAGTTAAATAAAATCAATAAAAAATGATTTACAATTTCTGAAATAATCTAGTTTATTTTTACTATCCACTCTCTTGGCATTGTGTCTCTTCATTCTGTTTTCATGCAGGATTTGGGTGTCAGATATTCATTAGATCCAATATATCGTATAGGGCATGGGTGGCCAAACTTTTTGCAACGGGGGCCAGATTTGTTATTGCTGCTATGGGATTCCTGATCGCACTGTGCTGGGGGGCCTCATTATTATTAATTTCATGATGGTGTAAATTTGAAAACGGGCCGCAATTGGACATGTCTGGTATAGGGGGACTTTTGCCTAGAAGAACTATTAAAATCACCAGACATCAAGTCTCTCTTCATGCAGAATTTGTGCAAAGGGCAGTTATTTTGTTAGATTTTGTCTTTACTGGAATCAGTTATTTGAGTGAGCTTTAATTCATCTGCTATGAAAGGAAGCCCCTCCCTATAAGATATTGGATCTACACCCAACTGCTGCATGAAGACAGAATGAAGAAAAACAGATGCTGAGAGAGGGATAGTGAAGAAAAACCTGATTATTTCAGAAATCATGCAGAATATTTAATTGATTGTATTTACACATTTACATGTATTTATTTCAGTATGATGAAGCTTATATTACATTTTCATTTTCACGATAGTTCCCCTTTAAGGTTGATTTAAAAGCACAGCACAGTGAGATCTGTGAATTCTTTTCTTGAATAGGATGCACTTGCAGATACATTAGATACATTCGTTTTGAGAAAGGGTTGGATGACTTTTATCAATTAAGCTTTGTAATTGTACTATATATATCAGCCCAGCTTGACTAGAGTCCATTCTGCCTTTTTAGGATTATAGTTTTGCTTTGGATTGTTTTGCATTCAGGGAATGACGCCCATAGACTTGTATGGCGTTGTGCATCAAAAAAAAGACACGTTTCAAAAACATTTCGCCACGCATCAAAAAATTCTTGACGCCCATAAACTTTAAAGGGCGTCGGCGACATTTGCCGGCGGTGAATTTTTGTCGAAACGAAACGGGTCAAATTCGCCCATCCCTAATCAACATCCTTTATAATCACAAGAACCGGGAAAGGTGTTTAAAATAAGTCCTATTCTCCCTAATATGCTCTGTTGCCATCCTAACCTTGGTTTTAAATTAACTTCATCTTGTTCTGGAGAAATTAAAACATCACACGTTACCTTTTCACTATGCTGCTTTCCTTTATTTGGAAACATTCAGCTATACAGAAGTTTGTAATGCTCTTGGCGCATTTAAAAGTGTTGCATCTGTTCCCATGTGGTGCCTGTCGCACAGACTTCCACTGTCAGAGTACAACACTTATAGACCCACGTCACAGACAGGTGATATGAAAATGTAGAAAAAATATGTGCTATTGAGGTGTGCGAAATAATATTATTAAGCATGTTAAAGTGTTGATAAAAACTACAAACTATAAAATCACTGAATCTTTACTGGGTCTAAAGATTTGGCACATTGCTTCTTTATTCTTTGTGCTGACTATGGTGTCTCTGCCCGCCATCCCTTATTAAATCCAAAGCCGACAAATGTACGCAGCTCTTTGTTCACTGGGGTAACACAAATCTCTCTGCTTCATTTTGGAGGGCAGAAACCAGCAACAATTATTTAAAGTACAGGGCAGGGAGAAAAGTGGTAAAACATGCTGGATTGCACCTGTTTAGTTTGTAGTTTGCACCCTGCCCAGTACTTGATAAATGACCACCATAGTATAAGGCTGTTTACTGAAGTATAAAGCACATGAAACCTATGCTAAACATTAATACATGAAAATAATAAAACAGAATAGCCCAATGATGCTTTACTGCCCTATGTGTTTCCCAGGACTAGAAACTCCTGCTTCTTCAGGTTTAAATAACATTGCATCTGATGTAACTAGTATACAACTAAATCCATATTCTCTACCTGTTTTCATGTACCTTCTTTTTTTCATTTTATATGTTTGACTGACTACCTCCCTCCGAACTTCTGTATTCAATGTGAAAGCCTTTGTGGATCCACACATTTTCAGGGTTGTTTTGCTCAAGGCAATAAAGCATTTTGTTGCCATTACTCATTCGGTCTGTCTTTATATTCTACTGAAACAACAATATCCCATTCACACAATAATCTTCTGTTTGTGTCACATGATATAATGATATCACTGAAAGCATAGCAAATCATACGAGGGTACCTCTTCAAACTGGATTAATTAAAACCAAATGTTTGTACCTTGAAACTATTTTTCTTTGAAATTGCTTCCCTTCACCTCCTATTCTAGTGTGAGGCTTTAATAAAAGACAGTTGGAAATATGAGTTAGTGGATAGCCTTTGCGCTGATGAGAAGAAGGGGTAGTTTGAGAAAGAATATTAAACATATAAATGGAAGCATTAACTCAACAGCTATAATGCATCAGATGATGTAGAAAATATAATATGCTAATCAGTTCTAGATACTAATGACATGTTTCCAGCTATGTGCTTATATTTAAATAGAAAAGGAGTCTGTGAGTCTCCGGTATAATGGAAGGTCCTGCAAATGTACTCATAATTGGAATATTTGGCACGACCAGTGTGTAGCATTCCAATGTAATTTTTCAGGAGCATGATCAAACTTTAGTCTATTTTAGTCACATTCACCGCTTGATACATTTGTCTGATTCTGTATCTCTACAGATTCAGTATTCATTCGGTTTGAGGTACAGTGGTTACTTCACATACCAAATGCTCATTTCACAAAAAGTCAGTCTTCACTCAGTCAGTATTTTTTCTTACAATATATCTTTATCCATTGTGGAAACAGAGTCAAAGCCTACTTAATATTTCCTCCAGAATTTTCCTTCCCATCACAAAATTGAACTTGAAACTTTCGGACATTGAAAAGAGCTACCAGCAGTAGCTACATAAAGTCTGTAGCAACATTGAACGTTCCTCTGGGAAAAACAAAGCACCTTATGTTCATATTTTGTGTCCAACACTTGGTGGGGATCTGATTGATACTTCGGTAATGTATTGAGTTGTAGCAAGTTATTTAAAAGATGTTCAGCAGTTTAAAAGTAGGTATTGAGCTTATTAAAATTACCTGAGTTCCTGTTGTAAAGAGAGATTCCAATGTACAATATCAACACTACAATTTGGAGGACCAATGTTCTGAGAAATGTGCTGAAGAGAGCTGGAGTTTTACAGCAAACAAAACTTGCAAGCCAACATGTATGCAAACACTCCACTCTCTCAGACACAATAAATATGTTTTTTTCATCTTTTTCCAAGGCATGGGCAGGAAAATCCATTCTAGCTTTAAAAACATAGGCATTCAGTGAGTATCTAAATACCTGACATTTGTCTCCATATCCATGATCTCTCTGAACTAGCCTTAGTCATCATCTAAAGGGTGCTGAAAAATGAATACACCACCATCAATAATGAGTGAATATGTCCGAAAATCAGCGAAACGCATTGAAGTCAATGGACATCAAATATTTTTTTACACGCAACAATCTGCTTTTTTACAATTTTTCGTGCTCAAGTCAATGGCCATTTTTGTGGGTGTCTTGTGCCATCTTTTTTTGTCTCGTTGAGTTTTTTGTCCTAATGCTTTAAATATCAATGGGCATTTTATTTATGGCGACTTTTTTGTCCAAATGGATTAAAGTCAATGAGCCTTTTTTCTTATGGAGACTTTTTTTGTCTCAGCAACATTTTTGTCTTGGAGTCTTTTTTGATGCAGCAAATATTTGCCGCAGTTTCTCAAAAATAATGCAGATAGCGAAATGCAAAATGTAAAATTCACTCATCGCTATCGTTCGTATGTTACACAGATCCAGATGTTAAAGAACCATGCATTTACATGGTTACAGACAGGCCTTTATCAGTAGCCTTTAAAGAAGGCAATTCTCAGGTCCTTTTTTAAAAAAGCCATCACTTCAGACTATATGTCAAACCACAAGGAAATTTCTAACCCTCCATTTCTTGGAAAAATCATTGAGAAAGCAGTCGCAAGCCAACTGGAACATTTGTCTACTGACATTAATGATTCCTTCCAGTCTTGCTTCATAAAAATGACATAGCACAGAAACAGCCTTCACCTGTGTGGTAAATGACATGCTCATGGCACAAGACAGATTGCACATTATAACTATTGCTGGACCTGTCAGCAGTTTTTAATGCATTATAAAATTTTAACACCTGTGGTGTGACTGTCAGTTGAATTCATTCCTTTCTCGTTGGCAGGAGACAAGAAGTGCCTCTGACATATTGGGTGCCATAGTGATTGCTATTGCCCCCTATGTTGCCCCTGGGTAACTTCATTAGAAAAACTTGGCCTTCATGTTCTCCACTCACTAAATGGGCTCATTACATATCTGTATGCCTCTATAGTCAAAATCATGTTTGGTCAAAAAGAAGACCTGTTCCTAATATCTGTCTTGACCAGGCAGTATGTGCAGGGCTTCCTTTGCATGATGAATCTATAGGCACACGATGTGCCAGCCAAATTGCATACAAGGTAAAAGCATGTACATCTCTACCCATATTATGCCCTTGTGTGGTCCCTTATGCACAATTTCAGAACATAGGGCTGATTTACAAATACAGGTGCTTAATTGCTGAAGTGCAGTTATTGTTACCAACCCATCAACATGTATCTTTGAATAATCTGCTGCTGTTCATTTTCATTCGAAAAGGTAACGTAAACATCTGGGTATCTGGATGTGGGTATCTCAACTGATACAAATTAACACCTGTCTTTGTGAGCAGAAGTCTAAATATTGAGGTGGCAGTGGATGTGATCTACTTAAAGTTTGCTAAAGCAAGCAAGTATTTTGCTAGCTCTGTATATGCACTCGTCATTTGGAGGGGTTGAACTTGATACACTTTTGTCTTTTTTCAACTTAAATTAACTATGTAACTATGTAAAGCAACCCCCATATGTCCCTAATGCAATTTTTTTTCTCCTTGGGTATTTTGATACATGTGTTGTGGACAGAAATACAGTTTTCTGTAATAGAATGTTACAATATAGGTAAAAACACATTAGACTTTTTTTTACACTTTGTTCATTATACTCCTATGGTTTTAAAAAGAGGATATAAAATAGAAAGCAATTAAAATAATTATTTGTGGAAGTACTGTAAGTTTATAGTAAGTATTTGTTGTAATACAGTTAGCGCAACACTTCTAATGACAGTGTTGATGTCTTTGTGTTAAGTCATTGTAAAATTCTGAGGTTCATCCAGACAGGGAGTGTAAATTTTGCAGTGCCTGTTCTTGTGCTCGGGGGTAACGTAATAAAATTAGTAATGTTTGAGTCAGATCTTGTAAACCATAGCAACCAATAAGCAGGTAGCTTTCCCCTTTTTATAAGCAAACATCTCATTGGCTTATAGAGGTTAACTAAACTAGGGCAAATATTGATTTCTATAAGATTCCAACATATATCTAGGAAAAGTGTCAGAACTCCTAGCCATAAGGAATGGCAAAGGCAAGAGTGATTTTTTTTATCTGGTCGGTGTAAAAAGAAGAGAAATGATGCAGCAATCTAGCCTTAGATAAAAAATATAATTATTAGTGACATAAGACATCTTTGACTCCTGTAAAGGGATGGGAGACATAGATTAATTATCTCTCTGATAAATAAATAAATGTAGTTTCCTAAGCAAAACATGTTCAAGGTGAAAGTCAAGTGCAGAGACTAGTCCCAACTATTATTCAGCAAGATTTTGTACATTGTATTGTATTTTGTGTGTTGTATTTTGTACATTACATGAACAGGTGACATACGTCTCAGCAAACATATTGGCTAAACTGGTAGGAAGAGAGTTGTGCCAAAAGATGGTCATGGTGTACTGTATATCTGTAAAATGACAAAACACCATTTTCCCCAAACTGTCTACAACATTTTCCAAAGCCCATTTTATTTGTAATCCTCAATGGACCTGTAGGGGAGCTTTGCAATCTGAGTCCCCCTGCTCTGTTTGTGAACCAAAGAACAAAACCAAACTTTAAATCAGAGACACAAAATTCAATGCAAAATCAAATTGTCAGACAACCTAAAGCTCTGTTGGACTTACTGTAGTTAACACAGATGACTAAGGTCCTAAAATCAGGAAAAAAAGGCAGGGGGCATATGAACATTGTGCTACTAGCTGTTGTAAATAAACCAACGTGTTAGTAGAGGATTGCTTTGTATTTAATTAAATGTGTAATTTTTATGGCCTTAATTAGAGAAAACCAAATTTTATTTGGCAAACAAAATCACAAGCGTTTCTCCTTGGATAGCTGAAGTCACACTGTAACTTGTAGAAATAGTATTAGACCTTATAAATTCACTGCTGTCATGGAAATTATTTACTGAAGTTTTCCTAATAAAAGTATTAGCATTTTATGGCTTGCGGCTGGCTAAAGATATATGAAAGATTCGACACATTAAATCAGGATGCTGACTTCACACCAATGTTATTTACTACCTTCTTTTTTCAGTTTGGCTCCTCCATTTTTACAGTCTTGTTCTAAGTGAGGTGAGATTTATTAAGCTGCAAATTTAAAATGTGCATTACAAAAAGTGTGAACAATTACAGTGTATATTTCCCAGGTAGCACACAGCATTAAAGGGCATGTCGGTATTTTTAGTGTTTAAAACTTGTGGGATATAATGGAAATTAAACCGAGATCTGACTCTCGCACACACATATTTGGACTATAGTGGCAGGACAAAAACTTCCCTAAATATAGCACTGTGTGATTGTGGCATTAAATAGAAATGACACAGGTTTTTCTAGAAGTTTTTTACTGATACTGAAGGAAGGTTGGGAATTAAAAGTAGACAGTGAAAAAAAGTAATTATTTTCCACAATGGTATACAATTCCAACTGATAAATGGAAGCACAGTGGGGAAAAAATTGCACTTTCTTTAGAAAAAGAATCAATGCGTCGATTTATCATTATAAGGAAAATGTGTAGTCACATACTGGTGGAAAGTTTTAGTAATGAATTTAGTAATTTTAGAGGGTGTTTCCATGCAACTAACTCCATAACCTAAAAACAAAAAGAATATTAATTCAAATTTCTCAAAATCGCTACCTTTCACAAGGGCTCTTATTTAATATTGCCCCCAACATGTACCCTTTAATGTACATGAATATACCACCAATGCTAAACTTACAGCAAGGGCACAGGCTGCTCTCTGCTCTTTAAAAAATTGTGGCTTATGGGGTAGACTTTGGTGCTATTGGGTGCATGGGTGCATGTGACCCCGACTCCAGAAACAAAAAAATCTGTTGAAAATACAGCTCTCTTTCAGAAAACAAACTGCTGTTCATTGAACATTCAGCCCTGGAAAAGGAACCGCTGCAATGTTTTTCAGTGCTTGTATCGGGGTTACTTTAACACTTGCCATAACAGGCAGAATGTTGAGGGCTCTCCTGTGCCTTGTCCCACATGTGCCTGTCTGAATACCACCCAAGCTAGTGTATGTTGCAAGGGATACACATGTGCCCCCACACACTTTATGACTGACATTTTTGTTTAGGAAAAGTGACAAGTTTTAATTTTGGTGTTGCTATGACCAGAGAAGGCAAGGGAAAGAGACCCCCAGCATCATGTTGATTCATCAGGGTTAATGACTATGCCCTCTGTATAGAGCCATCTGCATCTATATGCATGGCATACAATAGTATTAGGCAGTTTGCAGCCAGGTATACACTATAAGCACGGGACTGCATACATACCACTATTAAAATTGCACCAAATTCATCGGAATATATTGAAAAAAAAACTGAAATAATTTTCCCTTTCTTCATCCTGTGGACTATAAAGAATATATGAGTATATATAGTGAACAAAGTACCCCCTCTTGTAAAATATAAGGATATTATAAGTAACCGAGGAGTTTCATGACCATATAAAAACACGAGGCCGAAGGCCGAGTGTTTTTATACAGGTCATGGAACTCCGAGGTAACTTCTAATATCCTCATATTTTGCAACTGGGGGTACTTTATTTATTATAATACACAAATTTCAACGAGTCATGTGACTGAAATGACATCAGAACTCACCGTTTATAACTGATGACATCAGAACTCACTGTTTATAAGGATATAATTTACAGGATATTCATGGCTTTTGTGTATTATATATATATATATATATATATATATATATATATATATATATATATATATATATATAGTATAAGTTGCGAAAGAAGATGGAGTACAAGGCTTATAATTGATAGGACATTGATAAGTAACTTTGGAAATTACAACACATCATTTTGTGTACAGCAATACCAAAAACAATATTGCCTGTACAACCATAGTACTTGCATGTTAGTAATAGAGAAGGCATACAATGGTCCCAAACATTTGTATTAAGTCAATAAGAAGGAAACTCCTGAGCCAGGTAAAAGTCCTCAGGTTTGGATAACTTTTATTGAGGTAGTTTCATTTAGTTTGCTTTAAAGGAGAACGAAACCCCCCATTGTGATAAGTCTACATGGTGGAGGGCCGATAATGGAAGCCAGTGTTAGCCACTCCCTGTTTTTAGCCCACACCCACTTTAAACCACACCCATGTTACCGCAAGACCATGTCCACATTAATAGCACACCAAAAAAACAGATGGTTGGTGCTCACTGCAGGGATCAGGGGTAGGCAGAGTAGGCGGCTGTCTAGGACACCATCATTGAGGGGCGCACTTTTATGTATAGCTGTCTATATTTAGATGACATAGATCATAGGTGCAGAAGGGTATAGGAAGATAGAAACTAGTGTGGCATTAGTTGTGCTGTACTTTAGAATTTTGAGAAGCGTTTAATACAGTACTGCATAATTAATCAGACAATGAACTTAAGTGATCACATCCAAGTCGTCGCGGCGCACTCCAAAGTCAAAGGATCGCTCATAGGTTGTTGGTTAAAAATTCATCCTTTATTGGTTACATCAGTTTAAAAAAGAAATGCTAACACATGGTCTGACGCGTTTCGTAACTATGTACTTCATCAGAGACGCGTTTCGTAACTATGTACTTCATCAGGTCTCTGATGAAGTACATAGTTACGAAACGCGTCAGACCATGTGTTAGCATTTCTTTTTTAAACTGATGTAACCAATAAAGGATGAATTTTTAACCAACAACCTATGAGCGATCCTTTGACTTTGGAGTGCGCCGCGACGACTTGGATGTGAATAGTTGAAAACGTCTCCCTTAGCGACAGACTCGGGGCGGCAGCACCCGGGTCACCCCAAGGAGAGGGTAAGCTGATCCTTATACATTTTTATCTATGAATACAAACAACTGTTGGAAGGAACGTGGGATAGACTGTGTATTAAACGCAGGGCTCGGGGCAGGTGCACCCGGGCCAATTACTACCAACGGTGAGCGGATCTTAAACCGCTGAAATTTTTGATGATATAGGGGATCAAGCGGATAGAAATTATTTATACCAATTGTAATTTCAAAATTGGTGTTGGATATATATTTTGGACTGCTAAATGAACTTAAGTGAGCCTGAAAACGCTGCTTGTTCGGATATAGAAAATCAAACCACAGGGTTCTGTATCTGAGTCTCTTTAGAAAGTGACATTGATAGCAAGGCCTCTGAGCTTTCTGATGACATAAAGTGCTATAGAAAATACACAAGAAGTATCATCCTTGCTGATAAATTGTTAAGCAGTAGATGAGAGGTGAGATGAGAGATACATTGGTAAGAAACAGATAAGAGGTCATGTGGATAAGTTCAAGGTTATGTTATTGATGCTATTGTGGCTAAAATAGGATTAGGTAAAATCAATCTAGGCATACTTGTAGACACAAAATGAAACTGTAATAAGCAAGGTCAATGTGTAGCAACAAAGGCCAGAAAAAAAAACATATCCTTCCTCAAAACTGGTGTGGTGAAAGGTATTGTTCTCCCTCTACATAATATAATAGCAGCACTCCTCTTGTGAGTAAATTATCTACAAGTCTATTCACTATTAAATCTTGCCAGAGTTCATATATTTGAATGGCAACTTGTTTGAATATGTATTTTTATGCAATGTAAGGACAGAGCTAGCAATCCACAAACGTTTATAATTGAGCTTTTACTCCTTTTCAGGCAGCGAAGTCTCCCCATGTTTTAAACTGCCAGCCAGCCCCAGATCCAATTGGCAGTTGTTACCTGAAGAAGTGGCTGCACAGGTATATACTGGCACAATGTTCATGTCTGTCCAAGGCATAGTCTATGTGGGGATTCTCCTTACTGCATTCTTTATACATACAGTACAAGAAAACAATAAGTACAAATACATGTACCCAATCATATGGAGCATTTGGAAAATAGCCGTCCTATTTGCACATTGCAAAAACACAGTGTAAAAGAACATTCAATTACTGAAATAACTGGTGTGAACATGGCCAATTATTCCAGGATTGGAATGTTCTTTTAGATTGTGCTGTGCGTCATGCAATCTTAAGGAACAATCCTTTCCTGGAACCGAACCTTGCTGTAAACAACGAGGAAGAAAAGTCTCCTCTCACACAAAAACCCAATGTATTAAATAAAATCTACTCATGCTATAATTGTCTAAGAAGATATTTATATTGATATGGATTATGTTAAAATATATGCAGTGTGTTAATATATGAGTTTTGGCCTTAATCCTAATATTTGTACTTTGAAAAATGTCTGAAATCTAAAGTGTGATTGGACCAATGCTATTAATGGAGTACCTTTGGGGTCTGTCCTTTGCATTTTAACTTATTTACAACTGCCCAATACAACTCATTTAGACACACTCGTTGCAGTGTAAAATTGCATCCATCCAAATGCTATTCACAAAGGTACAGGTATAGGAACCATTATCTGGAAACTAATTTTCAAAAAAGATTTCCTTTTTGTTCGTAATAATAAAATAGTACATCATACTTAATTACGTTACTAGAGTCAAAACAAGCCTATTGGGTTTAATTAATTAATATTTTTTTGTGGTAGTAGTATGAGGATCCAAATTACAGAAATATCCCTTACTTGTGATGGGCGACTTTATTACTTTAATTCCCGTGATTCGCCGCCAGCAAATAAATTCACAAACCTGCTGCGAAAATTCACCAGCGTTTCGCCATTTCGCTGGAAATTTGCGAATTTTGCTGGAAATTCGCAAATTTTTTGGCGAACCAAAACACCCCAAATTCGCCCATTACTATCCCCATGTCTTGAGCATTCTGCATAACAGGTCCTATAACTATACTTGGCTTCTTTTATTTGTTGTGCCTCTACAGACAACTAACTTACATGCAATGAACTGCAACATTTAGGGGCAGATTTATCAAGGGTCGCATTTCGAAGTGAAAAAAACTTCGAAATTCGACCATCGAATAGGCTAGTTTCGACATTCGAAGTTGAAATCTAAGGATTTTTAAGATCGTACGGTTGTACTTGGATTGTACTTCGAATTGAACGATTTAATCTTACGATCGTACGGTTTTACAAAAAAATCCTTTGACTTCTCAAAACTTAGCCAAATACTGGCTATAATTTCTAGGAGGTTCCCATAGGCTAACATAGCAATTCGGCAGGTTTAAGGTGGTGAAGTGTCGAAGTCTAAGTTTTTCACTTCAAATCGAAGTTGAAGTCGAATTTGGTCTAGTCGAAGTACCCAAAAATTACTTCGAAATTCGAATTTTTTGAATTTAAAAATTCACTTCAAATTCACTTTGACCCTTAGTAAATGTGCCCCTTAAAGCATGGATATTGCTAATCTTGAAATTATAAAAAATGGTTGCCCCTATTGAAGCAAACAAAAGGCATTCACAATAGCAGGCATTCAAACAATTAGGCTGAGATTCTGGGAAATAATGCAGCATTTGAGGTTAAAATGTACTGAATTGAACTTATTTTTGAATTTTGCACATTCCCTTTGTGAATGTTTTTTTATGTAAAGGTTGAGGAGGCTGCAGTTTGCTTTACCTATTGATTTTGTGAGGCCACATACTCTTACTGCATTTAAAAGGAGCTTGGATTTCCTCTTTGAAGCCTGCAGTGGGAGTTCAAGGCCCGTGAAATACTTTTGGTACCAGAGGGTTCTGCCATAGATACGACTTGTCAGAGAGTCCACCTGAGTACTGAATGCTAAAACTGAGAATGGGTTTTCAGGAAGGGCTTTCAATAAACATAAAGAATATATCTGTATATTGTTGTAAAAACTGAGAACTGTGCATCTTTTTTCTTCAGGAATTAAAGACTGTGCTCAAATTTGATGTTTGATAACTATTAAAAAAAAGTTCTCTTAGTGGCGCCCTTAGTTATTTGCAGAACCTTTGGCATCCTGAATGGACATTTCCTTTATGTGCTTACAATGGCACCACCATTTTAGGAAATAGGGTTGACCCATCATCCGTGGAACTTGCTGGTACTAATGGCAGAGTAAGTGATATATGCGGTTGGGGGTGGGTATATAGTTATAATAATGTTATAAGGTAAAATCTCAGCAGTAGATTATGTTCTTAAAATGGTATGAGATGGAGTCTTTATGCATTGAAATCCAAACTAAGACTAAGGGGCCGTTTTACTAACATTCAAATTTCTATTTTTTCATGAATCATATTTTTTCTCTAAAAATGTGTGTTTTTTTATTTCTCTAAAACTGAAAAAATCTTGATTTATATAGTAGTATAAGTATAAAAAAAAACACAAAAAACTCATACACAACTTCGCCAAGTAAAAAAAGTCGAAGTCAAAATGTGAGCTGTGCTGATCCTATTGGACCTTTTTTTTTAACCATTCATACTTTTAAAGGTTTTCATTTTTTCCTGGTAGTTGTCTGAAAAACTCAAATTTTTAGATGTTTTCAGATATCTTAGCACATCGTTCAGTGTTTTTTTTTTTTCGTTCTAACTTTTTATATTCGGATCTTTTAATTAATAACATGCAATTCGTGGTTTTAGACATAATTCGTTTATTTGTGGTTTCTAAAACGAATTAAATAAAAATGTGGGTAAATGGGCATCCAACAGAGATGCTATAGGCCTCAAAGTATTTAGGAACAAACTGCTGGTAGGGGGATTTTAACTCTCAAGATGTTGAATAACAAGCTAGAAATAAGGCAGTGGTGATATGGCTTACAGCACATGTACTGATATAAAGCTTCACTTAAAGGGATTCATTTTATGATTTATTACACTGTTTACACTGCAAATAATTCACTCTACAATATGAAATTTAATTCCTGAACCAGCAAGTGTATTTTTTTCAAGTTGTAATATTAGTGTGTAGGTGCCATCTCTGGTCATTTTGCCTGGTCATGTGCTTTCAGAAAGGGCCAGCACTTTAGGATGGAACTACTTTCTGGCATTACTCAATGTAACTGAATGTGTCTCAGTGGGACCTGAATTTTACTATTGAGTGCTATTCTTAGATCTACCAGGCAGCTGTTATCTTGTATTAGGGAGCTGCTATATGGTTACCTTTTTACCTGTTTTTAAAGAAGGTGGAACCACAAAACACGTTAAGCGGGCAGCCAGGACCTGTATTATGCTGCTGTAATTGGAGTTTTTATGCTTACCAGATAAATTTCTACTTTTACTTTTCACACTGTCCTCCTTGGTGCTCCTCTATTTGTTTTTTATATCTGGTTACCTTCTCATTGTTCTGTTGTTAGGCTGCTGGGGGGGGGGGGAAGGGAGGGGGATGATATCACTCCAACTTGCAGTACAGCAGTAAAGAGTGACTAAAGTTTATCAGAGCACAAGTCACATGACTTGGGGCAGCTGGGAAACTGACAATATATCTAGCCCCATGTCTGATTTCAAAACTAAATATACAAAAATCTGTTTGCTCTATTAACTGATTTTTCCCTTGACAGTATCCCTTTAATGTGAGAGTAGGCACAAAAAACTAAAAAATACTGGAGGAACACAGCAGGTAATAGATTTCAGATACATTGTAGCTTAAGCTGCAGTGAAAATGTAAAAAACTGCCATTGTTGTGGTCCCGTGGAAAGGGTTCTCTGCCGTAAAAATGGTGCATTTTACATCTATAAACACATTATAAAACCACATTTGGCTGTTTGTGGATTTCAGCTTCATGTTTCATAGCGTAAACTTGTCAGTATATGTTACACAGTGTTTGAAGTCAAGATCACATGATGTGTGTTTTTATATATATATATATATATATATATATATATATATATATATATATATATATATATATATATATATATATACATTTTCGAATTGTTTGTTATGTAGGGCTGCTTTTGAGCATATTTAAAAAGACGGAGACATTTCAATGAAAGAATGATTGACCTGAGAGTGTAAAAGGAATAGGAAACATTATCTAGTGCATCTGCAAGGTTCCCTAGAAAACTGTCCAAAGCAGGAGAAACCTGTTGCTTTTTATCAGGTTCTCAAGGTTCCAATGGGAAATGCAATAAATGGTTTTCATTTGTCATAATCTTTTCACATAGAACCACACATGAGGTGACTTCACAGGTTAAGAGATACTGTAATTAAGGGAATTGGTTTCTGGGCAGAGGACAGAGAGCAACAGATTGATGTCAATGGAATGTATTCCAGCTGGCTGAAGGTTTAAAGAGAAGCACCCCAAGGCTCCGTGTTGGACCTAAATCTCTTTGATTTGTTTTTAATTTTGCAGATTATACTAAACTATGAAAGATAAATCAGAGCAGGACACCTGCTGTTTGCAAAGAAACTTGGACAAAGGTGAATGGACTAATACATGGTAGAGGAGAACCAGCAGGAATACGTGAAAAGTATTGCATCTGGGTAAGAGAAATAAAATATATTAAGTGAATAACATTTTGTTTGGTGGTTCATCAATGGAAAATGGGGGTACTTGGTTTTCAGTCTCTGTCTGAATTTTTACACATACGCATATAAAATAATGAAAACTATTACAGAATGTGGAAAAGTAGTTGATGTAACTCCGTTTTAGCATTAAGTATGAAACTAACTTCAACTTCTTATATGTATATATATCCTATGAGAGCAACTGAGATTTAAAGAAAGAAGGCAGTGGCCTAACTAGCGATTGGGGGGCCCCCTGCAGACAAACATGGGGGCCCCTCCCCCTTGGAGAATTAATGAAGCATGTGTATACCTTGCAACACTTACAAAAGAAATCCCAGACTCGCCAGTAAGACCCCTGCAAATATGTCTCAATGATCACACCATTAACTCCAGACTTGCCGGTAAAATGACTGCAGAAATTACCTCTGGGCACTGCATTGATAGATTGAAAGCATTAACTCACCAAGCTGAATACCACACTTTTTATTCTAACTGTGCTTGTCTCTCTCTTCCACCTCACTGAAACTTGAATGAAAAAAAATCAAAGATGGCCGTGCATTTCCACAGGTGGAACGCATGGCCATCTTTGATTTATTCCGATCAGACTGCGGTGCAGTCCTGAGGGGGCATTATTTACGCCAATGAAAGAAGGTTCCATTTTAACAGACAAAAGGACAATACAAGGGCATTGAAAATTCTGGTTTTGGCCAACATGTCCTTTGTATGGCATGTCTGCTTTGGATTTCAGTCATCCATTTTTAGTGAAACCTTATTTTGTGAGTTGAACCTGCAATAAATGCAAGCTACAGTATAAACGATTTAGATCATTTTTAATTCATGTATATATTATTACAGGACAAAGAAAGTTAAACATTCTGGGTCGCACCCACATGGCTTCTTTTAAAATTAACCAGACTATGGTACTTTCCAGGGGAACAAAGTAATTTTTCACTTGGGGATCCCTTATGGCAGCTTGGAGTGCACCCATACATGATACTTTGAAATGACAATATGATGCACATGCACTAAAGTCACTATAAGGGAGCACTTATAGTGCAAAGCACCCTGACCTGTTTAGATAAGGACCCAGATCCTGATCTTAGAAGATGAGTGAATTCAGCCCTTCACTTCAAAAGATATTGGTGAAAATTTGGTTTGACAAATGTATTCACCAGTGTTATGGCAATAATGCAAATGTATCTTACAGGAATGCACCAATTCCTTATTATTTAGTGTTTGGCCAAATGTTTTTGGGAGGATTTAGTATTTGGCTGAATCCAATAAATAAATGAATTCAATCACTGGAGACTATATACAACAGTTGGAATGTTTTCATACAGATCATAGAATTATGCACATGAAATGACACATAGGGGCAGATTTAGTTTTTAGAAGAGTCAAAGTGAAAATTCGAAGTAAAAAACGTCGAATTTCAAGCTATTTTTGTGTACTTTGACTATAGAATAGGTCAAAATTCAATTTGAATTAGAAAAAAATTAGACTATTTGAATATCAAAATTTATCATGAACTTTCTCTTTAAAACTTCGACCATGTTCCATCTAAAACCTGACGAATTGCTGTTTCAGCCTATGGGGGGACCTCCTAGAACCTATTTGGAGTCAATTGGTGGACTTTAAAAAGTTTTTTGGGGCAAATACTTTGTTTCGTATTCAATCAAATGTGCTAAAACTTCGATTCGAATGATTGGAATACAGCCTATTCAACCGAAGTTAAAAACTTCGATTTTCTAAATAAATTTCGATTGGTCTTTTTTTATTAGCATTTCGAAGTTATGGGAGTTAAAAGAAAACTCCTATTACTTTGAAATTCGAACCTCGATAAATCTGCCCATAATGAGCCTAAGTGACATTTCTAAAATTATATTTAAATATATATTTGAAACTCTTATATATTACAAAGGTCTATCAAACCTTTGCAAGAATAAGTCAAAGAAGTTCTGACATAGTAGAAAACACATGTTACAACATGCCAGGATATTTATTATAGGTGCACCAAGATTTTGGTTTCTTTACAGCTGTTTCACAATTAGACTTTTTTTTCTTTTTTGAAACTAGAACGCTGAGATCAACTTTAATAGTACACTTTCCACTCTTCTTTTTATATTAAAGATTAACATTATGAACTTTGTTTTAAAAATCTATTAATGTTATTATATTTATGGTGCCCTCCAGTCACACTACACTAAAAAAAAAACCTTTAGTCCTTTAGCTGCTCACAGTTTTATTACAGTACTTATATTCTACATTTTATGTTTAGAATAAGGTCAGTATATTACACCATATAAATTATTGTAAGTAATTGCTTGGTAATTTTATTGCTCGGTTGCATGATTTGGTAACATTATTAAATATAGATTTTTTTTTTAAGCTTAGACAGAGCAGTTGCTATAAATCAAGTGGCGGGTTCCATCTGAAAAGTGAGGTTTCAGTTTTATGTGTGTATGCGATAGAGATTTAATAAACAGTCTTGCCCAGACACTTGCTCTCTCTCAATTACCTTTCCACATGGGCATTCGTTCTCGCTGTTTATTAAAAAATCCTTCTCTACTTGTTTTAATAGAGTGTTTCAGATTAATGGCCCCCATGGAGTTTAACTGCATTTCACTTCATTAAAGTTTGACTGGACAAAAGGTTACTTCAATTAAATTCAAAACTTAACCTCAAATCCGTATAGATTTTTTTTTAGGAAAATGTGATAAAATTGCCAGCCGTTATCTTTACAAATCGATCGACAACATCCTTTATACTTACAACCATGCCAAATATGTGTCTGTTTGAAAGAAAACATTAATGCTGTCGTGATAAGTGCTTTATGGAAAGAAATTCAGCCACGTGCATTATATTTGTATTACAAGAAAGACCCCCATCGCTATGGGCGATGACCTTCACCATAACTATCATTAATCAAGTACAATTTTCATTGCCATTTGGTTGAGAGTGTTTGCACTGGAGAATCCTATTCCAAAAATGTATGGTTTCCTCAAACTTACATTCTTTAAATTACATTTAAACCTTGCTAGCATAGACCAGATGGAATTTACAAATTTACAATTTACAGGCATTGTAAAGAAGAATTCTTTGCCTAAGGTTTGAGGACTTGGTGACCATTTACAATAAAGTGTATACAGTATATATATATATATAACAAATTAGGCGGGGGTGCAATGAGGCTGTGACCACAAAATACATATAGACAAATACAAGAGTCCTCTGCACTCAACCCATTATCAATATATTTAAGACCGAGACATTTTGTGCATACTGCTACTAAAAAATGCCTTACCCTTTAAACAAAACAGGGATTGTTTGTCCATATATTGCAATATATTTAAGCTGGCCAACTACGTCAAAGTCATTCCATATCTGGCCAGTCCTATGCTTAATTTTATCTGATTCATTAAGAATTCAATTGCTTCATTATACATTTTACAAAGGGACTTGGTTTTACCTGCAACTTAACTTGCTGCTTTCAAAGTAAAACTCCCAAACTTGGCTGCCCTTTTATTAGACACCAGTGGGATCACCTGACTATAGCTGGGAAGGGTGGGAGCTACAACATGGAGCTGGTCACTGCTCCTGTATAACTATAACAAACAAGGGAAAGTTGCTTTTGTCTATATGTATTTTGTGGTCACAACCTCATTGCACCCCCACCTAATGGTTTTAAAAATTAGTGGTGAGCACAACTTTCCCTTGTTTGTTATAGTTATACAGGAGCAGTGAGCAACTCCATGTTGTAGCTCCCACCCTTCCCAGCTATAGTCAGGTGATCCCACTGGTGTCTAATAAAAGGGCAGCCAAGTTTGGGAGTTTTACTTTGAAAGCAGCTAGTAAGTTGCAGGTAAAACTTAGTAAGAAGAAAACTGGCGCTCAAAGCTCAATGCATGCGGGCAACGTTACGTTTCGGGGGCGTGCCCCTTCGTCACTTAGTCCCTTTATAAAAAGTATAATGAAGCAATAGAATTCTTAATAAATCAGATGAAAATTGAGTGTAGGACTGGCCATATATGGGATGACTTTGACGTAGTTGGCCAGCTTAAATATATTGCAATATATGGACAAACAATCCCTGTGTTGTTTAAAGGGTAAGGCATTTTTCAGTAGCAGTATGCACAAAATGTCTCTGTCTTAAATATATTGATAATGGGTTGAGTGCAGAGGACTCTTGTATTTGTCTTTATGTATTTTGTGGTCACAGTCTCATTGCACCCCCACCTAATGGTTTTAAAAATTAGTGGTGAGCATAACTGTTCCTTGTTTTAAATAAATAAATAAATAAATAAATATATATATATATATATATATATATTTATATTTATATATATATATATATATATATAGATATATATATATATATATATATATATATATATATTTATATATATATATATATATATTTCAGAGAGACAGCTTGAGGACACACTAATAAAAACATTCATAAACGTTGGCCTCTACCTTTACCTGGTTACCCTTTTGCTTGGTTTGCCCTGGCCAGGACTCAATCCTGTTTTTATTAAAGGACAACTAACCCCCTAAAAAATATATTGTTAAAAATGCCATATTTCATATACTTATTTGTACTTATACTTATACTGAACCAGCCTAAAGGTTCAGCATCTCTATAGAAGTAACGATCCGGACCTTCAAAGTTTTCACAGGAGTTTCCCATCTTGGACTTTGTTAGGAGTATAAGCCGCACGCACATTCTCAGTGGGCTCTGAGCAATTGTTGACAAGCTAAGCTTAGGGGTCATCACAAATCATCAAGCAGAAAATTAGATTTTCTTAAATTCTAATGCTAAAATTTATGTTATATGTATTCAGTATATTGTGTGCTGGTCCCTAAGCTCAGTTACTGGCAGCAGCATGCGCAGTGAATTAGCGAAAAAGAAAATGGGGGCTCAAGGAAAATCATTGGAGGCACAGATCTTTACTGCTAAAGGGTTGTGCTTTCCTTCAGCTGGTGTAGAATCCCAAAAGCTGTACAACATTTCTAGCCTATTACTTTAGTTAAGCTTTAGATCTCCTTTAATATAGAGCTATGTTCCAACCCTGCCATTTTGTACTCTCATCAAGTTCTCCTTCTGCTTCCATTCAGGCTGATGGGAACCCAAAATCTGAAATTCAAGACAACTCAGTTCTTGCAGATCTAGAGAAGAATGCAGCACTATGTTCACTGTAAAGGTTTAATATGTGAGAAATATCTGGGGTTAACATGAAACATGGGAATTCTCATTGCTTTATCAGGCAAAGGTGGGAAATGAAATTGTCTTACGTATGCTACTTCTAATAACCAATAGCAACCAATCGACAGGTAGCATTTACTGGGCAACTATTTGAAAATAAGCATCTTGGTTGCTAGGGTTTACTAGACCTGGGCAAACTTAAAACCTTCTATTACATTAGTTTCCTCCCAAGCTTGGGGGCCACAAGAGTTGTAGAGCAAATTAACCTCTACAACTGTGTCCTTGGAATTCCTTCTATCTTACACACACTATTTATTAAGAAATGCTACATAACAGTGTAATTGACATTCCATTGACAATTGAATTGTCCTTTACCATACACATTTTATTTTAGAGAGAGATATTCAGCTTTATAAATGGGGAACAAGAATGAAAGCTGAAAAAAGTGTATAGCATAATTAAAAGGATTCTTATGGTTTACTTTTTATTTCTAAATTACACTGTTCACACTGCAAATATTTCACTCTACCATTTAAAAATGTATTCTTGAACCAACAAATGTGTTTTTTAGCTGTAATATTGGTGAGGAGGCAGCCATCTGAGCTTTGAGAATGAGTGCAATGCAAACTAATCCTTCAGCAGAGGTGTCAGGTAGCTGCTATCTAGTTAGCTGCCCATTGTTCTGTTGGTAGGCTGCTGATAGGCTGCTGGGGGAAGATGGGGGTGATATCACTCTAAAAGCCCCCATTAACGGGCCGATAAAAGCTACCGACTGACCGAGTCAGCAGCTTATTGGCCCCTGCGTGGGGCCATCTGACAGGCATCCCCGATCGAAAATCTGGCAGGGTAAAAAAATACTGTTGGATCGCGGATGCATCTTTTCTTTGATGCAGTCCCGCGATCCGACCGCCTATATAATCTGCATTATGATCCAATCATTGGGATCACCTCAATGTGGGTATATCGGGGAGAGATCCGCTCGTTTGGCGACATCGCCAAACGAGCAGATCTCCCTGTGTATGGCCACCTTATCTTGCAGTAAAGAGTGACTGAAGTTTATCAGAGCACAAGTCACATGACTGGGGACACTTGGAAAATGGACATCATGTCTAGCCCCATGCCAAAGTTCAAAATTAAAAAAAAAAAATCTTTTTGCTCTTTTAAAAAATGAATTCAGTGCAGAATTCTGCTGGAGCAGCACTATTATGTGATGCATGTACTATCGCTTTAAGCAGTTACAGGTATAGAACCTGTTATCCAGAACGTCAGGAGTATTTCTGTCATTTGGATTGCCATACCTTAAGTTTGTAAAAAATATTCTAAACATTAAGGGGCAGATTTATCAAGGGTCGAAGTGAATTCGAGGGAATTTTGGAAGTAAAAAAATTTGAAATTCAAAGTAATTTTTTGGATACTTCGACCATCGAATAGGATACTACGACTTCGACTTCTAATTCGATTCGAAGTAAAATCGTGTGAATATTCGACCATTGTATAATCGAAGTACTGTCTCTTTAAAAAAAACTTCGATTTCAATACTTCACCAAATTAAACCTGCCAAAGTGCTATGTTAGCCTATGGGGACCTTCTAGAGCATTTTTCGAAGTTTTTGGAAGTCGAAGTAAAATCATTCAATTGATAGCTGAAATCCCTCGAATCGTTTGATTCGAAGGATTTAATCGTTTGATTGAATGATTTTACTTCGACCGCAGGATACCCAAATTCGCTGAAAAAAACTTCGACTTCAATATTCAAAGTCAAAGTATTTCAATTCGATGGTCGAATTTCGAAGTATTTTTAACTTCGAAATTTGACCCTTGATAAATCTGCCCCTAAATAAACCCAATAAATTTATTTTGCCTCTAACAGGGATTAATTATATCTTAATTGGGATCAAGTTCAAGGTGTACTGTTTTATTATTACAGAGAAAAAGGAAATCATTTTTTTAATTTGAATTATTTGATCAAAATGGAGTCTATAGGAGATGGCCTTTCTGAATAACGGGTTTCTGGATAAATGATCCTATCCCTGTATTGGGCATCTTGAATTCCCAATTTTTTGCATTATCTGATTATACCGAGTAATGTGACTCCTGTTATATCATATTTCATAGTGAATGCACCTATGGATCCAAAATGATTAACCCTTAAGTATTAAGCATTAATCTCTTAGGACACCATTGTCAGATGTACGCTATCTAATCTATATACACAGCACAGATAATGCTTTGCAGAATTCTAATCATTACTCTACCTTAAAAATCAAATGTATTTAGGGAGGGCAGACTGTTTTCTTCTTTAATTAACATCACAAACCTTAACCCGCATCCGTATTCAACTGTTTTCAGCTGTGTTCTTGGAAAATAACTTTGAACTTCGCTACATTAATACCTTATGGCTATTGATCTGTTTTATACAAATGGTTACTTAATGTGAAAATGCACTTCTACCTTTTCCTACAAGTATTTGGCAACTGACATGCCCTTCAGAAACATTATATATGGATGCCAAAATCACAAATTTGATTTTACAGAAAATTACATCAAGGGCAATTTATGCCCCCCTCTCTGTAAAAGAGCAATTTTTTTGTACACTTAGGGGCACATTTACCTAGGGTCGAAAATTGAGGGTTAATTAACCCTCGATATTCGACCGTCAAAGTAAAATCATTCGACTTCGAATATCGAAGTCGAAGGATTTACCGATATTCCTTCGATCAGAAAGTTGTTAGGAAGCCTATGGGGGTTTTAGGTGGCGAACTAGGGGGTCGAAGAATTTTTTAAAGAGACAGTACTTCGACTATCGAATGGTCGAATAGTCAAACGATTTTTAGTTCGAATCGTTCGATTCGAAGTCGGAGGTCGTAGTCGAAGATCGAAGTAGCCCATTCGATGGTCGAAGTAGCCAAAAAAACCATTCGAAATTCTTTTTCCTCTATTCCTTCACTCGAGCTAAGTAAATGGCCCCATGATGCTGTTTTTTTCACATAGTGCCAGCATAATTGTGACTGAACAAGAACTGTACCCACTGCTATTATGGCCAATGTTTTTATTCTCTTATCCTCTCCTTCACCCCCCCCAAAAAAAACAAAAAAACATGACTACATGGTGGTTTGCAGTGAGCCATACTTATTGCCACCCCAGTGTTTTATCTTTTATTCTCTGTTAAATCAGCTATAACCAGCTGTACAATACTTTATATAACACATGAAATAAATACAACATAAACTAAAAACCAATTAGCTAAAGGGAATGTAAGTAATTCCATACATTTATAATCTAGTTTTCAATTTTATTCTCTATATAAAATGTCTGGTTATCATTTAGGTGCACATTTACTAAGCTTGAGTGAAGGATTAGAATAAAAAATACTTTGAATTTCGAAGTAATTTTTTGGCTACTTCGACCATTGAATTGGCTACTTCAACCTTCGACTTTGACTATTCGACCATTCGATAGTCGAAGTACTGTCTCTTTTAAAAAAATTTCGACCACCTACTTCGCCACCTAAAACCTACCGAGCATCAATGTTAGCCTATGGGGATGTTCCCTATAAGCTTTCCTAGCAATTTCTGATTGAAGAAAAATCGCTCGATCGATGGATTAAAATCCTTCGATTCAATTTTTCCTTCGATCGTTCGATCGAACGAATTTCGGTAAATCCTTCGACTTTGATATTCAAAGTCAAAGGATTTAACTTCGATGGTCGAATATCGAGGGTTAATTGACCTTCGATATTTGACCCATAGTAAATGTGCCCCTTACTATCCCCCTGGGCAGAGCACTTTTGAGCCCCTGCCTTAGTTGGCATAGAACTGTGGAGTAGACACTCATGGAATCCCTCGTAAACAAGAGTTGTAAAAGCAAGCATCGTTTTTTCACTTAGAAAGTAAGGTACACCCTGCCTTATGCCTTATGCATTTTGTGATTTTAATTATAGTCAATGGTTACATTCACTAAAGCATGACACCTTACTGCTCACTGCTTATTGTACTATCTACCAGTGTTACCCACCGTATGAACTTACTCCTGACAACTTTCATTCATTTTAAATGTATTTTATCCTGGCAACTTACATTAATTTTAAATCATTTTATTTTACGAGCTTGCTGTGTTACGCAGAAGTAGAAACTAATTAAAAATATTTTTTGTTATACCTATAAAAAGATCTCACCGAAACACATATAAATGCCCTGTCTTAAAAAAAAATTTGCAAAAGCAAATATATACTCTAGCTTGGTGATTAAACTGAAATGATTATACAGTAGTACAATAAATCTGTGTCTCTCTCTCCCTCTGCTTTGTTATTATAATCTAAATCTCTCTGATTTGCATAGCACTACCAAGGCTGAATTTCACTGCTTCAGCATCCGCCTAGTTGCTGCTGGATTGCTTGTGTCTATTCTAAGTTATCGTCTATTGTATGGTAAATATTCTCCAAAGCATCAAGTCGGTTGGAAAAGATTTGCTTGTGTGTCACATGGCTTAAGGAATGCATTTTTCTTCTTCAGCGCTGAACTGCAAGCAAGCAACAACATTCAGCCCTATATTTGGGTCTGGATGAATTCCAATTAAATGTGGAAGTGAATATTTATGTATATTTTTTTAGTTGTAATATTGGCGTGAAGGCAGCCATCTCAGGTCATTTTGTCTGGTCATGTGCTTTCAGAAAGAGCCAGCACTTCACATTGGAACAGCTTTCAAATAAGCTACTGTTTCATTCTCCTTCTCAATGTAACTTTGCAACTTGGGTTAGCTGGACTTGGATATTTACTATTAAGTCCTGTTCTTATATCTACCACTAGGTGGGGCATGGGAGCATTTTTAGCTATGCAGGTGTCAGGGAGCTGTTATCTGGTTACCGTCCCATTGTTCTATTGATGGACTGAAGTTTATCACATGTCACATGATTGGGGCACCTGGGCAACTGACAACATGTCTAGCCTCATGTCAGATTTCAGAATGAAATAAAACAAAATCTGTTAGAGGAGCACTATTAACTGGTGCATTTTGTAAAAAATATGTTTTTCCATGACAAATTTCCTTTAAGAATGCTAATTCTCTCTCTCTCTCTCTCTCTCTCTGACTCTCTGTCTCTCTGAGTCTCTGTGTCTCTGTGTCTCTCTCGTCTGTTTTCTTGGAACTATGAGCCGTGTTGGATTGTGGGTGACCTTGAATGTCAGGAAGGCTGCAGACTAGTGATGGGCGAATTTATTCGCCAGGCGCGAATTCGTGGCGAATTTGCGCGATTCGCCGCCGGCGAATAAATTCGCGAAACGCCCGCGAAAATTCGCGGAAAAAATTCGCCGGCGTCAAAATTTTTTTTCCGAAAAAACGGACGCCGGCGTCAAAAACGGGCGCCGGCGCAAAAAACGGGCGCCGGCGTCGAAAAAACGGGCGCCGACGTCAAAAACGGGCGCCTGCGTCAAAAACGAGACGCCGGCGCCGTTTCGCGAATTTTTCGCGCAAATTCGCCCATCACTACTGCAGACAACTCAAAATTGATCCCTAGACCTCTCCCATTGACTTAAACAGCAGTTTGGCAGATTTTAGGTGGCGAATAGTCAAATTCGAGTTCTTAAAGGGTCAGAGTATCATAAATCTCAACAATCAAATTTGAATATAGAGTATTAAAAAAAACTTGAATAGAATTTGAATAACTCCCTAGTCGAATTTGACAGTTTTGACCATAAAAAAAATCGAAAGTTCAAATTTTGAATTTAAGTTTTCAATTCAACCCTTGATAAATCTACCCTTCAGAGTTAGTGGCACTGCACATGCTCAATGCACCTCTGGACTGCTGCTGAGTTTAAGGCTCATGAGAAATGATCAAAACATTATCAGAAAGTGAAGTAAAATCAATGTTGCATAAGGCTGATAATTCTAATGCAGAATTCAGTGGCTTATACTGTATGCTGCCATGTTTAACGTAAATCTGAATTCATTTAAACAAGCCTATAAGAAGATGGGGGACTACTCAGTGGCACATATAGTCAATGCTAAAAGGCTGTAGAAGCTTTGGGCTATTATAGAAGGCCAAACCATAACAACGTGCATTGCTAGTTTAATTCTTTGTTTAGTTCTCCATTAATCATTAGATTGCAGCTGCATCTGGTTGGTGTTTCTGGCAATCATAGTTCAGATCTTGTAGCTAGCAAATCACCGATAAAAAATGCCGGCTGCAGAATTTATTTCACATTTAAGAATCTCTGTCTAGCGTCATCTGACAGCATCAAGCATCCCATTTCCAATTGTGTCTAAAATTAACATCACCTGCTGTTTAAAGCGTTATTTTTAGCTTCACCATTTCGGCAAACGACGGCTGTAATGATGGCTATCACTCAGGTATGCATCGTCTTCATCAAAGTTATGTCGCCGGGTGTTGACTCGCTCTGATTTTTAATATTGCGAGACGTTTCAAAGGAATAATTTAGCCATAATGAAGTTGCTCAGAAACAATAAAAATCAGAACGATTTCCCTTTTTTTATCACCTATGCTTCCACTAAATCTTTTCTGACTTTTATCATACCCTTAAAACAAGTTCTTCACGAGGAGGAAATGTGTGTTCAGGTTTCAGTCGTGTCCTTGAAGTATTTTTTTTTCCCCTCCGTTTCATTTTTTAATGTGACCTCTTCTTTATTATAGATTAGGTGTTGTTCCTTATACAGTACATGCAATACTGATATTCTGTCAGAACCAGTCAGCCCTGGTTTGTTGTAGAAATAATGCCTGTTATGGTGGTGAGATTAATACTATGGCAATCTATTTTCCAAGGTCATTTGAATTATTTTATCTGGAGTAGTAAGCCCGGCTAGATCTATTTAGAAGTCCTTAAGGACCAATTTTTTTCTTGTCTTTTTTTCAAAGTGTTCTCAGAATCGATAAATATATTTCCTTTAACATTATAGTGACTTTGATCCATTTATACTCACATGGCTGACTACATTGGTTATACAGTAGATGCCTGTTTTTCTTGAGTCATTTTTCCTTTACATTTAAGCAAGATATATTTTTACATCAGTGATTATGAGCCTTAATGTTATCAATGTCTCATTACTAATGTATCCAATATCCTGTAGCAGTTGTTTATGTATAATTCCTTATCCACGGTATAATGTTACAAGATATGAATGCAATGTATCATGACACGTCTTCCAGTATTTGGCATATTTCCAACCTCTTAGCAAAGGTAATCAAGATCAGATTCCCTGAGACTATACTAAATTCATCTAGCTAAAATGAATACATATGATTAAACACACTGAACTGAGTAAATTATACCCTTGCAATAATATACATCCCATGTAACGGATTGTAAATGTGATGATTTTTGACAACGCCTAATATATCGCTAGGAAATGTGATTCAGTGTCCTGCACAGACTCATTAAAGGTACATTAGAATGACCAATGACTTATATTGAACAAATGTTTTATATGAGGTTTCTTCCCAGGCAAAACAAGGGTACACTTATGGCTGAGTGATGATTTGTTGAAATGTTCATGTTTGTTGTAGTCAAGAAAAAGACTCTGTTTTTGGCCCTATAATTTGGACATGGGGGCACTATCCCAGTAAAATACAGCAGAACATTGTTTTTATGGACCAGTCAGTGTTGTAAGTTGTGGCCAAGTATAAATTTAAGTGAAAGCAAAAATAATTGTTTTAAATGTAGCCAAGCTATAAAATCTGTGAATATCTGTTTTACATTTTATTTATTGCTACTTAGCAGAGCATGCAATGTGGCCACTACCAATAATGTAAGGGGCAGATTCACTAAAGGGTCGAAGTGCCAATTTGCTAGCGAATGGGACTATCGCTAGTATTCATTTGCACTCTATCGCCAGGCGAATTTTCGCTCTGCAAAGTGTGGATTTTACTGAACGTTTCCTCTTTCGCCAGAGCTGATTTCACCAGCTCAGACCAGGCTACATGCTAAAATGAAACTAGATCTTGCTCAATCTTCTGTCACTTACATCATATCCTGTGAGCTGAAAAGGCATCAAAATTCAAAAAACGCTGGCGATTTTTCCTTTTTTGAAGTGGGATTGCCTGCAAAAGTCCTAACAGACTTTTTTTTGGGTAACCAATTTTCTCCAGACATTTTATAACATATGGAACATTAATTTTACAGTGGGCTCATGTGTAGGGCAATATATCAACTCTCTTGTCTTTATTAAGGTTCCCTGGACATTTGTGATAAAAAGTAACTTCAAGCATTTGCACCAACATTTATAATAAAGACGTCCATACAACCTTAAATTACCCGCCGTATGCAAATTGACCTAAGCACAAGATCACTGACGCATTTTTGCTAGGCACAAATGAACGCTAGCGCATCTTCACTATGAAATGCTCGCACTGCAGAAGTAACGCTAGCGAAAAGTCACCAGTGTTCAGCGCCCAAGGCGCAACTTCACATATTAGTGAATTAGCATAGTGGTAGCGAATTTGCGCCTGTCGAAGTCGGTCGCTGGAGACAATTTGCACTTTAGTGAATCTGCCCCTTTTTTTTACTGAACCTTTATAGAAAACCAGTTAAAAGTATTGCTTAAAAATAATACACAAGAAACAATAAGCTTGTGTTATTTCCTATGTTTTCTATGGTACGGGCACTTCAGCCTCGATTACAGACAATTTTCCTTATGGTAGCATATTTTCCCTTTAAAACATTATACTGCAGTTTGTTAAGTTGTATATTCTTGTGGAATGTTTCCTATATTTTGTATTTAGCTACCAGAAAACCATTGATAACAATCACATTACCTTTCGGTTGTAGTTGGGGAATGATGTATTATTCTGTCTTTTGTATACTTAACATGAGCGCCAGTGGAACTGACCTGAGTGCCATGTGCCGTATAGTCTACATTTTCAAATTCTATTGTTGGCTATGGGGAAAATGTTGTGCATCAATGTATGGTTCAAGCAACGACTTGGGTCATGTATGTCTATGTTACATAGAGCTACACTATGTAGAGCTATTTACTATGCTGTGTAAAAGTAGCGGGATAATACACCACATCGTCAGGCTTCGCCATGTAAAAATTTGTGAAATTTCAACACAATTTTTCTTAGAGTGACTTCCGCCGGAAGCAATGCAAAATAATGACGGCAAATCTGACATTTGCATGGCTTAAAATTACACAGATCTTGATAAATTCACTATTTATTTTACACAGCTTTTATTGCTAAATGTTGTTTTACATAGAATAATAAATATGCCCCTAAAGGCTGTGTGCCACAAGAAAGAGCCCTTATTATAAAAATCCCATTTTCAGAGCAGAAGTTGCATTATTGATGGTAAATGCTCTGCAAAAGAAGGAGAGCTCATGCTGAGGCAAAGAATGGCTTTCAAAATATGAAAACCTTATGAAACCCTTTCACACATGATACATTTACAGCAGCTAAAAGCACATAACCATGAGGACTTTGAAAAATGGAGCATACCTGAAGTGTCCTTCAGAATGCTAGTTGAGGCGATGACCCCTCTAATCCAAAGGCAAGACACGGAAATACAAAAATCTTTCTGCCCTGAGCAAAGATTAATGGCAACTTTTACATTTAGGGCTACAGAACGTTCCTTTGAGGATCTTAAATTCTCTACAGGGATATCAGCACATGCACTTGGGCAAATAATCCAAGAACAATGTAGTGTCACAGTGGAAGCTCTGAAAGAAGATGGTCCTATTTTAGTATTTTCATTCTATTTTTTAGAATATTGTTAAATATTGAGTATTGGAAAAATTGTTGTATTCCAGTATTGATTAAGTTTGAATATGTTTCATTTGTGCACTCATTCACACATCCTTCACACATCGTTTCCCATACTCCATTTGTTCCTTAAATCTGGAATGGGATTAGGTTACAGGAAACATATGGAATGTCTTATGGGTAGGCTGGGGGAGGTGTATCTCTCAGGTTTTGAATATATCCCTGGACAAAGAGAAGTTTGCTCTCTCACACACTGGACACACACACACACACTGACTCTCACACAATATAGACATACACAACATTTAGACAACATATTGATACATACATACATCTTTGTATTATTTTGGTAGGCTGTCAATAGAGCATTTAACTGGCTAAATATCTGATAATTTGTATGTATCTTCTGTAACACATTAAATATATACTTAAATATCACCTTGATGAGAGGTGTTTGTTGACCATAGAACTTATACAAAGTATATAAAAAGACTGAATTTTCTATATATTTTACTAAATACTAAAAACATTCGTTGACAAACCAAAGAATAGTGCAATACAAATCACCAGTGCAATACTTTAAATGGGTTTAGCTCTAATTGAAAGTGGATTCAGATGTAATAATAAAGTATTATGAAGCATAACAAGAACTAATTAGTATAGATGTTATGGTTTGTGACGAGCATTCATTTATCAATACATTTTCCCAAAAATTTTCTATGCGGGAAAAAATCGTGATAAAAACGAATCATTCAATTTTTTCAGATTTTCCACCCGAAAACTCAGATTTTTTTCTGATTTCTTCCCGAAAACCACAATCATCGGATTATTGTACGAAACCTAGTTCAGATCAAGATATTATTGGGACTTCTCCCATTGCAACCTCTGCAGTTCTGAGATGCTGGATTTTCGGATTTGGTCTTTTTACATCCTCGGGGTATAATAAATCCTGAAAAAAAAAATCCCACTAAAAATTCGGATTTTATAGTAAAAAACACGAGTTTTTTAGGTTTTTGGTATTTAGAGTTTAATAAATAACCCCCTATGTCTTCAGATTCTGCATGTTTGGCAGAAGGTTAGCCCTATAAAATATTTTATTAAATGTATTCATATTATATCATGAAGGGAACTGTTCTAGGTTTTCATCAACTCTTTGGCCTGATCTGTTGTACAGGTATGGGATCAGTTTTCCGGAAACCTGTAATCAAGAAAGGTCCGAATTACTGAATGGCATCTCTCATAGACTCCATTTTACCCAAATAATTTTAATTTTTAAAAATGATTTCCTTTTTCTATGTCCAGTGACCAATTTGGATATGTTTGTAGCCTTCATGACATTCAAGTTTTTTCAGAGAAAAAGCTTGAATTGAGTTTGGTCGAATTCGAATCGTATTTGATTAGAGTTTTCGAGTCTGTAAAATTTGTCTGAGTTTGACATATTCGAATTTCTAAATAAATTACCCCAATCGAAGTCATGTGAGTTGAAAAAAACCCATACATGTATTTGAAATTCGAATCTTGGGATCAAGTACAAGCTACTGTTTTATTATTACAGAGAAAAAGGAAATCATTTCATCATTGACATATTCGATTCTTTAAATAAATTAACCCCAATCGATTTTCGTGTAAAATCGAATTCATGTGAGTTAAAAAAAAACACACGTATTTGAAATTCTAATTTTGATGAATATGCCTCTAAATAAACCCAATAGGCTGGTTTTGCTTCCAATAAGGATTAATTATATCTTAGTTGGGATCAAGTACAAGCTACTGTTTTATTATTACAGAGAAAAAGGAAATCATTTTTAAAAATTTGGATTATTTGGATAAAATGGAGTCTATGGAAGACGGCCTTTTTGTTTAAAGGGTTTCTGGATAACGGATCCCATACCTGTACCTTAATTCAGTGGGGGGACAAGTGATTGTGGTTGCAAATGACCTCATTGTGTCTTACTCCCCTTTCTTCCCTAACTTCTACATCAGTTGGTATTTGTATGGCACTTACTGTACAGTATTAATCACCAAAGAAAAACAGTAAAAATGAGCTTTTGTGTCTCCGCCAAGCTTTCTATATTATCAAGTAATGCTGTTCACCTCAGCAATGGGTTATATAATGATGTCAAATGTGCTCATAATGGCAGTAACTTCCTGATGCGCAGAAAGAATAAACCATGTCCCATACAAAAGCCAGAATGAATCATATTCAGTAGGTAACCTTTTAGATTATTATAATTTAACTGGAAATTACAATTTAATGGATGCTTTGATTTATTTATATCATGTTCCAAATGTTACCATTGCCAGCTTAAGCAAGGTGAAGAAATAGATCGCCCCATATAACCTTTTTATAACCCTTTTTCATAACATTAAAGTTTACTGTTAAGCACATAAAGCAACTAAAATATAGCCCAAAGGTTATTATTTTTCACCACATATTAGAAAAAATGAACAACTGTTTACTATTATACTTTCGTTTGAAATGACCACGGGACATAATTATTAAATAAGGCTTATATTTTAAAATGCAATGCGTAGCTTGATTTTAAGCAGCTCAAACTAAGAAATTCTGCCTAAATGAATTCTTGAAAATTCTGTATTCCCTTTTATCCCTTAAGAGGGAATAATATATTTTCTACGCTGTTAAAAAATGTATCAGCCTAAGCTATCCCTTCTTAATATCCATTAGGAACAATCAATATGTGTAAAAAAACACAACCCTCACTTTCCTATCCATTAACAGCCGAAGCTGTATAAATGGCAGAAATTGTCTCTTACCTCAAAATATTTTTATTTTATATGGTTCATTTGACAGTGTCATGGACTTGTTTGCTATTCCGAGAATATACTGAAGGGGCGAATTTGTCCCGTTTTGCCCAAAAATTTGCGAAACTCTAATTTTGACGCCAACAATTTTGACACCCGAGTCAATTCTGCCGCTCGTGTTAAATTTGACGCTGGCATTAAAGTCAATGGGCGTCCGAATAATGGTGACTTTTCCGAGGAGCGTCCAAAATTTTTTGTCGCTGATGACTTTTCGCTGGTGAATTTTCGCGCCAGTTTTGCGAATTTATTTGCCAGCCGAGAACAGAGGAAATTCGCCACAAATTTGTGCCTGGCGAATTTATTCGCCCATCACTACTAGAATATTGTATTCTCAGTATAACTTTATTTCATGTAGGTGATTCAGTGCTATGTGTTACAGGATATAAAGGGTTAAATTATACTGTGATTTGGGTAGTAATCTTGTTATAGGCCTTACAGGCTCTGGTGCCATTTTGTCTGCTGAATTTACCATCTTTCAATATGGGAACCTTATCCCCTACTGTGAATTAACTGTCAAACCCTGTCTGTTTGTTGCTTCTCCCCATAGAGCCCAGAATGGGAATTAGAATAAAGAGATGAAATAACACCCTCTGAGGGGAGGGGTGACAGAAGTCAACAGATAAGGTAGTATATTCCAAGGGAGTTGTGAGGGTCTGGGTAGTTTTTTTGGGAGTCAGTAGATGAAGAAACTGAAAATCACTATTCACTAAAATTAAGTGTACTAGTTACCAAAATATGGATACACTTCACCTATGAGCACTTTAGTCCAGTACACTGACAGTGGTGGTTTATCTTAAAGTTAACTTTTAGAATGTTAATGGATGGCTAATTCTAAGCAACTTTTCCATTGCTCTTCATTTTTTTCTTTTTTACAGTTATTTTTAATTATTTTCCTTCTTTTTCCAACTTTCAAATAGGGGTCAGTGACCCCATATAAAAAAATAAATGCTCTGTGAGGCTACAAATGTATTGCTATTGTTTTGTTTAATTACCCATCTTTCTATTCAGCCAGGCCTCTCCTCAAATCATTTAAATCAATGCATGGTTGCTAGGGTAATTTGTACCTTAGCATCCAGACTGCTGAACTAGCAAAACATATTAAATAACTCAAAAACCACTTATAATAAAGAATGAAAACCAGTTGTCATTTGTCCCAGAATATCACACTCTATACCATACTAAAAGTTAATTTAAATGTGAATAACCTAATGTGGTGTTCTTAAATAACAAATCAAATAAGCCTATGTCAGAGATATGAAGTAGTAATATATATACAGTATCTATATATATAGAAAGGCATAAGGAGCGCACAACCACGTGTCCATGTTTGCCCTGGGTGCCAGTCAAAAGTATATATAGTAAAAATGCAGCAAGCGACAGCACTCCTAGGAATTTCAACAAAACAACAGTGATATGAAGCAAGAGTGGAGGTTTAATAAATCCTACGTTTCGGTTCCTAACCGGAACCTTCGTCAGGGAAACAAAAAATATATATATAATATAACAAACAAGGGAAAGTTGTATTTGTCTGTGTGTGTGTATGTATATATATATATATATATATATATATATATATATATATATATATATATATTTATATATATAGACAAATACAAGAGGTCCTCTGCACTCAACCCATTATCAATATATTTAAGACAGAGACATTTTGTGCATACTGCTACTGAAAAATGCCTTACCCTTTAAACAAAACAGGGATTGTTTGTCCATATATTGCAATATATTTAAGCTGGACAACTACGTCAAAGTCATCCCATATCTGGCCAGTCCTACGCTTAATATTCATCTGATTCATTAAGAATTCTCAAAAGGTGCCGCACTCAACACGAATACTTGTGAAAAAAATCAGACGAAAGCTTGGGACCTGGGTTTTTACCGGATAACGTGTCTTTCCGTAACTTCATACCTTAACACTACTACTGTGGTATCTATCTTTATGGTGAGATTGATGCTGTGCCTGCTGTTCACATATGGCCGCCTACTCCATCTATTATAGTATTGCTTCCAGGACAGTACCAATTAACTGAAATTTTTTTTAATATTTGTTCTATGTGCTAAATGTCACCAGGATCTTCAAACTTACTGCTGAGTGTTAATTAGTTTCAGTGATTAGGGGAATGCCCCCATATGCCTATGTCCCAGTTGCAAGCAGGTCCCCAGTGACTGATAACCTGCTTCCTTAAATAGGTTTGCATTGACAATTGATGCTAGAACATTAACTTTTATATCATTACCACTTTCTCATGGTTAATGCAGCCAATTCCCCATTGCCCCCATGGAGATATTTTGAAACAATGTCTTTTTCATCAAGCAGTCTAGTCCTATTGATGTCAAGGATGTCTATATACTCACAGTTGTCTATATACTCACAGTTGTCTATATACTCACAGTAGTCTATATACTCACAGTTGTCTATATACTCACAGTTGTCTATATACTCACAGTTGTCTATATACTCACAGTTGTCTATATACTCACAGTTGTCTATATACTCACAGTAGTCTATATACTCACAGTTGTCTATATACTCACAGTAGTCTATATACTCACAGTAGTCTATATACTCACAGTTGTCTATATACTCACAGTTGTTTATATACTCACAGTAGTCTATATACTCACAGTAGTCTATATACTCACAGTAGTCTATATACTCACAGTTGTCTATATACTCACAGTTGTTTATATACTCACAGTAGTCTATATACTCACAGTTGTCTATATACTCACAGTTGGTTGGGATGCATTCAGAGGTGCAGGACATTTCTATACAGTCCACAGGAGAACACTGAATATAAAAGTAGGGCCACTATGGCAGGTACAAATACAAACTACCGAAGTGTATTGTTTTATGGCATTCCCTTTGGGTACAAGTCAAGTCAAGCAGTTGCTTATTGCCATTTGTACTAAAAATACAGGAATTTCTTACAGCCCAATAAATCAAGAGGGCACTGCATATAGGTATGTTGTGCCCTCTTGTATACTGCATTGTCATGCTCCACAGAGCACCTTATGTTATATGAATTTAAAACTTCCTAAACTCTGACATTAGTTGGCTAAAGTTCTTACTGTGGACCCCAAATTCCATTAAATTTACTCTCTATCTTCATATATAATTATTGCAAAGATAAACACAGTAAAGAGGGTGCATGCAAGCGATCCAGAGACTTGGAGCACATCATTTTAAATTTGTACCACATCCAATTGCAGTGGCAGAACAATCACTTTGGGTTTATTTAATGTTTAAATGCTTTTTAGTAGACTAAAAAACTGAATCCAAAAAACTCCTAGAGGGTTATTTATCAAGGTCCAAATTTTAGAAAATTTGAGCAATTCTTAGTTTTTTTTTCCCTCCAAAAACCACAGATTATTTGAGGTTCAGATGTTCGGACCTTGATAAATAACCCCCATGGTGTTTAAATTTAAATATATATATTTAATTTCGCTATAATTAAGGGAAACGTGTTCGGCTATAGCTATAACTTGAGTCCCGGTGGCATCAAGGATAAATAAGACAAGGGGTATTAAACAGAATGCCAGTCCTGTATTCATTGGGTTCCCGTGAGCTTAGCTAGTTGCTTGTGACAATGTTCATGAGAAAACAATTTTAGAGTTTATTTAGCTTCTGTACCTCCAATAAACCGGAATATATTTGTTGGGTGCTAATCTAAGACAGCTTTCTGATTATAATAAGTTCTTCAAGGCTCTTTTTTGAGCTGACAAATCCTAATTAACACCCTGGCTTCCTTTAAATTTAAGTCATTCATAAATCAGTAAAATGTGTTCCTCTCCTCCAGGCAGACATGGCAAAGGCAGCACTTCTGAGGCTCACCGTCTAGGTGTAACTGGAAATTTTAAGTATGTTAATTGGTATGAGAAAGAAAGTCAGTTGGGGCAATATGCTAATACCTTTTAGCGATATTTACAATTAAAAATGAGATTTTATTGCTGTGTTTGTTAGCTACATTTTTGAAAAAAGTAAATTCTGCTTATCCCTGTATTTATTCTGTTGCAGTAGGATGCTAGGCAAAGACTTTATACTTAGCATTTCAATCCTTTATATAAAATAAACCTATTGTGAATTATTCTTATTGTTCACATTGGTCTCTGTCCCATTAAAGCTTAAAAGCTAATTTCAATTCCACAGGCAGACTAATACATTCTAGAGTTCGTTTGGCTCCCTTAATGGTAATATGGACTGTGAAGCAATAAATTACTTTGGTATCAGCTGCTTTGATTTACAAAAACATATGGGCATCTTAATAGGAATGCTTTCAGCTTGGACTTGAAATAGTCACAAATATAACCATGGGTGCATGAGGCTTGAATGCCAGTTCTAAAGACTAATCAGAAAATTCTTAGCTGTGAGAATCAATTTAGGAGTGGTAGGGGGTTATTTACTAAACTCCAATGCCAAAAACCCAAAAAACTTGTGTTTTTTTAGTATAAAATCCTAATTTTTAGGGATTTATTATACCCAGAGGATGGAAAAAGTAAGAATCTGAATATCCGGCATCTCAGACCTGTCGAGGTTGCGTATAAGTCAATGGTAGAGGTCCCAAAGATATTTTGATCTGCGCCAGATTTCGTCCAAATATCCGAGACGGGTGGAAATTCCGAGAAATTTGCACGATTAGTATTTTTTGCGATTTTTCGGGTTTTTTCTCACAAACAAAATTTACAGAAAAGTGTATTAATAAATAAGGAGGAAAAACAACCTGTGCGGATTTGGTTGGAGTTATTTTCAGAAAATATTGAGATAAATTCGGACTTTAATAAATAACCCCCGTAGTGTTATAAGGAAAGGGGGAGAACAAGAACATAGGAAGAGGTTAAGTACAGCTTTGTAAGTGAGAAGAATCACTTAAAGGAGAACAAAGAAGTAGGTCAGAAATGTTGTAAATTATTTTTTGGACTTGCCCAAGGCAACCACAGCACTTTAACAGATCTGTGCCTCTAAAGATGCCCCAGTAGCTCCCCATCTTGTTTTCTTGTGATTTACTGAACATGCTCTGTGCTACGGTCACTTAATGAGCTTAGGGACTGACGAACAAGATACTGAATATATATCACAGTCACAATATAAGGCTGATTAGTTAATAATTCAGATTATTGGTACGGCACGGCAGTTTAGAAATCAGTTCAATTAGCATCACAATTTAATAATCAGCCTATATACCTCAGTGAGGCAACTTCGGGCGACTATAGAAAATGCATCGCCGCATCTGGAAACCCATTATTCAGAGAGCTCTGAATTATTGGAGGTCCATCTCCAATAGATTCCATTTTAAGCATCCAATTCCATAGTCTCTGTAATAATAAAACAGTAGCTTGTATTAGATGGCAACCAAGCTGTACAAATCCATATTGATGGCAAAACAATCTTATGGGGTTTGTTTAATGCTTAATTGTTTTTTAAGGTATAAAGATCCAAATTACAGAGAGATCTCTTATCCGGTAAAGCCCAGATCCCAAGCATTCCAGATAATTGATCCTATACCTGTACAAAATATTTCGGTCTTAGAGGATAATTTATGAACTGAGACGCAGTGTCCATATTTGTGGCAGTCGTAATTGAGCAGTATAATTTAATATTGATACTCACAAACATAAATAGCTGTTCTGATAATTGGATAAATGGTTCGTTTTTATATCAAGACACAACTTATTGGATTAATATTTAACTTTGAGAATGCATGTGTTTGGAAGACACACTGAAAGCCTAATGAGTGTAATTTCAACATAATGAAAATGTGATTAACAACTTGTGCCAATTGGCAACTTATTTCCAGATAATGAAATATGACAGAAATCATAACAGGACTGGATCACTGCTCTGTGCATATTAAAATCAACTAATCATAACTGTTCAGCCTGTGTACAATAAAAAGTGACTGGAAATGCACATTTGCACTGCCGATACTTGCACCTCACTTGTGACCTGGTTCAGAAGATGCACATTCACAGAAACTGTCCTTGTTGCAGATTTTTTCAAACAGTGCGGATAAGTATAATGTCAAGGAGGGTGCACATATAAAGATAATAGCTGCCAGGAGTTTTAAAACAGAAACAATAGAGCGGTTTTATTGCAGATGACATGGTAGAATCTGTCAATCCATTCTCAGGAATTTGACAGTACGGTGGAAATGTAAGTAATTTATGGAGCTGTTGGCACATCAGCTGGGACCTTTACAAGGATTGGTTATTTTCTCAACCTTAACCATTTGCAGGAGGTATATAATCAGTCTTAGAAATTGCTGTCAGTGCTACAGCTCCCTGTTTTAGTTTGCTAGATACAGCTCAGTGTTGTTCACACACATGAAAATAATTGATGCTTGTGGGAATAACCAGTCAGAATAGCAAAAAGTCATCGAACTGGCTGTGATTTGTCAGGAATATACTCCAACCGGAGCATGCAAGCTTTTTGCACCAATGAAAATAAGTCAGAATGTAAAAAAAAACGACTTTGCATAAACATGTATTAAAAACTACGTGAATCTCTTTAAAACAACCTGAGCTAAAGGGTTTTACTTCAAATAGTGAGTCAGATACATCCGAAGAAGCAACAGACATCTAGCAAGGACTTTATTCTAATCAAATAACTTTAAATTTTAAAAATGATTTCATTTTTCTTTGTCATAATAAAACATTATATTGTATTTGATTGCAGCAAAGATATAATTAATCCTTTTCAGAGGCAAAAACATTCAATTGCATTGCAGCTATGTGTCCAAACTGAGAGATGTATTCTCTCTGACTCACATGTTCCATTGGTCCATTTTTTTTGCCAGTAATTCGGTAATTCAGTAATACACAGACCCACCTTTAGGGCAGAGACGAACGGAAAGATTATGTGAGATTTAGTTGCCTGGTGACAAATCGCCTCTTCTTCGGGCGACTAATCTCCCCAAACTACCTTCACGCCAGCTAGAATCTAAATCACCAGCGGTATGGCACTCAGAGCACTTCATTTTCCAAAGTCACATCACGAGGAAACTTTGGTCGACTTCGGAAAACGAAGCCCTTCGAGTGCCATCCCGCTGACAATTTGTCGCCGGACGACTAAATCCCCCCGAATCTTCAGGTGTGTCTCTGCCCTTAACCACAAAATAAACCTGCTGATTGTGCACTCTGATGTATTTTGTGCAAAATCCCTTTCTGCGCAGGACCTGCTATCAAGAATACTCAGGACCTGGGGTTTTCCCAAATAAGGGGTCTTGTAATAATTTGGATCTCAATACCTTAAGTCGGCTAAACTTAAACATTAATTAAACCCAACAGTATTGCTTTGCCTCCAATAAGTATGACTTATATCTTTGTTGGGATCAAGTAAAACCTGCTGTTTTATTATTACAGAGAAAAAGGAAAAGATTTTTAAAATTTTGAATTATTTGATTAAAATGGAATCTATGAGAAATGTAAATAATTTTATTTTTACCTTCCCGTAATAAAGCGTTTTCTTTAAGGTTTCCAGATCATACCTGCATCAAAAAGTTGTTCCTTTTAGTCTTACAGTCCTGATATGCTGTTTGGAATTGTGCTTATTAATCCTCTGTACATACAGATCGCATTCTCACGAGCTCTCGTATTTCCGCTGTATAAATATTGAAGTAAAGGCATTAAAGAGAAAGTGAACATGTTTTTCAATACAGCGTAAAAATGTATTATTGCTTATTATAGCCCATTAAATACCTAAGTAAATTGAGTATTTTATGTACTAGGCTCTGTCAACAGTTAATCAACTTGAGAGACATTTTTATGCAGAATATTTCAGCGCTGCTGAGAGAATATGAAGGCACTTGATACAGCTGTTGCACCTGTTGTCTAGGAATCAATGCAAAGTCAGATATGTTAGTATAATCTCAGACATGTACAAGAGCTTTTGACACAGGCTCAACAAACAGCAAACACAAACATCGCCAATGCTGTTTGCATGAAAATTATGTACAATCCTGTGGAACATTTCCGAACACTTTCTTCTTCTCCAGTGTTTTCTTGGCATGAAAGGAGCGGCAACCTAAAATTTTCCCTACTTGTGATTGGGGCACTAGGGGGCATCTTTTATTAAAAAAAACCGTGAAAACCACGTTTCACAATTTCACAAAGAAACTCTCGGATAATGATGCACCTAGGTTGCTTTGCAGAGCCAGAGGCATACTGGGAGGCATTCATAGAAAATAATGTCAGTGGTTGCTAAGGAACTAGTAGGTGTCTGACCAAGACCATAGTGAAATATGGACATTTTTCATTGTTTTTTGGGATCTCTCAAAAATAGAATGAAACAAAATAATAAAACAAATCATACCTGATGGGCTAGTAATGAGTATAGACCAATGATCTCAAGGGAGTAGAAAAAAGGGCAATACTGGCAACAAAAAAAAACCATACCCCATGTAATGTACTCCTGTCCATTAGATAAAATGAGACTTAGACAGCAGAGGACCCCCTACAGTTCGCATACCGTCAAAATCGCTCAACAGACGATGCAATAGCCACCACCCTCCATCTGGCCCTCTCTCATCTGGACAAAAAAGACACCTACGTTCGAATGCTGTTCATAGACTTCAGTTCAGCATTCAACACTATCACTCCTCAGCATCTGATAGAAAAGCTGAACCTGCTTGGACTGAACACCTCCCTCTGCAGTTGGGTTCTGGACTTCCTAACCAACAGACCTCAGTCAGTCAGGATTGGAAACATCATCTCCAGAACCACCACACTGAGCACCGGAGCCCCTCAAGGCTGTGACGCATGACTGTGCAGCCACGCACTGCACAAATAACATCATAAAATTTGCTGATGACACGACCGTGGTGGGTCTCATCAGCAATAATGACAAGCCAACATACAGAGAGGAGGTACAGCGGTTAACAGACTGTTGTAGAGCAAACAACCTGTCTCTCAGTGTAGACAAAACAAAGGAAATGGTTGTTGACTTTAGGAAGACCAGGAGTGACCACCTGCCACTGTACATCGACGGCTCTAATGTGGAGATCGTCAAAAGCACCAAATTCCTTGGTGTCCACCTGGCGGAGAACCTCACCTGGTCCCACAACACCAGCTACTTAGCCAAGAAAGCCCAACAGCGCCGCTACTTCCTGCACAGGCTGAGGAAATCCCATCTCCCACAACCCATACTCAAAACCTTCTACAGAGGGACTATCGAGAGCATCCTGAGCAGCTGTATCACTGTCTGGGCTGGGAACTGCACCATCATGGAGCGCAAGACCCTACAGAGGACAGTGAAGACAGCAGAGAAGGTCATAGGTGTCTTTCTTCCTTCCATCACGGACATTTACACCACGCTGCATCCGTAAAGCCACCAGCATTGTGGCTGATCCAACACACCCCTCGCACTGACTGTTCACACTCCTGCCATCTGGAAAAAGGTACCGAAGCATTAGGGGCCTCCCTACCAGACTGTGTAACAATTTCTTCCCCCAAGCCATAAGGCTCCTGAATACTCAGGGACCAGACAGATCTCTCTCACACACACACTCCATCTGAACTTATATACCACAACATTACACAGCCACTGTACGCCATTGTATGGATGAATAGCCATTGGATACAGTTGTTCCCCATGAGCACATCTGCACTTTGTCATGTTCTTGCTACTATCATGTCACAATGATACACCCTATTGCAAAACTGTGCATGCCGTCACCCTCTCTGCATGAAATCAAGCTTAAAAATAATCATTGAAGTGGCTATGCTAGGTAATAAAGTGATTCCTGTTTGATTTTACATCAGAGTTTTTATGCTCTGTTTCTGTATATTGATCAAACTGGCATATTTACTGCAATAGCTGCACACTAATCTGCTTTCTGTCACTGCAATATAACAATTTAATAATAAAATCCTTTTGCTTTAGTGGCTTTATGTCTTCAAGACTTGTCACACACAAAGGAAAACAGGGTTACTGACAAATAAAATTAGTCACCAAAGCATATGTACACATTTTGTAAGTAAACATTTCTAAGTAATTGCCTGGAGCTGAACAGAGCGTTGAAAAGTGGAGAAATATAACAGGCAACTCGGCGAGTACATGTATTTCGATGGTGTCATTAGACGTGAAACATATTCCAGGCTGCCAATGCATCTACATGAGTGAATAACTAGATGTGGGAAATAATCAGTGTACTTGTTGTTTACCTGGATTACTCTCTGTGATGAGGTAAACGCTGGGTAATGAGAAATTGTAGTATTTAAAGTTTCAAAATCTCCCCCCAACAGCAAAAGGCCAGACGTTTTATATCCCTGTAAAAAAAAGCAATGTACAAAGGTTCTGTATCTATGATGAAGTACAAATGGGAAATGCAGATTTGGGGAGATTAAACTGCTATTTTACTTTTTAGTCTTAAAAAAATGGCTACAATGAACTGCTCACTATAACCTACTGGGAATTCAACATAACCAGACAGAATGAAAACAGATAGTCTTGAAAATATATTTGCCATATCCTTTTACCTTGTTCTTTTCATTATGAAGTGGGCATTAGTGATAAGCGAAAAGGCCCCCCAAAAAAAATCACAAAATAGGGACATTTTGACAAAATTTCTCTGAATGAGATGGAGTGAATGGGCTTTTTTTTAAGTACAGATGTGGGATCTGTTATCTGGAAACCCATTATCCAGAAAGCTCCAAATTAGAGGAAGGCTGTCTCCCAGAGGGGCAAATTCACTAAGCCACGAAGCGCCGAACGCTAGCGTTAATTCGCTAGCGTTTGGCATTTTCGCTACTGCGCAAATTCACTAACGAACGCTGGCGTAGTTTCGCTAGAGTTACTTCGCAACCTTACGCCAGGCGAATCTTCACTAGCGACGAAACTACGCAAATTCATAAATAAGCATCAATAAGTACATTTTTATTCACTCTAAAGGGGTTATCTATCAGTCCGATTTTTTTATCTCAACATTTTCTGCTGCAAATTCCAATCAAATCCGCTCAGATTTTTTATGCTTATTTATTATTCCATTTTCCTAAAATGCGGGAAAAAATGCAAATTTTCACGATTTGTTTTTGGATTTTTCATCCCAAAACTCTGAAAAACTCCCAAAACTTCGGGGTATTGCACGAAACCCAGCGCAGATCAAAAAATCATTGGGACTTCTCCCAGTGACTTATATGCAACCTGAGATGCCGGAATTTCTGATTCTGACTTTTCCATCCTCTGGGTTTTTTAAAAGTCTGATTTTATAAAAAAAAAAAAATCACACATTTTTTGTGATTTTTCACCTGAAAACTCTGATTTCTTATGTTTTTTTGCCGGAAAACTCCAAAAACTTCGGGGTATTGCACGAAACCCAGCACACATAAAAAAATCATTTGGACTTCTCCCAGTGACTTATATGCAACCTGAGATGCCGGATTTTGTGATTCTGACTTTTCCATCCTCTGGGTTTTTTAAAAGTCCGATTTTATAAAAAAAAAATGATTTTTGCATTCGGAGTTTAGTAAATAACCCCCTTAGTAAGAACAGGACATACATTGTATAGTCTGCGGTGATTATTCCTCAACAGAAGTTTTCAGTTTTGTTATGTGATCTGAAAGTTAACAAACGTATGACTGCTCTCAAATGTACAATTGACAACAATATACACCATTTCTGGTTCAGGCATGAGATATTTAATGTTCATGTTCATTAATAATGATAAGTGCATCCAGGTGATTTCTGTTTGGTATCAAAACAGCTGAATACAGTGGCAAATGCAGATTGAAAATGTTTCTTTTAACTTACTGATTTTCAGTACAGATATTAACACAGTATAGGAATGCCTGTGCCTGCCTTTAGTTATAAGGATAATTGCATTATAGGTTAAATCTCTTTGATATTGGAACCAGCTCGTGTATATTTTGTCTTGTAACTATTATTTTTCTATTACTCATATTTTTCGTTTAGAAAGAAGTGCATTTTATTGTAACTTGATTCTGAGCAAACTTACCTTTTATCGCCATCTGTTGCTCAATCCAAAATGACACAAATTGCTGGAGACCTTTCTCTGTTTTGTTGGAGTAATATGGCAGCGATCAGACACTATTATGTTTCAATGCACTTAACACCAGGCTCATCTATGGTTACATCACTGATAATTATGGATATTGTGTGGGCTTTTGGTAAAATTGCAGTGTCTCTGTATAAAAGCTATATCAAATGGCCATTTAGCTGAAACATGTTCATTTCATTGAATTTGTTCCTAGAAAAAAAAGTTACTGTGCCAAAGGGTAACGAGTTTAGATAAAAAAGTAATTTCCAACTAATCAGCTTTGGACTTTATAGGTACTGAGTTGTTCTACAAAAGAAAATCGGTGCTTAGTACTCAAGGATTAGAATAAAAAAAAAAACAAGTAATGAAAACCTAATCAGCCTTATCATCAGGCGCCATATAAAAAGTCCAACGAGAGTGTCTCTCCTTGCTGGATACCCATAAAAGAGATTTTATTATTTTGCTCGGGGAAAGAGGTCATTTGGCAAACTTTGCACTTGGAGTGTCTCTGCTTAGTTTTTAGAATGAGAAAAAAGTTAGATGTTAGGAATCTGTAATTAAATCAAAGCAAACGATCACCAGCACTACCTTATCAAAATGGAAACAATTCCAAAAGTACTACTATTGAGTATTCTTTTTTTTTTTTTGGAAGCTCCAGTCTGTTCTACTAATCACACAGCTTTTCTCCTTATCCTTCTTTGTGTTAATTCTTATTTGCTGTAATTCTTTTCTGAGTTTTTACAAATACATGAATTTCCTCTCTAATCCCCAAAGTGCCTCTAAGATTCTGTTTCCTGATCTGTTTGCTCTGCAATGAAGGAAAATAATGCTTTTATTTTTTACATTGAAATTGTGCCTGTAATACATCCTTATTACATCATTTTAATGACACTTTTGTTTCAAACAAAAGGTTTCCCCATCGGTATAAACAGAAAAACATCTTGATGTTATTAGAGTTGCAATTCTAAATAGTGTTAATGCTTTATTCTTCAGTTGGCTGTAAAACACAACATGTTGCACCTATTACAATTGCTACCCAAAAAACTGTCTCCATTGTTATATACTGTAAATATAGTGGGATAAATTCGATTGATGAACATGTCCCAGATCAACTCTCTATCATTCTTTATCAATACATTTCTATAGATTAGCTGGTGAAATTTTACTATATATTCACACAATACTAAAACACTAGCTATCCTAAAACACTAGCTGAAAAAATTTAGCTGCCACATTTTTCAACCTCTAGTAAGTCTAACCCATATTAGATTTGAGATTTATTGATCACCACCAATAATCCAAACAGCACACCACAAATTACCAAAATGCTACACATGTAATCAGCCAAAACTGTTCTCAATTACACTGCCAAGGAATCACTTTTATACCAAAATATCAATTTTCTTATATTTTATTTGTAAATACTCGTAATAGCCTTTGGTATCAGCTTCTGTTCTGCATTCTTCCAGCCTTTGAGGCACATTTTCCTTGTGTAAATGCAATATTTTTAGTTCATTATTTTATTATATGTTTTTCCTATGACTACCTCCTCTGTTTTGGTCCCTGGCATCTTGTCCTATACAACATTGCAAAGAAATCTCTCTCTCTCTCGCTCTCTATATTTTTCCATACTGTGGGGCTTCCAACCCTAAAGTCAGCCCGGAGTAGTGGCTTGAAAAGCCCAACCAATAAGAGTGAGACTTGGGAAGAATACCTATTTTGGTCATACAGAAATTCCTGTAAGCCCAAGGTAAAGGTTAAATAGGTTGAGACTTGGGTTAAACCAATACTTTCTATACCATATATTCTATATTTATCTAAAAGAATCTATTAACCTAAATACTGTACCAAGGTTTGTCACTATAACCTGTGAGGATTTCTATACATCCTTAAAGGGATACTGTCATGGGATTTTTTTTTCCCCAAAATGAATCAGTTAATAGTGCTGCTCCAGCAGAATTCTGCACTGAAATCCATTTCTCAAAAGAGCAAACAGATTTTGTTATATTCAATTTTGAAATCTGACATGGGGCTAGACATATTGTCAATTTCCCAGCTGCCCCAAGTCATGTGACTTGTGCTCTGATAAACTTCAATCACTCTTTACTGTTGTACTGCAAGTTAGAGTGATATCACCCCCTCCCTTTCCCCCCCCAGCAGCCAAACAAAAGAACAATGGGAAGGTAAACAGATAGCAGCTCCCTAACACAAGATAACAGCTGCCTGGTAGATCTAAGAACAACACTCAATAGTAAAAACCCATGTCTCACTGAGACACATTCAGTTACATTGAGAAGGAAAAACAGCAGCCTGCCAGAAAGCATTTCTCTCCTAAAGTGAAACTGGAAATGTTTTCTTTGCAATATCATGGTTTCCGGTAAAGCATCTCCACTTTCCATTCAACAACACATGTTCTCTGCCTGGTACCTGTGTCTCCTGATTCAATTCTCTCATTAACACCTTTTTAAATCCTTTTCATGTTTTGGGGGGGGGGGGGGGTGGACGAACCCTTTGACAGAGTCTATTTTATATATTTTTCTAAGGTATGTATCTGAAAGAACCTGAATATTTTGAATTTACAAAACCATTTGGTCCAGACTGGATATCACATGGTGCAAACAGTTTCCTTGTTATGTTTTCATAGTCGAGAACTTCTTTAAAGGTTTTGGATCAATGAAAATACAAGGTGTTTGCACTTATATTTTTCACTACCCATACAATGATGGGTCCATCATAGGGTTTAATATTTTGCAACAATCATTGTGGGAGTGAAGGCATCTTTTGGCTTTATTAAAATGAAAATGAATGAAAAAACAGGGCAGACAATTTATCAGATCATATCATATCTGCTTCAACGGAATTCTTACTTTAAATTACCTTGTACACCCCTATATAATTGAAATGCTTCTACATAAAGTCACTTTAATTAACTGTGAATACTTGCATACATGCAGTGTGTTTTATTGTTACCTTATTATAGGTCGAGACTCAAACTCTCATGAGAAAATATCAATATACACTGCAGCTGGTATTTGTGAAATAATTGACTGCTTCTTTTGTAGAGAAGAAAAAGTAAAACAATATGTGGCCTTCCTGAGTCTGTACAAGTATTTTTGTAGAGAACACAACTGAAAGCAAGCAGTATGACAAAAGCTAAAAGGTTTTTTTTGTTTTAGGTTGGTAGATGCTTTTAATTTTAATATTTTATTTTTTTCTAGGTTAAGCCTTTTAGGAGCATTCGGGAACAGGAAGTATGAGCTAGAAGATAAAATACATCAGTATATCTACTAGTTTCAGGGTTGTAAGAAATGTCCATTATTTTACACAGTGACATCATCAGAGATTTTGAGATCAATAGACAGTAATTAAAAAGAATCATTCATCTAGCGCAAGGATTCAGTGGATAGCAATCATTGGAAATACAAATAAGATGCAATGGGAATGTACCAATCTTTATCCAAAACCCTCCATCATCATATAAAATTGTAAAAATTCACGCTGCACATTATGCCAAAGATGTATAAAGCCCAGGCTACTATGACTGGTGCAATTTTTTCCTTTGGGCAATGCTTAGGATGGAGATCAGAAAGCCCCATTTTGCAGTGGGACTATTGTTTGTCTTCCTTTTTATCTTAGTAAGTCATTTCCATTGGCCAGAGAGAGAGAGAGAGAGAGAGAGAAAACTATTTCATGTTGTTACTGCTATCCTTACTTGAAAAGTTGGCATAAGGTATACATATAATGATCAATGAAAGAATTCAGCATTTTCATGGCTCTGAAAATATGCTCTACCAATGCCTTAGGTCTCTAGGTTCAAGAACCTAATAATAATATGGTAGAATGTGGTTTAATATTTGCTCAAGGAATGTTAGAAGAGTTTCCAGTAATTCTCAATACATGCAACAGCACAGTTAATTTGAAACAGAAATAATTTTGTTAGCACACTTGTAAAATATTCTTTTAAATTATTTATTATTCAGAAACTCTGTACCATATACTTAATCCAATGCTCTACTCAAATATATTTAAAAAAAAGAAACTGAAGTTAACAGAAACCTGATACCTTACTTGTTATTACTTTAAGTAACTATTGAGCAAAGCTCAAAATTATATTTGCTATATCATATATATTAGACGCTGGCACATTGTGACACTGTTTCCTAGCGATGAGCAGAAATGAGACTGACTTCATTTTGGCCCAGCATTGTATGCATTGTGCACAGAGAGAGAAAAGCAGAGAACTGAAGACCTGGCTCAAAGTTGTGCACTTAATTTGAGATATAATGGATACAAAGATTTCCCCAGTCACTGCAATATAAAAGTAGTTATGTGGCTGTGCAGAGAGCAGATAAAGAATGGTATTGAAGTTCAACTTAAATTAAATTTTTTAAATTTTTTAAATTTTTAAATTTTTAGATGTGATTTCATCTATTATTTTAGCTATTATGGAGGGAGACTGGGGAGTTGGACAAAAAGTTTTGCCATGCATAACGTGCGACATTTTTGACCACATCCATTTTTGTGGCCACATTCCTAATTACCATGTTCATTTTACAAAATTTGGCAGGTTATGAAAGTTTGAACACATTTCTGTGGGTTTTACACATTTCTATGGTGTTATTACAGTTTTGCTGATGAAGGTGAACTGCCCTTTAATCTGCAAATCACAATTTCCACAAGAGACCTGCTTATCTTAAATTGTTACAATTGCTTCTTCGCTTATCTAAAATTGTTACAAAAGTATCGAAGTGCACCTGGGGAGTGTTCTGGGCTCTCTGCCAAAAGCCAGCTAAGTTAGAAATATATCTTTTTCTGGATGTTCAGTGCAGGAGATCAAAGAGAAAGTCAGGACCTTTTAGTAACAATACGGGACTGTGGGCTGAGCAGTCAAAATCAGGGCTGTCCCGCAAAAAATGGGACAGTTGGGAGGTATGCAATAAGATTACTGAAAAATGACCAATGAGCACTCCTTTAAAGGGGTTGTTCACCTTTAAATCAACTTTTAGTATGATATAGAGAGGGATATTTTGAGACAATTTGCATATGGTTTTAATTTTTTTTTTTTTAGAAAGATGAGCAATAAAAAAAATAGCAATAATAATATATTTCTATTCTTATAGAGCATGTGTTTTTAGATGGGTCAGTGACCATCATCAAAGTCGTGGCATAACTCAAACACAAAAATATTTAAATAGCTCTTATGGACATTCACAGAGCGAATAAATATTCACAATTCTATTTGCACATTAAATACATCACTCTTATCCATTCTTATAAATGTAACTATGTGCAGGGCAAATGTGCTCACTGTGCAAACCATTCTGCGCTGTGCACATTTTATAAATAAGCCCCACTGACTTTGAAGCTGAGTTCACGCACACAAAGAGTTTAAATGCTGTTCTGATTATAAGCAACTTTGCATTTCAGTAGTTATTTTTCTTTTTTCTATACAGAAAGTCAGCACAAGGGTTTTGAAGTGTCACAATAAACAAATGGCAAATGAGGACAAACCGTCACTATAAATAGGATAAATTTCACTCTACACCTTGTGAAGAAACTGACATGAAATTATATATTTTTTGCAACTCAGAAAAACATGATAAAATCCATATTTATAACCTTCACACTGAACCTCAAATCTTTTTCCATGTGGAACCATGTGTTCTCTTCAACAGGGTTTTTCAAAACATAACTTAATGAAAAGGATTTGTAGGCACATCGCTGACATGAGCATTGATGGCTTTCACATCTAAGTGAATGCATTACTGTCGCTTCTTTTATGTTCTACTTGATTTTTAAAAATGCCATCAGTTTCAGTTTCCATTTAACAACACGTAACATTTATATTCAATTTGTTTCTGTGTTGTAAAATTATATGATAGCGTTTTATACTCTATTTTTGGTCTTTTTCAGGTAATGAGCAAGATTTGCAGCATTTTAATTTGTTGTTGAAAAAATAGCAGAACAACAAAGATTTGTGGTGTTCTTATACAAAGCTCTGGCAACTGTGACCTGAGCATTGATGAGATGATTCCAGAGCCCTGGTTTTTTTGGCATTTATGTAATTTACAGTATATTAAGGGATAGTGGTTAACCTTTTCCAGCCTGTGATCTTCAAGACTGACAGATACAATGGAGGGTTATTTCATTTTCATGGTTTTAATGTGTACTCATGTTTTAATGCTTTTACTGATCTTTCACCAGCAGGCATCTACGCCTTACATAGTTCCAAGACCAAAGAAAAGCACGAGGTTGAAGGCCAACATCACTAAGCACCATTTATAATTATGTATTATTACTACAGGTACCTGGGGTATTTCGGATAATGGATTTTTCCGTAATTTGGATCTTCATACCTTAAGTCTACTAGAAAATCATGTAAACATTAAATAAACCCAATAGGCTGGTTTTGCTTTCAATAAGGATTCATTATATCTTATTGAGATCAAGTAAAAGGTACGGTTTTATTATTACAGAGAAAAAGGAAATCATTTTTTAAAAATTTGAATAATTTGGAACAAGTGCATAAAAAAAAAAAGGTGCAATGCGCCATGTGTTTTGCAGTTGGCACCCTGGCCTTCATGTAGAGCAATGGCTCCATGTTTCTGTAATTCAAAATGGAGATCAGAGACCTATGTTCACCCAATTAATACAGTGTTTCCTACAATTGTCAGCACTGTATTTATGAGAGATGGGCAGGGGGAGGCACTTAGGCATCCTCTCTCACATCACTTACCCGTCCTCTAATCTTGTATTTACAATATAACTATTTTTGGTAAATTCAGTATATTGTGTTATGAAATATAAGGGGTTAAATTAGTCAGTCCTTAGATGCACGGGTGCCATTCTGCTAAATCTTAGAGGCACTGGCACCATTCTGTTAATATCTGTCAATATGGGAGCTCTATCTGCTGTTGTGTTTTCTGGCTATACCTTTTCTTTTGTTTTGCTGATCGAGTTCAGAAACAGAATTAAAAATTAGGGATTAAATATGATCCTATTTCTGAGGGGAGCAGTGTAGAAAGACAATGGATAAGTTAGGGAGTATATTTGAAGTGATGTGTGGGTAGTTTTGGGAGACTTACTGTAGGATGAGTAAGCACAATGGGTTTACATTGTTACTGGGACTTTAAACCATCCTAAGAAAAAGGAAATATATCTCACTACTAAAGGAAGACCAGAGACAGACAGTTCTCCTTTTCATGCCCTTTGGATTCTTGTGGAACCATCAGTCCCGTTGGATTTGTGTAACCTGGAGGAACAATAACATCAAGGAGTGCAGTATACCAGTGGCTTGGCTACAAAAGGCGGAACATTTACTAAATGGTGAATTTTTGATTCAGGAAACTTCACCATACTTCACACAGATTCGTCAGACGTTATTTTGCAGTGAATATGTGTATTTATCCAAATGTGAAGTTTCATCTCGGCAGATGAACATTGGAGAAGTTTCAATGGCAAAACTGATCATTTGCCTGGGTGAAAATTCGCCTGGCGAAATGGTGTAAAACTTCTCTAGCTCTGAGCTTTTTCGCTAGTGAATTGTCTGCTTTGCCTTTTAGTAAATTGGCGATGTGCCTGAGAATTGTCATTTTGGCGAATTTTCTCTAAAAAAGACCACATTGCCCTTTAGTAAATCTAAGTTAGGAAGAACCTACAGGCACAGGTCACAACAGGTCTCTGTGCATACCAATCAAGCCCTATGGCAGGCAGTAAGAACAGTGATACCCGAACAGGGAATTTTTTTATAGCATAAGTTGCAGAGTGCACGTCCCTTTTAAATGAGCACTAAGGGGCAAATTTACTAAAGGGCTAAGTGACTAACACGGGCGCTGGCGTAACTTCGCTAGCAAAGGAGATAGACCCTGGCGGTACTTCGCTCCCTAACACCTGGCGAATTTGCGCTCTGGCGAATGGACGTAACTATGCAAATTCACTAAGATGCAGATTTTACTGAACGTTACCTCTTTATTTATCTTCATCAATGCTTAGACCTTGAGTATAATAAGCATGGAATATGTAATCAGAAGTCTAGATTGTTTGTATACAGTATATTGAAATCATTTCTGCACTGTGCTGTTGGGAATACTTTGTGGGTCTTTGGATTTTGTACTAGTGCATAAAAATGTCAGCTAGGTGTGAAGGGAAGCCAAATTATTATCTTTTCATGGTTTGGCGGCAAAACAATCAGCATGCAGCCTTAAAACCTAAGTTAGGTTATTTATGCATTGTGTTTAACTTCATGCATTAGCAGATTGTGTAAGTGTTAATTAAAATGACAAATCCATTACAATGTACCTTGTTTCAATCAGTTAAACTTATGACATACTAAAGAGCGACTATTGCACATATACTCATTACATCTTAATTGTATGTCCTAATTACTGTGGCTCAGTTCATGTTGTTAATATTTAATGGATCATTAAAATCTAACAATACACCGTTTGCAATATTTCCGAACCCACATTTAGAGTCATTTCATAATTGCTATTTATTTGTTGATTCATATGTTTGAAAAACAGGTGACATCACCAAATGTAGTTATTGCAGAACGACCCTAGACGACATCATGAGTAGAGGATTTTTTTTTAAAGGACAAATTATTCATAAAACATTTTGGTACTTTTACAAAGTAACACCTAATAAATGACATGAATATGGGTGACTTAAATGTATCCATAAAGTCAGGTTTTAAAGGAGAAACAAACTCTTCATATTAAAATCCCCTACCCCCCTACCCTACACAGACCCTCTCCCTGCTCCCCCCCAGCCTAGGTGTGACCCTCAGTAAATGGTGTTGTGCTACTCTCTTCCATTCTGCTGATATTCCTCGGTAAATGCCCCATAATCTTTACTTTCCCCTCGTTGCAGAATCAGCTCTTCAGAGTTCACGCCGCCATCTTCTTTTCTTCAGTGATCTTTGTGAAGTAAGCGCCATATCGGTGCATGCACAGTTGGAACAGCCTGCCATCTTTTAACAACTGAGAATGCGCTGAAAATCACGGACATTGCCTCAGCACCGGAAGAAGACCCGAAGTTACCGAAGAGAAGAAGATGGCGTCCGTGAACTCCGATGCGCTGAATCTGAAACAAGGGGTAAGTATAGTGTTAGGGGCATTTACAGAGGATAACACCTAGGCTGAGGGGGGAGCAGGGAGGGGGGTCTATGTAGGGTAAGGGATTTTAATATAAAGGGTTTAGTTAACCTTTAATTTAATTAATCATTTTTCACAACCTAAAAAGAATCCATAAATCATTGTTGCAAATTTGATGATATACAGGTTTTGCTTGACTAGATGTGCTAGCAGATATACAGTGGTAGGTAGATATATATATAAAATGTTTATTAATGATAACAATAATAATAATGTCTCATTTAAAAGGAAGGGTGGGAAGGTGAAAAGTGCAAAAACTAGGGATGCACAGATTCGGCCAAATCACAAATTTTTCATGAAAGATTGGGCTGAATACAGAACCAAATCCGAACCCTGATAAGCATATGAAAATTAGGGCAAGGAAGGGCCAAAACAACACATGGTTAAAAGTTGTTTTACTTCCTTGTTTGTTTGACAAGAAGTCACATGGTTTAAAGGCTTTGGTTTCTGCCAGGCACTTGGATTCGGCTGAATCCTGGCCAAAACCTGAACCAAATCCTGGATTTGTCACATCCCTAGCAAAAACAGTTGCAAAACAACTTTGGGGTCATTAATCAACACTGGACACATTTGCCTATGGACAGTAACCCATGGCAACCAATCAAATTGCTGCATTTATTGTTCTACTTGCATCTGACTTGCAGCTATTCACTGATTGGTTGCTATGGATAAATGCCCATGGGCAGTGTTTGCCTGTCATGCACCTTGGCAGCCATTGCACTGGCTCGATGGAGCTTAGGATTCCAGCAGTGCATATTAAAAGTCTTATACATGGTAAGAATGCTAGCATCCCATGGCACACGTCTTGCTTCATTATGACAGGAGTTCATAACCATACAATGTTGTGCCTATTGACTTGGCATGGTACTTATGTTGGTTGTTAGTTAACAAGTCCGGCTATTTGAAAGGAACATATTACGTTAGAACGTAAGCACAATTTATTTTGATTTTGTCACTCAGCTACAGATAAACATGAAGCCTTTGCTGGTCATAGAAGGCAAATATCTGACAGTTGATATGGGTTATTGATCTAGGGAAAACTTTAATCAACCTATTGAATAAACGTGAATGCCTACTGAATAGTGATGGGCGAATTTGTCCTGGTTCACCACGAATTTTGCAAATTTCCCGTGAAATTCATGAAACGGGAGAAAAATTTGCGAAGCTGCAATCTTGACGCCAGCGACAATTCACCGGAGTCAAAATGGGGTGGCGCCAGTGTCAAAGTTGGCGCTGTCGATCATTAAAGTCAATGGGCGTCCGTTAATCATTGGAAGCAAAGTCACTGTGAATTTGCGCCTGCCGAATAAATTCGCCCATCACTACTACGGAAAAATGACCACCATATCCATCTCAGTGAAAATGCCAACAGGCTCTCCGTCATTACAGAAAACATGTATTTTATTTCTAGGGATTCAGAGCTGCTTGTGTGTTCTGCCTTGCCTCTTCAACTGAAATATGGGTGTCATGGTACATGATACATCATTCCTTAGATAAAGGATATTGTCACATAGCTGTCAATTTCATTTTTTAACAGATAATAGGTTTGGTAGATTCTTACTTAACATAGGAACTATATTTTTTCTTTTTTCTCTCTTTCTGTCTTAACTCATTGTGGCACCCAATTCTCCACTTATTACTACAGATTGGATAACAGATGTCTTTTTCCCTCCGTGCTGCTGGTTTCTTCAGCATAATTCACTATCCCAGGCAACTTAGCTTATCACTACATCTGCAAAGATGTTCCGATTCCGAAGATCCCTGAAACTTTCTTAATTGAAGGAGAATTGACAGTGGCTTTACTGTCTCCATATGTCATCATCATCATCATTATCATCATTATCTTCATCCTAAAAAAGAGAGAATCATAAAGCAAAGTTATAATTTAATAGATTTTCAAAAAATTAGTTTTATTCCACTAAATATTGGGGTTAAACCAACTCCTGTTAATTTGAGTTTGTGAAAATTTAGGTTGTTGACTTGGAATATAAATCGTAAAGCTCCGTAAAGAAAATACTAATTGCAATCAGGGTTCGAAAATCACAAGCCGTGTAAAGGTTGATGTAATAGACTTCAGAGTCTGAGCAGTTTTAGAAATCACACTGAAGAAACAGGTTTGATTTTGATGAGGAGCAAAAGCTATTTCCAAAGGGACGTGAAATATTTGACTCTCATTAATTATGCATTCTTTTATATCTTTCTGAAAAGGCAAGCATTGACATGCTAACATTTTGATTAGAACATTACACTTTACTTTTAAATGACTAAAACCTTTGCTGATATGATCCATTATGCTCAGCCGGTTTTTCCATAGTTCGTCAATCTTGCATTCACACCGGCAGACTTTGAAATATGCCATAAATGTTATTTTAATTAAGGAGGGCATATATTATTGTTTTGTTTGAATAAGAATCCAACACATCAAAAAATAACATAGCTTAGAAGTTAAATATTTACATCTCTGTGTGTTTTTAATTACAATTCTAATTGCAATTTAAAATATCAAAACGGAATTTGCAGTAAACGCTTTTCTGCCATCTTGAAACATGAGCAGAAACAAATGCAAAGGGAAAATACAGGTCCGGAACTAGTAGTAGGCAGAAGGGGCATGTGCATAGGATGCAGCAATGGGGGGGGGCACAATCATGTTTCTTTTGTCTGCCTCCTTCTTGCCCCCCCTGTACTTTACTTAACCTTTTGCCGCGCTGCTGCATCACCATGTGTGGCTGGGTTGTCTAAGGCGTTCAGCCAGCTTGGTCTGCTACTGGGCAAATATTTCCTTAAAGGAGAAGGAAAGGCTTGGGGCACTTGGGGTACCAAAGGTTAGGCACCCCCAAGTGATTGTAGTTACTTACCTGAAACTCTGGGCTGGTGTTCCTATCAGCAGAAAAATGGTGGCAGCGAATGAGTTTTGTGGGTGCTGGTTGGTGTTTGGGGTGCTTTTGTGTTAGTCTAACCTGTGTGCAAGGTGGGTGAGAGACTGAGAGTGACCCCTGATAGCCACACCTAAAGTCACGTGCGGTTGGAAGTACCGTGTCCGTGACAAAGCCTTTCCAGCAAATTGGATGCAAATGCAAGAAGGGAAACCCGGACGATAGTTGGTGGGAGAACTGGGATCAAGGGAAGGTTTTTTGGAAAGGAGTGATTAGTGCTTGTTTGTATAAAAATGCAAAAGTACCAGTAGAAAGGGAAATGTTAAATATGTGGGTAAGTGCAGGAGACATTGTGTAAAGGAGGTGCAAGGGTTTTGGGTTTAAGGGAGCAGGTTGTATGGTGTGAGCAGGGTAGTGTTGGGGGGGGGTGAAGAAGTGCTAAAGGGTGTGAGTAGACTGCAAGAAAATGAACAAGGTCTTGGGCAGTTACATTAATGGGTAGAGGGTGCGGAGGGTGCATAGTAGTGAGTTAAATGTGGCAAACAGCCATTGTGATTTAGAGAATAGAGAGAAGATAAAAGAAGAGAAGTACAGTTGTTTGACTATTGATAGAGTTCAATTGTGGCAGGAGAGCATGAACTTGAAGTGGATGAAGTCAGGATCAGTTTGTGACTTTCTCCACTGTTGTTCAGCTGATCTACATCTTCTATCATAATGTATAGTACAAATATATTGATACATATATTAGATAGATATATTGATTGCTTCTGCTGAGCCATGCAGTTACATTTTTCTCTATAATCTTCTGTTAAGACATTGGCGCAAGCAATATGACCGAATCCAATTATGTAAATGTATAAATGTTAAGAGAACTTCATGGAACATACATTTAGAAAATGTTTGATATAGATAGATTGATCAATAGATAGATAAAAATGTTTGCATTGTTTTTTTAAAAGCCTTAAGAGTGTAGTACCTTTTTTTTTCTATATGCAAATATTTTACCACTAGCCAGGCGACTGTTCTTTTGAGAGTGCGCAATTTCACTTTCATATCATATGTCATATTTCATATTTCTTAATAATAAATATAATAATCATCATCATCATAATCATCATCATGTAATTCTATTCTTACTTTTCAGTCTCAAACCTCTACAAATACTGTAAATGTAATTTTAAGGAATACACCGGGTACAATACATTGCCAGAAGTATCTGAACACAAAATCTTAGTATAAAACCAAGGGTATTAGAATGAAGTTGGTCCTCATTTAGCTGCTTCAACAACATCCACTCTTCTGGGATGGCTTTTCACTAGATGTTGGAACAATGTTGGATGGAAATTTATTCCACAAGACCATTTGTGAGATTGAGCCGTGATCTTGAGTGATCATGCTTGGCTCCAGTGGGGAAACTACCATACAGCCCCTGGGACAGAGGGGCCCAGACCACTGAGTCTAGCGCTCATAATTAATGTATATGAGCAATGGGACTACATTTAGTACTTTTAATCAATTATTCTAAAAGAGCCACAAAAATGCAGCACTGTTTCTCTGTCTGAGCTACTAAACACATCTAAAATATGTTTCTCATTGTTTAAAAAGCACATAAAGTACAAAGAATGTGATGTACCTAAAATATTAAACTCATCGGTATTCAGTTGTGTTGCCATCATAGTAATAGTTCTACCTGCTTTATGACCGACGCAATAAATCATCTTTTCAGCCTTCTATAATTTGCGCAAATTGATTGTAATCGGAAAAGAGAAAATTTATGACTTTTCTTCCTTTCTTTTAGATGAAACTGCAATTTATCTAAAAGTATGAATTCCTGCTTTAGTCTGAAAACTATAGTGCATAATGTGTTAGCCATCAATTGTGTACCTGACAGTATGTTCCGTGCAGGTGAAGGCCACAGATTGTTGCAAAAGACTTTAAAGTGCTGATAATAAAAGATATCCCTGAGATGAAGATTTAGATAAAGAAAAAGCAACAAGGAACCAATTATTTCATTGTAGTCTCTTGTCACATTTTTTTTCTATATTGCTAAACTACATATAATCTTTTATATCTGTTACAAAGAATTTTGTATTTCTTTTTTTTTTTTTGTGGAAAATAATAGGATTCTTTTATTAAAGACCAATTACTGTGTATTGCTCCAAAGTTGGTAAAATGGGACTAATGTAAGAAGTAGTAAAGGGAACTATGGGACTGTATTTGGTAAGTAAAACTTAACTATGTACATCACGGGATAGTCAATTTTAATGGTTAGAAAGTGCTCATTGATCATTAAGCAGCAAGCTTGTAGCAGAGATAAAAAATAGAAGCCAGACTTTTCACACTTTATAGAGTAGTTGGGTACCTGAGGTTAAAACAAAGTTTTTAAATCAACAAATCATCAATAGTTACTATATACAACAACACCAGCCATTTTGCAGTGTGATGTTTACCCTGATCTTATGGGTCACATAACACAGAACCGTGAATGAATCTAATAGATATTTTAAGAATACACACATTTCACACACATGGAATATAAACTGCTTTATTCCATGTTCTTATTTGACAGCATTTCTCCTCTTAGATTTTGACATTGTACAATGTTGTTGATAGGAACATAAAATACGTATTATGTTGTGCATGTGTAATTTTTGTACATTTCTCATTTTCAAGTTTTTACTGAAGTTTTTAAGATCAAGAGGTTAATACAGTATATCATGTATAGACAAAGATCCTAAGCATGAACCTGAGCACCAACCTTGAGAGACATCCATATCTCAACTTATTTTCCTCTACCAGGATACGCATGAGACCTACCAATCTACTTATTTATTTTACCCAAAGCTGAAGCATGTCTTTGCCATATTTTAATGCCAGTTGAACCAAACTTTATGGATAGTGTTTTACTGTTTTCAGATATTCCGTATATCTAGTCAATCTAATATGCTCCAGGATCTCTGATGGTAGTAAGGCTTTTTTTCAGTTCATGAGTAGATTTAAGAACTTCTGATGGACACATGTATTCACCAGGCATGGATTTGCGGCAAAAAATTTGCGTGTCAAAATTATTCAGACACCCATTGACTTTAATGCATTTGGACAAAATAGTCTTGCGTCTAAAAATTGTCGCTTGTGTAAAAAGTGTCGCGTGTCAAAATATTTTTAACGCCCATTTACTTTATTATTTTACTGTTTATGCAAAATTTTTTGCTGTCTCGCGAATCGCGAAGATTCGCCCATCACTAATAACAACACTTGATAAAAGGTGCTGTGCTGGGTTTTATATTTTAGACAGACTTTTTCCTTATAGATTATGAAGTTTAAGGGCATCTCAATATTCAAAATTCTTTTGAACCTACACCGGGTCTAGAAGTAGGTTGGTGTATTCTTAAATTGTTTTCCCAACTTTATAGGTATACTGCAAGATCTTTAATTTCCTTATTAAGGTATTTCCACACCAATAAAATGATAAAATAGACAAATCCGTATCATAAATTATAACATGGACTGTCATGTTTATATTATGATCATGATCATATCAATATCTCTAATTTCCTTAGTCAGGAGATTTCCACACCAATAAAACCATAAAACAATGAGACAAAACTATATTTTCAGAAACGGAACTAGAGGGGGACGGGCCCTGGCGCAGGACGCCAGGGGGCCCTGAGGGGGTGTGGGCCCTGGTCCGCTCGCACCCCCTGCTCCCCCCGTAGTTCCGCCCCTGCATATTTTAATTATAATACAGTGTGTCATGTTTATATCATGCTCTGTTGTCTGGTTTAATGCTGGTAAGGCAAGTGTGCTGGAAAGTGATGAGCGCATCTATCCTAAAAAATTCACGAAACTGCAGAAAAATTTGCGAAAAGGTAAAAACTCACAAAACACACTGAAATCAATAGTCAACCATATATTTTGACATGTCACAATGTTTTTACAAGCTCAACCTATTTTTCTTAATTCTAATGCATTAAAATCAAAAAGCGTTGTTCTTGCGGTGACTTTTTTGTCTTGGGGACTTTTTGGCCAAATGCATTAAAGTCAATGGGGTTTTCTCACTCAAAATGGGTTAAAGTCAATGGATGTTTTCTCTTGTGGAGATATTTTTGATCAGTGCAAATTTTTGCAAAACAATTTGCAGATGGCGAAATGCAGAGTTTCACCGTGAATCCATGCCTGTCGAAAAAATCTGCTCATCACTAGTGCTGGAGAATGATTAAATGTACCTGGCAGAAACTGGGAAAGGATGAAGGTAGTTGAGTTGCAGTTACCAGTCAGGCCAGACATCCAATATAAATTAATAACGGTCTACTGATCCTGTTTGTGTGACAACCTGGGCAATCTCAGGCTGATCTGATCATTTGCAATTCTTTTAACCTGTTTCTTCCAGATTTCACAGTGTGTCCCTGTCCTCTAGTCTTAGCTCCCTTTAGCCACCTTCACACATACTGCAAGTTCAAGATTTCCCTATATCCATTTTAATAAAAGGACATTGTAATGTGTAAGTAAAGACTTTTATTTTACAATTCATTAGACCCCAAATGTTATTCTCCTAATCCGAATAGTACAACATGATGTATTACTTCATCATAAAAAGACAAACCTCACATTGAACTTCTAGACGGAACGTCTTCCTATCTACCGATATCTCCTTGCATAATTTCTAAAAATTACTTTCTCATTTTCTTATTTCCTTTTAATAAAGACTAATATTTATCCAATATTTTCTTGATTGGTTATCATTTGATCTGCCTTACTGGGGTCTCTTTCTCTGTCTTAAGTTCAAACAATATAGACAAGAGGGTGCTGTAGCGTACTGAATGTCAAGAGTAAAATCTATTGTACACTCACCAAATCAGAAAAACAATAGAAAAATATAGACAATTTATGGACAATGGCATTGTAACAAAAATGGTATATATACAATGGAATCATACACGTGTTTACTTTTAACAGAAAAAAAACATTTTGATGCATACTGTTGGGCCATTAGAACACCAACAACCCAACTGATGCTTTGCATCTGTATTTAGTACTTCTCGCCACCATGGGGCAGATTTATCAAGGGTCGAAGTGAATTCGAGGGAATTTTCGTAGTAAAAAAATTTGAAGTAATTTTTTGGATACTTCGACCATAGAATAGGATACTACGACTTTGAATTTACTTTGACTTCGATTCGAAGTAAAAATCATTCGAATATTCGACCATTCGATAATCAAAGTACTGTCTCTTAAACTTTGACTTCAATAATTCGCCAAATTAAACCTGCCGAAGTGCTATGTTATCCTATGGAGACCTTCTACAAAGTATTTAGAAATATAATAATATATAAAATATAATAATAAAAATAAAATCGATTTAATTGTTCGATTAAATGATTTTTATTCAACCACAGGATTGCCAAATTTTTCAAATGCTTTAACAGATTGTCTTTCAGTTTAGGGACACTCCCTGTTGAGGTTATAATAGAAAAGAAAGATTTGTATTCCCGAGAGAAGCTCTCCACTGTTAAAAGTTCTAACGTTGCTGTTTAAAAACTCTGTGTGGTTTTCGTTAAAAATTTATAGCTTCTCTATGTGAGCGCTACAAGCTGAAGATTTATACATTCTCTGTCAGAAGTACAAGTTGAAGGTTTATAGTCTATGTAACTAAAACCTGGGCATTACAATGCCATATTTCTGTACCAGAAACCTGATCCAACATGGTCTTCCCTGCTGTAGAGAATATAGAGTTTGATGAAATTAATAACTACTGACACCCAACATGTTTTCTATCATCTTATGCAAGTGGCCATCCTGAGTGAGAAAGTGGAAATGTAGTTAATTTTGCTGCCTGGAACATGAAAACTAAAATACACGCAAGAAAGGAAAAAGATTTTACTGTATATATTACAGAGAGAGAGAGAGAGAGAGAGAGAGAGAGTTTCTTAGCTCCTAGAATATTTAAAGTGCCATACTCTATGCTCATATTCTTTGCCTCAGCCCTCTGAGATCTCCCAAACTTTAAATGACTATAGTGTCATGGTATAGACATGTTAAAGATCCAAAGTTAATATATTATTTTAAAAATTCCTGCATTATAATTTTGCAGAAGCCTGGGATTCTTGCCAAGTGCTAACATTCTGTAGAAGTCTGATCAGGGCCTGTCCTCACTTGAGGCAAAGTAAGAACTGATGTAGGTTCTTGTGATCTTACTTTCAATTAAAATCGACATTTAGGGGCAGATTAATCAAGGTTTCAAAGTGAAAATTCGAAGTATAGAAATTCGAGTTTTGAGCTATTTTTGTGTACCTCGACTAGGGAATAGTCCAAATTCGATTCTAAATTTATCATGTACTGTCTCTTTAAAATTTCGACTTCGGCCATTCGCCATCTAAAACCTGCCGAATTGCTAAAAAAGGGATGGTTCACCTTTAAATTAACTTTTAGTAGGTTTTAGATACTGATACACTGAGACAACTTGCAACTGATCTTTATTTTTTATTTTCTGTGCTTTTTCTGTTAATCGCTTTTTTGTTCAGCAGCTTCCTGGTTTCTAGAGTCCTATTTACCCAAACAACCAGGCAGTGGTTTGAATGAGAGCCAATAATGACAAGGATTTCTATCCTCAAAAAAGAATCCGTATTGTGGCGTGTGCTGACTAGATTAGGAAAATGAAATTTACAGTGTGCTGAGATAATTTTTTTCTTTTAAATGAAACAGCTAATAAGAGTGAGTAATACCATTTGTTACATATTAAATAACTTTTTGATGGCACCTGCTGCATATGTACAAGTTTATCTTAACTCAAATTCATTTGGGGGAACTAAATAGTAGCATATTGAGTAAATGTGGTTTATTTATTTCCCTTAGTCCGGGGAAGTCAGTTTATTTCTCAACTAATTAAATATAGTTTCTGCTGCTGGTTAATGGCCAAATGTAGTATATTTGGCACATCAGTAATGTAGAGGAGAAGCATTTAAATACTGCTGTTTTGTGATAATTAGCTATTTTATGCCACATTGACCCACTGCATAATGAACTGATGTGGGACCAATTAATAGGAAAAATCTAAAAGCCAACGTATTTATAAACAGCTCCTTATATGGGTTAGCTTAAATCTGAATGTGTTTATTGCTAGACTCCATCCCAGTACATACTTGTTGTTTTGAATTTCATAGAATTGGGTCATTGTGGTTGAGGCTCATTTGAATAACTATTTTGTTCCGAGCAGAAGGGAACTATTTATCATAGTGTGTAAAAGAATCCAAATCACCACCTGATCGCCAGCTATTGACATGTAAGAAATGGCGTAATGATGAAGCTGTGTATTCATTTTTGGCATAACAAATTTTAGTGTAACATTCGAACATTAGAAGCATCGACATTTTGAAATGCTGTGTCAAATACAGGTATCCGGAAATACCTTATCCAGAAAGCTCCTAATTACGCCAAGGTCTTTTCCCATAGACTCCATTTTATCCATATAATCCAAATTTTTAAAAACTATTTCCTTTTTCTTTGTAATAATAAAACAGTACCGTGTACTTGATCCCAACTAAGATTTAATTAATCCTTATTGAAAGCAAAACCTACCTATTGGGTTTATTTAGGGGCATATTTACTAAAATCCAAATTTATCGGATTTTCTTATTAAACAAAGCTCTCATCCACGAGTTTACCTTATTTATCATTGAAATAACTAGAATAAATCCGATTGGGGAAAAACTCGATAAAATCATGCAAAAACCTGAATCGTACCTTTTTTTAGGAGTTTTCTTATGAATCGCTGGATTTTTTCAGGTTATTGCCCAAAAACTCAGAATTTTTCAGATTATCAGGCTAAACCCTGCACAAACCGCAATATATTCAAATTGAGATAGAGACATCTGCCATTGACTTCTACATGACCTTGACAGGATGGCTGATTTTCAGATTTGGCCTTTTTGCTGGTATAATAAACCTCAAAACATTTTAGGTTTTTTTCCCACAAAAATTTTTAAATTGTGTCCCAAAAAGCCAGACCAGAAGAAATCAAGTTTTAGTAAATAACTCCCTTAATGTTTAAATGATTTTCTAATAGAGTTTAGGTATGAAGATCCAAATGACGGAAAGATGCATTATTTGGAAAATCCCAAGTATTCTGGATAACAGGTTGCATACCTGTATAGAAATCATCAACCGCTGCTTTCTTTATACCTTTTTTAATGCCAGAATTTACTTGCCTGAATTTTTCCCATTGACTTGGTAATACTATAAAAACCAATGCATAAAATAACCACATTAAACTTGTAAATCAGTTGATGTAGAAGAAATTACACACCTTTATACACAGCCATTTATTTTACACCGTTTGTCTGGTGTCAATAATTTTACACAAAATGCTCCCATTTGTGTTTCCACCAAATTTAATGTTTCACTTTATTAAATGATATTAATAATAGAAAATAAAACAGGTAAGGTCAGGCGTTATAACTATAACCTTTATTTTATTAATATAGGAGGTCACCATTTCATATGTGTGTTGTGTAATGTTTATGCATACAAACCCCTCCCCCTTATCTTTGGAGAATTGTTTTGACTTGTGTGACTAAGAGAACAACTAACCTGGGAAATGTTCTCTCAATTCAACTGATGTGTGACTATTGAATTCATTTTCTCAAGCTCAAAGTCGTCCAAGGAAAATCTGAGTGACATTCCCATAGGCTACTTCTGAATGGATCTACTGACCATGGTTGAGGATTTTGCAGTATGTGCGCTGATAAAGGAAATACTGGTGTTCTCCATTGAATAGAATTGATCTTGGCTCCCCAGTTGTTTGGCTCGAAAACGAGGGACAAATGCTTTTATTACATGAAGTTTCTTCTAAAGATCTCATCAGTTGCCAAATCACTCCTTAAGTTAACAAGCATGACCCTACTAAATGCAACATACTAGCTGCAAATGCAGTGATACGGACCGTGTTTACTTGTAAGCATGGGATCCATTATCCAGAAACCCATTATCAAGAAAGCTCCAAATTACTGAAAGGCCATCTCCCATATTTAAACATTTCTCTTAATCAAGTAATTAAACATTTTTTAAAATTACTTTCTTTTTCTCTATAATAACAAAACAGTACCTTGTACTTGACTACATTTTTTCGGAAAAAAAACTAAAATTTTTTCGTGATTTATTATACCACAATGCTGCAAAAAGCATGAATCCGAAAATCCGCCATCTCAAACCTGTCGTGGTATGTCAATGGAAGTCAATGGGAGATGTCCCTGTCCCAATTTGACAATATCTTGGTTTGCGCTGGGTTTAGCCTGATAATCTGAAAAATTAGACGTTTTCAGGCAATAACCTGAAAAAAATCAAGTGATTCAGGAGAAAAGTCTGAACAAATCGTGCAATTGATTTTTATCCAGATTTCTTTGAGTTATTTTTATGATAAATAAAAAACAGGGAGTTTGGCCGAGGTTTGTTTAATAAAAAAATTAGATACATTTGGATTTTATTAAATAACTCCCTTAAAGTGGTGGTGCAAATTAAACAAACACTTGTCTGGAAGACCCCAGGTCCCAAGCATTCTGGATAACAGGTCCCATACCTATACCAGTTTGGGAATTCATTGAGGTCACCACTGATGTACCTGGCAGTCTTACAGTGACTACTGCTCTCATTGCCCATTTTGCTCAGTTATTTGAAGAATTAACAACAGCCAACAATTTACATGGCATAGCTTGCCATTTTCAAAGCATTAGAATTACTGTTTTCGCACCCTTTAAAGCATTGTAACCAGAGTTGTGTTAGAGTGCTCAAATGTACAGTGCGTTGCATAGAATGTCTCTTAATAATACAGATGAAAATGTAGGTATGGAAGAAGGATATTTTGCCTTCTGGGTTTATGTGATGATTACCATGTATTCAGTTTTGGAATTCCACTGTGTCATCAACTGTCAAGAATAAAACGCAGAGGTAAAATGCAGAGGCTGACAGAGTATATTTTGAACATGGTGTTAATGAGAGCTTTCCAAAAGGAACAGCAATATTATTGCCCCCTGACTGTTTGTTTTATAATGGCTTGCTCTGGGAAGGCGGACTCCCTACTGATGAAACAATAGTGGCGCTTTGAGGAATCCAGACAATGAAGCATGTTAAAAGCTAAATTGTTCTGCGCTCTCCTAAAACTATACATATTTTTTGGATATTTTTGAAAGAACAAAGCAAAAGTTCTATAAACACTAAAATCTCACAGCTCTCTGTAGGTCACATCAGAAAGTCTTGCCATAAAATATACCTTCTGATGTGATCATAGCTCAGCAGCGCATGCAGCGCAAGCAAGACAGAAGTAATGCAGACAACACCACAAATCAAGGTGGCAGATTTCCTTCTCTGGTTTTTAAGGGAAGGAAAACACAGACAAATCTTTTTTGTTGGGCTTTGTATAGAAATGAAATATGCATTTAATTCCCATTTTTGGTGAAATCCAAAGAATAATGTCATATAGTATATTATTATTTTTATCCTTTCTATAGTGCTGACAAATTTACACAGCGCTGTACATCATTCACATTAGTTGTTGATCCAGTGGAGCTTACAGTCTATGTGCCAGTCACATTCATACATGCATAATGCTCAATTTCATCTGGAGACAATTAGCCTTCCCCTATGTTTTTAGAGTGTAGGAGAAAACCTGCACAGACACAGGGAGAACATACAAACCCCTCAATAATCATGTTCAGATCAAAATAAAATTCAAGAACTAAACACTACAAGGCAAATGTGCTAACTACTGAGCCAGTTTTTTTTAATATATTAAACAATTATACCTCTACAGGTATGTGGATAATACTGTATTCTCGTAAGATATTAAGACAATTAGGGTTGTTTTATTAACAGAGATCAGTGTTATGCTGAGACATAACTAAGCCCTGGAAAAAAGGGGTTTTGCTAAACCAAAATGCTATAGATTTGGCTCACCTATTTATTTTCATTGTGTTTCCTCTTAACCTCAAGTTGCTAAACACATTTTGACTTCATTTGACCAAGACAAAAAGCCTTATAATTTATGGAGCTTGCCGTATCACTTATCTTTTTTACTTATTTTTCCTCCTGCTGATTTTATTCCTAGTTTATTTTCTCCTACTGTCTTCAGCCTTGTTTGCTCCCCATAGTTTCTACTAGTATGTTGTACTGTAAATATGTATTATTATTATGTATATATTATATTAATTATGTATTTCTCTGCTAGACCTTTTGCATGCAAAGAATTTTGTAGACAAAGGTCTATGCTTATTTATTTCCCTTTTAATGTTATATTATTATTTCCACCTCTCATTTTAATTATTTTGTAAAACTATAGAAAGACTCACATAGTTTTAACCCAGAAAAGTGTTAGAGGTGGAGCTAAAATATCTTAAAGCAATATATAAAATGTGGATTTTCAGTTGGGTCTCCTTTGTCCTTTTTCAGACATAAAACTTTGCAGTGACCACGAAAGACACCCAGAGTAATGCAAATGAATCCAGGAACTTAACACTTGGGGGCACATTTACTATTGGTCGAGTATAGAGGGTTAAATCCTTCGACTATCGAAGTCGATGGATTTAGCGCAATTCGTTAGATCGAACGATCAAAGGAATAATCTTTCGATCGATTTATTAAATCCTTTGAATCGAACGATTCAATGGATTTTAATCCATTGATCGAACGATTTTCCTTCGATCCCAAATTGACTACAAAACCTATGGGGTCTTTCCCTATAGGCTAACATTGGTGCTCGGTAGGTTTTAGGTGGCGAAGTAGGTGGTCGAAGTTTTTTTTAAAGAGACAGTACTTCGACTATCGAATGGTCGAATAGTCGAACGATTTTTACTTTGAATCGTTCGATCCGAAGTCGAAATCGTAGTCGAAGGTCGAAGTAGCCAATTCGATGGTCGAAATTCAAAGTATTTTTTATTCTAATCCTTCACTCAAGCTAAGTAAATGTGCCCCTTGGAAACATATTTAATATCTCTTGAGGGTCAAGTTCTTGCTAGCACTTTGGGTAAAGGTTGCTTTTCCCCCATGTTTGGGTTTTTCAAATGTTAAAAAGGGCACCAGGTTTCAGATCTTTTTTAGAGCTTTTTAATATTTGAATAAACCCAATTATTGTACAAATCCCACACAAAGATACAAAGAAAGCAATTGATGCCTGAAAACAGGAGTGAATCAAAGAACTCGTGTTTTTTTATTTTTATTATCTCTGAACCTGACCCTCAAGAGGTAATATACATGCCCTTAAAGGCAGATTTATTCATTTAAGCATTCAAGTATTTTCAAATTTGATTGCAGAAAAAAAAATTACCGTGAGATTTCTTTTTTTGCATTTGCTATTTTTTGGATTATTCAGTCATGGAAAAAACTTGATTCCAATGAAAACATTCATTTTTACAAAATCGACTGTTTAAAAAAAACTTGAAAAATAAAATAACTTGAAAATTCACTCCAACTGATTTCTACAGAAGGTCACCAGGTTTTAGTTTTAGTTACAGTTAAATAAGTATGCCCCTTGATTCAGTGACAGTTATATAAAGACACTATTACATAATTAAGGTTATTATTAAACTTGAATATTTTAAAATTAAAATTTTTATAGGGGGGTCATATCCAATTGCAAGTGCAGTTGTGGTTTGGCAATGTCACGTACAGTTATTGAGCAAAAATTGTGCGTCAAAAGCTGCTCCTTAGACTTGCGCATAAACATATTTGTACTTGGTGCCACTTGGTCATTCCTGTCTCGTTTTCTGAATTAAGGTCAGTGTGCCTATTGATGCAGGAGAACCCTGGGGCTACCACCACAGTAGCCTACATCAATAACTGCTGTGCACTTACGCCTAAAAAAAGCAATATTGATGCTGAATGCCGGAAATGACACCAACAGGAATTTGGAAATATTTAGTGCAATTGTGTCTGATCTCTGGTGAAGTGCAAACACAGTCAGGTGCATTTTAATATATCAGCTGCAATTACATCAGACATATCATCCCCTTTGCAACTGTAATTACTTGCACACTACACTTCACAACCGACCCCTTTATATCTTCATTTCGCAGCTATAATTGTGCAAGTATTAGGCTCATTTATAACTGCAAATGCAGTGGGTAACTTGTGCTTTTCCCTGCAGTGAGTTGCATGTAAAACCACTTTCAATAAAAGTATTTGCATCAAAATGCCCTCTCCTTGCACTTCTGTATAGTTGTACTCTGTGCCACTTAGTGATGGGCGAATTTATTCGCCACCGGTGAATAAATTCGCGAAACGGCCGCAAAATTCGCTGGTCAAAACTCGCCGGCGTCAAAAAAAGTCGCCACGTCCAAAAAAAACTGCCCCTGGCGTCGTAAAAATGTACGCCGGCATCAAAAACGGACGCCGGCGAAATGGCGCAAATTCGCCCATCACTAGTGCCACTCAGTCAGGGCCAGATTTGTGGCAAGGCCACAAAGGTGGCAAGATTTTAGGGGTGGGGGCTAGGACTTGGCAGCCTTGTGGGCACTGAAGAAGGAAATCTGATCCTTCCTGACTCTTGTTCTGAATCAGGCACTGCTGTGCCTATAAACACAGGGGAACCCACCACCACTGGACCAGGATTCCCAAAATGCCCTGCAGAACACAGTTGTGCCAAAACAATAAGTCACTCACACTGCGAAAACCGGAAATTGCTGCAACTGTGCCTGATTAGCTGCAAATCGTGCGCTCAAATGCATTAATTTTGAAAAAAACTTTTTTTGAAAAAAACATGGCGATTGCGCTCAAAATGGCCCTCATTACACATGCAAAATAAGCCCTACTATCTCAGCTTCAAGCTGTTAAACCTTGTTGATTGGTACAAAAATTTCCACTTGGCACTGACACATAGGGCCTTACTTTTTTTAATAAAAAAGTCTGACCAAACTAGAATCCACGATTGGACCTTATTTATTATTAAAAAAGCACGATTTCATCGGACTGGGGACAAACATGAAAAAATTTTGTGAAAATCCAAATCGTACAGTTTTTTCCCCAAATTGTTTGATTTTTTTTGTTGCTTTTTCCCAAAAAACCCAAATTTTTCAGAAAAGTCTAAAATAGACGGATTCTCGGGCTAGCTCCAGCGCAGACCACAGAAACTTACAAATAGGATAGGGACCTCTCCCATAGACTTATATACAACCTTGGCAGGTCTAAGATGGAGGATTTTCAGATTCTGACTTTTTCCATTCTTGGGGTATAATAAATCTTGAAAAACTTGAGTTTTTTTTCCACTCAAAAATTTGTATTTTATAGCAAAAAAGCTAAAAAGTTTCGAGTTTTTTGCATTTGGACTTATAAATAACTCCCTTACATTTTTGTTCATTTGTATGCATGTTTATCGCTGTCTTTGGTATTTTATAAAAATGACAATTCTGGGAACAAGTGATTACACCCAGCACAAACGGATTAAACTCAGAGGAAGCAGGCACTTTAAACAAGGCTGGGGGTGTCTTTTATACTGTTTTCAGCACAGCAATTCACCCTTTGAAAAACAGTACCTTAAAACTTGTGTGTGTGTGTGTTTCTAACATGACCTTTAAATTCCTCCTCTGTGTCTTTGTATCATTGCCAAATAAGATAAGAGTTCATCTTTAATAATGTATGAGTTAAATATGAAATAGCTGGCGGTGCTGAGATTCAGCTGACATAAATATCCAAGCCTGTACCTAAGCACCACTTTAAAAACCTTGCAAGCCATAAATACTTGTACTGAGTGCACCTAACTGAAGTGACCTTTTAGAATAAATATTTTCTTAAAAATAACATCTTTTTTATTATTTTCCAGCCAAGCAAATTTACTGTATTGAAATAAAAAAAAGTTCATAATAGAGAATCGCATCTGCCAGTGTTATTCATAGGAGACCTGTGTAAAGTGGCTTGAAATGGGATTACTTGACAACACTCACTTTAATTGAAGCTATCACCCGATTTGGTACCTAATGGGCAGAAATATAACTATGGGCCATTACAGCTTTTCATGTAGGCCATAAAATGAGATTTCAATCAATTTAGAGTTTACTGTCGCTATCCCATCTGCATTTAAGTACAAAGTGAATAAAAGTGTTGTAGCGTTTCATTTTCAGTTAATGTATTCTTTTGAAGTGTACTTTATCAAAGTAGAAAAAAACATGATTTTATGTAAAAACATTAGATATGTGCCTCATACAATAGGTACTAGTTGCTAATGTTACCTTAAAATACTGGGACTTAACTACTTGTCTTATGACTTGAAATTCAGCTGCCGGCCTGACTCATGAACAGAGCCGTGATAAAGTCTAATAAATGCAAATCTCCCCTTCAATGAACAAGAATACATGAAAATTTTAAGTGGTCATTGTTATTTATATAATAAATAGCAGGTTCCACTGAAGAAGTGCCTTATCATCTGGAGAAACATGGGGTCATTTATTAACGCTCTAGAGTCTAGACACAACTGCAACTGACCAGGCGCCCTAGGCAACCTGGCCGGTCGCAGCTCCGCTTGGTCATGCACATGTGCGAAATGGCACACGCGGTACGCATGCGTGAAATGCCGCTCGCGGCGCACATGCACGAATTTGACACTTACATGTGCGGAAGCGCAAGTACACAGGCAAATGCAACAGAGAGTTGGAGAATGGGGACCGGACATGGGATAGGCAACAGAGGAGGTACGTGCCTGGTGCCCCTAGGCACGTGCCTACTTTGCCTACCCCTAGTTCTGGCCCTGACTGCAAGTTATCTTGCAACCCTGTGTGCTCTCACCTTACACTGGATTAGTGCAAGGAGCAGAGTGCACATTTGAATGACATGAAAGTTAGGGGACTAGGAGGGAGAAGGGATGCCTAAGTGGCCTCTACCCCTGTCCCTCATGAATACAGCTCTGCTGAATACAGGCAGTGTTTTATTCATGCGGCAGCAAAGGTATCTGTCTAATTCTGGAGCAAAAAGACTTTAGCAAAGTGCAAAGCAGGGTGCAAAAGTGCAAGAAGCTTTTTTTGCAATTTTTTGAGCTTCACATTCTGTCCTACATGTTGGAAGGACCATATTCCAATTCTCTTTATCTCAGAAAGCAAGGGCATAACTACAGAGGAAGCAGACCCTGCAGTGCATTTGAGATAAAAACCCTCCTTATGTGTTTAGACAGGTGAATTACAACTTTTGCCAATGCTTATAATATGGGACTGAATCAGCTTTTTCTCCGCCAGTGGAAAATCTCTGGTTAAGAAACTGTTGAAGTAACTTTAGACTTAGCCGACCCAAACAAATAATCAGCCTCCGCCTATGTATCAAACCATAATAAACTAGTGATGTTTCATTCAAATAAATGTATTGTATCATTGCAATACTTAATTCTCACTAATCTCAAGGTATTTTCTGCTAAACACCAAGGCTGCTTTAAGGCATTGATGGGCCAAGGTAGAAATCACTGTTATCCGGAAACCCATCATGCAAAAGGCTTTCTCCCATTGACTCCATAATCAAATAATTTAAATTTTTAGAAATGATTTCCTTTTTCTCTGTAGTAATAAAACAGTACCTTTGTCTAAAGACACTAGTCACCATCTGCCTATCCCCCAAACAAGCTTACATAGATACAGATGGTGAGACAGAGAAATTGTAATGTTTTTTTCTTTAAATATTTCTTTTAATTTTTTTAAGCAAACAGGTGTGGGAAGGCTTAGCCTTAACCCATATCTAAACATCCAGCACTGTTAGCGTACCAATATAGGCTGCTCCAATATATGCTCTCATGTAATCCTGAAGAAGGATGTGCTTAAAGAACTGTGAAATCAATCCAAGTCTGAAATGTGCAGCATTTTATCTCTGCACCAGACTGCAATGTTTACCATGTGAGCTATCTGCTATTATTTTAATTGTAATTAGGATTTTATCTTCCTTTTCTAATAGATTGAAATAACTGCAACATCTGTTGCTCATTTTATTTATTTTTTCACCTAAATGCACCAATATAAAGCTTCTTTTAACAAAGCAAATTTTCTGATTAGTATCCCTGTACGAGCACAAAGTAACTTGTGTGCAGTAGCAAATGCTCTGTGTATTGTGGTCCACATTTATACTGTGAATAAAAGTGTTGGATGCTATAAATTATTTTCTATGACACACATCAGCTAATAAAGTAGACACCTCTTGGTTGCGGTCTAAAAACTAAGAAAAACTAAAAACTAAACTCTTAAGGGTTGGGGCAGACAGGCAGATCTCCCAGAAATGCCTTCATCTGCTTGAATGAAGAATCGACTGCGCTAATGCACTCACGGTGCTTCGATTTCCGAAGTTGCCCTAAATTTCCTCTTGAGGCAACTTCAGAAACAGAAGCGTCGCAAGTGCATTAGCGCAGTCGATTCTTCATTCAAGCAGACAGACGGCAGTTTGGGAGATTGTCGCCCCGCAGAAGAGGCGATTAGTCGCCAGGAGACTAAATCTCCCTTAATCTGCCCGTCTGCCCCAACCCTAACATGGATTCTTGCAGGAGATCAGGGCAGGCCTTAAGGCTTTTGGCAGCCAGGCTATTATTCCTCTGTATAAACAAACAAAAGTTACATTTATAGATATATAGATTTATCATACTTGTATTTTTTAGCAATCAGTAATGATGCTTTAGCTATGTTAAAATATACCAATGTATGTATTTATAAACAATTTTATTCTAGTTTTTTTCTCATTTTCTTTCTATTGTAGTTGTTTTATTTGCACTTTTTCTAGGAAACAACTAGTGTGAAAATGAATGGAATCAACAATTTTTGGCAAAAGTTCTCATGTAAACAGTGCAGATTTGTGATAAAAGTTTTCACCAATTGAAAAGTTGCTTAGAATTGGTCGTTCTATAGCATACTAAAAGTTAATGTAAAGGTGAACTGCCCCTTTAAGCCACTGCCTGGTTACTAGAATAATTTGGACCCTAGCAACTAAGTAGATGCTGAAATTCCCAACTGGAGTGCTACTGAGCAAAAAGCTAAACAATTAAAAAACCCACCAATAATACATGTAGGGGAACTATGTATATTTGTCTCTCCTCTGTATGTTCTGTGCAAGGAGTGGGAGAAGCCACAACCCAGTGAGCGGACAGGAAGAAGTGCTGAAAGAGAGAAGCCGCAAAATGAAAGCAAGGCGCTGCAAGGTCCTAGAAATCCATACGTACCAACATTTGAAAAACGAAAAGAGGGACAAAAACTTGTGCCTCATGCAACGCTGTGAAGATGTTTGACCATGCCCATTTTATGGCCACACCCCCTAATTACAATGTCCATTTTACAAAATTTGTCAGGTTATGAAAGTTTGAACACATTTCTCTGAGTTTTAGTGCAATGTTCTATGTGTTATTACAGTTTTGTTAATGAAAGTGAATTGCCCTTTAAGCTGCTAGTCTCAGTTCTCCCAAGAGACCTGCTTATCTTAAAAAGTTACAATCGTTTCTTTGCTAATCTTAATTTGCTACAAAAGTGCAGCTGCTGATTGTTTTGGGCTCTCTGCCAAAAAGCCTATTATTTTAATTACGTTTCAGAAACTTTGTATCTTTTTCTGGCATCAGTGCAGAAAATCAAAAGAGAAAGTCAGGACATTTCAGTAGGAAACCTGGGACTGCGGACTGAGCTGTCAAAATTGAGACTGTCCAGCAGAAAACGGGACTGTTGGGAGGTATGGATATCACTGTGTGTGAAAAGACTGAGGGAACCCCAGTGGCATAAAAGCACACTCTATTAAGGGTGTGGAAGGAAAGGGGGTCCTTGTCAGGGCTCTGAAGAACTGGGGCACGAAAAGCCAAAGGGATTCCTTCTCACATAAGTGGGGTTTCCCTTCAGCAGCCCAGAGATCACCATCTGCTTCTGGCTGGCAGGCTGTATGTATCCTGGTGGACCCTGGGTGGAGGCACCCCAATTTATAGTGTACTTACTGTCACCGGTAGCAGAGACAAAGGACAGTGTAGGGTCAAATGGAAAAAAAACTGTGGTAGATTACACGCAGTAGAAGAATAGGGCTACATACAAAATGAAGATCATTTACAGACTGTCTCAGAATATCATTCTCTTCATTATGCTAAAACTTAATGGTAAACTCCTTTAATGCTACATTTTTAGTTTCTGGTGAAAGTGGAATGGCATTCTGGGGCTTGCAATTACTCTCTCCAGCGGTAAAAAGAGAAAAGCTGGTCCTTCAAAAGAAACCATATAAAAGTGGCATTACTTAAAAACAGTATTATCATATACTACACTGTGTATGTATACTATATACTGTACATATACTATACTTTATACTATATATACACACTGTATATACTATATACATACAGTATATATTCTACTACATACACTATACACTGTGGTCTAGAAAAACAAGTGGGCACAACATTGTTTAGCCTTTGCTTTAGAATTTATTCTTTTTTTCTTAAAAGTTATTGCTTTCCTCGCCCCATGCCTCCTCCTCCTTGAGGTTTGATGTGACAGATCATTCTTCCTTCTCGACTTCTTCATTCTTCTGCGACCCTGCCCCCTAGAGCTCCAGCATATGGCTGCTGCACAAATAAAACTAAAAAGATCTGCAGGTAGTAGCTCGAGTCAGTATGAGGCGCTTTCACTATAGATAGAAATATAAGGCTTTTGGGGAAACCAGCAGGAGCCTTTATTAGAGAAACCTATTAGTATATTGTGCTTCAGATTGCTCTTGGATTTTGTAAATTATGCTGATATGATAAAGTGCCTTTGTGAGAAAGATTTTAATATACTTTATACGAACTAGACATTATTACTTCATGCATTTTATTAATCAAAAATTATTTTCCCTCCTAAATCCACATAAAATAGCACTTTAGGATTAATGCTTAAATTATTCTGCAAGGCTCAGCATATATTCATTAGACAAAAACGCAGTATAAATTAATATTTACTGTTCTGATACATTAGCACAGTATAATCCTTAGCCGGAATACACTTTTTGGATACACTTTTTTCTGTTTTACTGTATAACAACCTTATGTTTAAGACAACAATAATTACAGCAGCCATATACTTAAAAGCTTGACAGGCTCATAATTTTTTTTGATGTACAAGAGAGTTATAATATTGTCCTGCGGGAATCCTTTCATGCTGCTCTATGCAAGGGCTGCCATTTTTTTTTAATTGTTCCTGATGTTTCCCCATATTGAGCATGTTTGCTTAGGGAAACAATAACACACAACATCCCCAGAGAAAATAAAAACAATAAGGATGCAGGCATGTTCAATCCATAAATATAATAAAGAACATGGCATGGCAGGAACACAACAAAAGAATGCTAAATAATACTGAAAGGCACCCAAGGTGCACTACAAGGGATCTTTTTTTTTTACATCATTAAATATTCAATATTAAAAATCACTTTCGGTGAAAGATAAAAGCAAGAAAGGTTTGCAGAGAGACTCTGGTTTGAGCAATGGTGAATCCTTATGGGTAATCTTAGTAAATGATATAAAAGAGAAATGTCTCATGTACATGTTGCACACACCAGATATATCACTCACAGATGTTGCAGACAATGTTTATCTTAGGAATGATATGAATGAGATCAGGGCTGTGTAGAATTATGGAATAATAATTTCCCGTCAGTTGGAATTACGGCACTTTTAGGGCTGAGGTGGGATTATAGATTCCTGCTGCTTATCACCAAATCAGTGGGGCTGATTTATGAACATAGGTGCTAAATTGTACATGTGCAGTCGCAAATGGTAATCAATCAGCCAATTAGTTTTGATCAGTCTACAAGAAGATAAAAGATGTGATTGGTTGCTATGGGATTGGATAAACAGTCCCAGTGTCACTCAGTGGTGTGCTATAAGCAGAATGCTTCTCTGAACTAAAATGTTAAATGGGAACCTATTTATTATTTCATTTTGTTCTGTCCCTCAGTGATTAATTCTCTTTCTTAAACCATGATGCATACTGGTACTGTTTGCCTTTAGTGTGCTTTGGCTTCCAAAATACTGATATACAGTATAGAATAGTTTGTGGCACAGGCAGCTAAGCTGCTAGACAGCTGTTATGCATATTGGTTAACCAATTTTATGATCATAACTTTGTGACTAAAAACCCCTGTTTTTGTAAATGCATACACTTGCATAGATACTAGATTACTTATGAGACAGGGGACCAGGGAATGAGAATTTATCAGTCTGCTCACTCTTTTCTGTATGCTTGTAGCTAATTTGGCCAGATCAGTAGCAATTCCATTGCATTTATATATTGTTACTTAGCCTAGGAGTGCTTCACAACCCACCATTTTTGCATTATTAGTAGGGATGTCGCGGACTGTTCGCCGGCGAACTTGTTCGCGCGAACATCGACTGTTCGCGCTCGCCGAATGTTCGCGAACGTCGCGCGACGTTCGCCATTTTGGGTTCGTCTTACCTGGCGCTTTTTTTTGCCCTCTCACCCCAGACCAGCAGATACATGGCAGCCAATCAGGAAGCTCTCCCTCCTGGACCACCCCCACACCCCCTGGACCACTCCCCTTCCATATATAAACTGAAGCCCTGCAGCGTTTTTTCATTCTGCCTGTGTGTGCTTGGAAGAGCTAGTGTAGGGAGAGAGCTGTTAGTGATTTCACTGATTTGAGGGACAGTTGATAGTAAGTTTGCTGGCTAGTAATCTACTTGATACTGCTCTGTATTGGAGGGACAGAAGTCTGCAGGGATTTGAGGGACATTTTAGGTTAGGTAGCTTTGCTGGCTAGTAATCTACCTTCTACTGCAGTGCTCTGTATGTAGCTGCCTGCTGTGGGCACTGATCTCTTCTGATCTCATCTGCTGACTGCTGTAATAACCCAATAGTCCTTGTAAGGACTGCTTTTATTTTCTTTTTTGTTTTTTTACTTTGCTAGTTGCTACTATAAGAGCCCAGTGCTATTAGTCTAGCAGTGTTGGGGAGTGGGACTGGTGTGCTACTGTGCTGCTCCTAGTAGTTCAGCAGCACCAACCCGAGAATTTTTTTTTTTTTAATATACATATATATATTTTTTTTTATTTTACTTATCTTACTGTTCTTTAACGTGTACAGTGCTGTTTGCTGTTCTTCATAGTAGTGCACCAATAGTAGTGCACTTGTAGGCATTATTTGCCCAGTGTGTTCTTCATTTTCAAACAACTGCCATCTAGCTGTGTAAGTTTGTTCACATTCTGTCTAAATATCAATAATAATACCGTCTCCAGAAACAGCACCTGAGTGACGTTTTTCAAGCAGCAATAATATATTCCGTATCCACCACTGCTGTAGTGTATACGTTGACCTTGCAGGCATTATTTGCCCAGTGTGTTCTTCAAACCACTGCCACTTAGCTGTGTGAGCTTGTTCACATTCTGTCTAAATATCGATAATAATACCGTCTCCAGAAACAGCACCTGAGTGACGTTTTTCAAGCAGCAATAATATATTCCGTATCCACCACTGCTGTAGTGTATACGTTGACCTTGCAGGCATTATTTGCCCAGTGTGTTCTTCAAACCACTGCCACTTAGCTGTGTGAGCTTGTTCACATTCTGTCTAAATATCAATAATAATACCGTCTCCAGAAACAGCACCTGAGTTGTTGTTGTTGTTTTTGTTTTAAAAATAATGCCAGGCAAAGGCAAGCCGCCACTCAGAGGCACCAGGGGCCGTGCTGCTATGCTATCCTGTGGCCCTAGGAAATTGCCCAGTTTTAAAAAGGCAATGACCCTGAACTCCCAAAATGCTGAAGAGGTAGTTGACTGGCTTACACAGCACACCCCATCCTCTACCGTTTCTAACTTTACCACAACATCCTCATCCTCCACTGCTATGGCCACCCCACGTAACACTTCCTCCACCACCGGCGCCCCTTCTTCACTGGAGTCAGAGGAGTTATTTTCACATGAGTTTCTTGAACTGAGTGATGCGCAACCATTATTGGCAGAAGAAGATGAAGGAGATGAGGACGTTACACCAGATTTAATTCTGGCAGAGAACACAACAGAGATGGACATAATGAGTGATGAGGAGGTCCCCGCTGCTGCTTCCTTCTGTGAGCTGTCAGAAGAAATTGATGCATCTGAGGAGAATGATGATGAGGAGATTGATGTTTTGTGGGTGCCCAGTAGAAGAGAGCAAGAGGAGGATAGTTCAGATGGAGAGACGGAGAGTCAGAGAGGCAGGAGGAGAATAAGACTTGGAAGAAGCAGGGAGGACAGCTCGCAGGGAACAGTAGGGCAACAACATGTATCGGCACCTGTGGTCAGCCGGCCAACGCACCCGCCATTGCCGCCAACGCTGCCAACTTCTACTGTTACCGCCAGATTGCCAGCTTCAAAAAGGTCAGCAGTGTGGGATTTTTTTAATGTGTGTGCCTCTGACAAAAGCGTTGTAATTTGCAATGAGTGCAGTCAGAAACTGAGTCTTGGGAAGCCCAACAGCCACATAGGTACAACTTCTATGCGAAGGCACATGAACGGCAAGCACAAAGCACTTTGGGAGCAACACCTCAAAGGCAACAGGCAAACTAAAAGCCACCCTCCTTCTGGTCCAGCATCTTACTGCTCTACCTCTGCTGTCCTTGACCCGTCTGAACCACCCTCCACTCCGCCTTCCACCTTGACCACCAGTTCCCATTCCCAGTCATCTGCCCCCAGCCAAGTTTCTGTGAGGGCCATGTTTGAGCGTAAGAAGCCAATGTCTGCGAGTCACCCCCTTGCCCGGCGTCTGACAGCTGGCTTGTCTGCACTCTTAGCCCGCCAGCTTTTACCATACCAGCTGGTGGACTCTGAGGCCTTCCGCAAATTTGTAGCAATTGGGACACCGCAGTGGAAGGTACCCAGCCGCAATTTTTTTTCAAAAAAGGGAATACCACACCTGTACCACCATGTGCAGAGCCAAGTCACCGCATCTCTGTCACTTAGTGTTGGGCCAAAGGTCCATATGACTACTGACGCATGGTCCTCCAAGCATGGTCAGGGCAGGTATGTCACCTACACTGCCCACTGGGTGAACTTGGTAATGGCTGGGAAGCAGGGAATGTGTGGCTCAACAACGACAGTGGAGTTGGTGTCACCGCCACGGATTGCACGCGGTTCTGCCACCACCTCTACTCCTCCTTCGCTCTCTACCTCGTCTTCTTCCTCTTCTTCCTCCTCTGCTGCTGGGTCCTCCTCCTCCACACCTGTGCACCCCCAGCTCCCCCTAGGCTATGCGACGTGCCAGATACGCCGTTGTCATGCTGTCTTGGGGATGACGTGCCTGGAAAGCAGAAACCATACCGGATCTGTACTCCTGTCATCTCTGCAGTCACAGGCCGATCGGTGGCTGACCCCATACCAACTGAAGATCGGAAAAGTGGTGTGTGACAATGGAAGCAATCTGTTGGCAGCACTGAGACTGGGCAATTTAACACATGTGCCCTGCATGGCACATGTTCTGAATTTAATAGTCCAACGTTTTGTCTCAAAGTACCCAGGATTCCAGGACGTTCTCAGGCAGTCCAGGAAGGTGTCGGCCCATTTCAGACGTTCCTATACAGCCATGGCACGCCTTGCTGACATTCAGCAGCGGTACAACATGCCAGTCAGGCGTTTGATTTGCGACAGCCAGACTCGCTGGAATTCAACGCTCCTCATGTTGGAACGTCTGCTGCAACAACAAAGAGCCGTCAACGAATATCTGTTTGAACTGGGTGGTAGGACTGGATCTGCAGAGCTGGGGATTTTTTTCCCCCGTTACTGGGTGCTTATGCGCGATGCCTGCAGGCTCATGCGCCCTTTTGAAGAGGTTACAAACATGGTCAGTCGCACCGAAGGCACCATCAGCGACCTAATACCCTTTGCTTTCTTCCTGGAGCGTGCCGTGCGACGAGTGACAGATGAGGCTGTAGACCAGCGTGACGAGGAGCAGGAAGCGCACGATTTCTGGTCGGAATCACCAGAACGAACCCAGGCACCTGCTGCAACGCAGGGAGAGGTGTCAGAAGTGGAGTCAGAGGAGGAAGGTGGCTTTGTGGAGGAGGAGGACCAACAGGAGCAGGCTTCACAGGGGGCTAGTGGTGACCTTTTGGGGACCCCTGGTCTTGTACGTGGCTGGGGGGAGGAGACCGTGGATGATGCAGTCCTTGATAACGAGGAAGCGGAGATGGATACCTCTGCATCCAACCTTGTGAGAATGGGGTCTTTCATGCTGTCATGCCTGTTGAAGGACCCCCGTATCAAGAGGCTTAAGGAGAAGGACCTGTACTGGGTCGCGACTCTACTAGACCCTCGGTACAAGCATAAAGTGGCAGAAATGTTACCAACATACCACAAGTCTGAAAGGATGCTGCATTTACAAACCAGCCTGCAAAACATGTTGTACAATGCTTTTAAGGGTGATGTCACTTCAGGAACTCATCAACATTCCAGGGGCAGAGGTGCCAGTAATCCTGCCACGAGTGCACCTGCAAGGACAAAGCACTTTGGCCACTCTGTAACGTCAGACATGCAAATGTTTTTTTGTCCAAGGCAGCGCCAGAACCCTTCTGGATCCACCCTCAAAGAACGCCTCAATCGGCAGGTAGCGGACTACCTGGCATTAACTGCAGATATCGACACTCTGAGGAGCGATGAACTGGACTACTGGGTGCGCAGGCTTGATCTGTGGCCAGAGCTGTCACAATTTGCCATGAACCTCTTGTCTTGCCCCGCCTCAAGTGTCCTCTCAGAAAGGACCTTCAGTGCAGCAGGAGGGATTGTAACTGAGAAGAGAACTCGCCTAGGTCACAAAAGTGTGGATTACCTGACCTTTATTAAAATGAATGAGGGGTGGACCTCGGAGGGTTACTGCACGCCGGAAGACTTGTTCTGAGTTTCTGACTCCCAATGCAGCTGTCCTTCTCTGCACGCCTCATGACTCCACACACAGCTGTCCTTTAGCGTCCTTCTCCCTCCACCACCGTTACAAACTAGGGTGCAAACCCTACTGGTTTAATTTGAATCCAGGTAAATCCTGAGTTTTTCTGGCCTCTGTGCTTCAGTGGCTGCGACAAAAAAAAATGAATATTTTCAGCATTTATATGGCATATTGTTTCTGGCCTCTGTGCTTCAGTGGCTGCGACAAAAATAAATGAATATTTTCATCATTTGTATGGCATATTTTTTCTGGCCTCTGTGCTGCAGTGGCTGTGACAAAAAAAAAAGAATATTTTCAGCATTTATATGGCATATTGTTTCTGGCCTCTGTGCTTCAGTGGCTGCGACAAAAATAAATGAATATTTTCAGCATTTATATGGCATATTTTTTCTGGCCTCTGTGCTTCAGTGGCTGTGACAAAAAAAATGAATATTTTCAGCATTTATATGGCATATTGTTTCTGGCCTCTGTGCTTCAGTGGCTGTGACAAAAAAAATGAATATTTTCAGCATTTATATGGCATATTGTTTCTGGCCTCTGTGCTTCAGTGGCTACGACAAAAATAAATGAATATTTTCATCATTTGTATGGCATATTTTTTCTGGCCTCTGTGCTGCAGTGGCTGTGACAAAAAAAAATGAATATGTTCAGCATTTATATGGCATATTGTTTCTGGCCTCTGTGCTTCAGTGGCTGCGACAAAAATAAATGAATATTTTCAGCATTTATATGGCATATTTTTTCTGGCCTCTGTGCTTCAGTGGCTGTGACAAAAAAAAATGAATATTTTCAGCATTTATATGGCATATTGTTTCTGGCCTCTGTGCTGCAGTGGCTGCGACAAAAATTTTTTTATATTGTTTGCATTTATATGGCATATTTTTTCTGGCCTCTGTGCTGCAGTGGCTGCGACAAAAAAAAATTAATATTGTTTGCATTTATATGGCATATTTTTCCTGGCCTCTGTGCTGCAGTGGCTGCGACAAAAAAAAATTAATATTGTTTGCATTTATATGGCATATTTTTTCTGGCCTCTGTGCTGCAGTGGCTGTGACAAAAAAAATTAATATTGTTTGCATTTATATGGCATATTTTTCCTGGCCTCTGTGCTGCAGTGGCTGCGACAAAAAAAAATTAATATTGTTTGCATTTATATGGCATATTTTTTCTGGCCTCTGTGCTGCAGTCAGTGGCTGTGACAAAAAAAAATTAATATTGTTTGCATTTATATGGCATATTTTTCCTGGCCTCTGTGCTGCAGTGGCTGCGACAAAAAAAATTAATATTGTTTGCATTTATATGGCATATTTTTTCTGGCCTCTGTGCTGCAGTGGCTGCGACAAAAAAAAAAGAATATTTTCAGCATTTATATGGCATATTGTTTCTGGCCTTCTGGTTCAGTGGCTGCGACAAAAAAAACATAATTTTTCAGGAAAGTACACATGCCTAATTTTTCAGGGTTCTGCAACAGTGGCAAAATCGCATCTTTTATGGTCACCGCAGGTGATCAATAAAGTAGACCAAAACTGGGCCCACACTGCAGAATCAGTGTTTTTTGGTTCACTTCACTGTACATTGAATTACCTCTGCCTGACCGTGCACGTGCGCACAAGCACGGTGACTGCTAAACACACCACTACAGAAATATTGCCACCAACAGGACGAACATCCTGGAGGTGACAAGCTCAACTAGTAATTAAAAACTATTATTTGCTCACTTGACGGTATCATTCATTAAAGCTCTTTGCGTTTTTTTGCGTTGCAGTAAGCGCCGCGTTTCGTCTTTGCGTGTGAACAGGCTGTAACCTTTACATGTAGACGCCGGACGTTTTAAAGCATTTTATTACACAGGTTTAGAAATGTAGTGTGATTTCTGCCCTTTACAGCACAAAACGCAGCGCTGTGTCAACAATGTATTTTTCCGATACATTTTTGCCCTTGATCCCCCTCTGGCATGCCACTGTCCAGGTCGTTGCACCCTTTAAACAACTTTAAAATCATTTTTCTGGCCAGAAATGTCTTTTCTAGCTTTTAAAATTCGCCTTCCCATTGAAGTCTATGGGGTTCGCGACGTTCCCGAACCGTTCGCATTTTTGACGCAAGTTCGCGAATATGTTCGCAAACTTTTTTTCCGACGTTCGCTACATCCCTAATTATTAGTATCATTCTAGCAAAGTTATTCTGCCAGAAGTTTAGAAGTTATGCTGCAGGCCAAGCTTCCATGCAGTTGTAGCACTCCCACACCTGTCCCTTTAAATGGTGGTCTTATGCCATGTCTTATGGTCTGGGCGCTCTCTCTCTCTCTCTCTCTCTCTCTCTCTCTCTCTCACTCTCTCTCTTAAAAGCCATAAGTGGGAGAGGATTAAGCCTGTGGAACCAATCCTGTGGTTTTGGCAATCTCTCTCTTCTTAAAGCTAATGGGGCAAATTAACTAAAGGGTACATTTTTGCCAGTGAGACGATTATATATTATTGCATCTTAGTGAATTTGCGGAGGAACAAATGCTAGCGACAGTCTCATTCGATTGTGAATTGTCCTCTATGCCTGTTAGTGAATTGGTGATGTCCCTGCAGATGAGATTTCTGCCGAATTGTCACTAGCGACGGACACTTCACCCTTTAGTGAATCTGCCCCATTAGTATGTATGCATCATGTGAGGTCTTTTTGGAGTTGCCTTAACTGCAGAGGCGTGCCCCCCCTCCCACTCCGCTCTTTCAACTTTTAACGTTGGAGTGGATCCAGGGCATCTCTAGTGTAGTGAGCGCTATTGTGCTTGCTGCACTTTCTGAGCCAAATTTCTGTGTTAAAAAAAGTGAAATTCAGCTCTTAAATTTACTAGTAGTGATGGGCGAATTTATTCGCCAGGCGCGAATTGGCGGCGAATTTGCGCGATTTGCCGCCAGAGAATAAATTCGCAAAACGCCCGCAAAAATTTGCGCAAAAAAAACGGGCGCCGGCATCAAAAACGGGCGCCGGCGTCAAAAACGAGACGCCGGCGCCGTTTCGTGAATTTCGCGTGAAATTCGCGAATTTTTCAGCGAAGTGAAACGGGACAAATTCGCCCATCACTATTTACTAGTGGTGGCTTTTTGCCACCCTTGGTTACTGGCTACTCCATGCCCCCTGAGGCAAGGTTCTCACCTTTTCTCATGGCAGGAGCAGCCCTGCTTAATTATAAGGGCAGCGGAGAAGAGGGAAGCTAGCCAATAAGTGAGTACCTGACCTTTACTGATTAACTGACTTACATCCATCAAATACATATTTTGCATTAACAAGGCATACAAGGGCAACTATACAGCTATTTTTGGGGGGAAGAACAGAATGAGACTGGGAATCGGTTACGACAGAGTGTGTATTTGTATAGGTACTGAACTTAAAGCATTTCACAATACTCTCTGGCACCTCATCTGGAATGTTTAGTTGAATAACACAATTATACAAAGGGTACTATGTTATACAGTAACTATCAAAACAAACTGAAAGTCAGTTTAATGAACTGATAATCAAAGCTTATACCATAGGTAACCTAGCACCAGAGGGAGCAAGACATGACTCAGGATACTAACCAACTGACCTCATTGCCTGTTGACTGGCCTTAACAAGCAGCTCATAAATCATTTTCTCTCTCTGTTCTTTTTACTCCTTTTTCTACCATAATCTAATTAATGCAATGGAATATGGGCTCCATAACTTAAACAAATATTCACTTCAATTTCAGGATTTCTAAACAATCACGGTTTCCCACTGAATTAATCTCTGTTTATCTGGAGTTAATGAATATTACAAAGCGATTTTCCAATTTAAAAGTTATATTAAAGTTTAAACATCATTTGCTAACTTAAAAAAAATCTGATGAAACGGCAAAGAACCTGGAGATATAAAATGCAAGCTTGACTAAAGTATTAGCTGATGCAACTTACCAAAACTTTTGCAGGATGAAGTATATGGAATTTCCATTTCATTTACAGATATGGGATCTATTACAGTATCTGGAAAACTTTTATCCTGTAATATATTTTTTCAAAGTAATTCTTAAAGGGGAACTGTCATAGAAACAGAAAATTAATAAAAGGATGATTAGTTCACGAGATTACATTTGTTTCACTTTTTGTGTTCATGATATCTTTGTCATTAACACTAGTAAATTAAAATAAAAAATGCTACATTTAGTCAAATTTAAAAGAAAACCAAATTTTATTTTGTAAATGTATATAAATACCTATATGGAGAATTCAATAAATATTTCTCCACTTTTTATTTGGGTCTATAAATAAAACCTAAAAAGCAGAAACAACGCAGTGTTTCTTTTTGTTTTGCACTCTTGCCCTTTTTTGCAGTTTGTTCATTAATACTCCCCATTTGTCTCAAGATTAAGCTCTTATGCTTTAAGTCTGGTTTATTTTAGATATAGAGTCAGTTGCTTCTCCTATGAGTAGGCAGAACTGCTATTTCAGCCAAATACATAAAGAGGACAAAGAAGAAGCAAACAGACTAGAGGGTCCATGTTGGCCAAGGTCAAGCACATTTGGAATGGTCATGGGCAGAAAGCAATGAGATATACACATGGCAAAAGTTGGGAGCAAAAAGAATCAGAAGCAGATATATATATATTTCTGATAGGATGAGGCTGACTACTTAAACCATTTTTGGATCCAAAACAGTGATGTGATGTGTGTCATCAAGTTTTGTTGTAGCATGGCATGGAGTGGTGGTAAATGGAACATTTTCTAATTGGACCAGTGTTGTTAGTGGAGTACCGCAGGGCTCTGTACTAGGTCCCTTGCTTTTCAACTTGTTTATTAATGACCTGGAGGTGGGCATTGAAAGTACTGTTTCTATTTTTGCAGATGATACTAAATTGTGCAGAACTATAGGTTCCATGCAGGATGCTGCCACTTTGCAGAGTGATTTGTCTAAGTTGGCAAACTGGGCAGCAAACTGGAAAATGAGGTTCAATGTTGATAAATGCAAGGTTATGCAAGTTATCCACTAAATGGCAGCGTGTTGGGAGTTTCCTTAAATGAGAAGGATCTAGGGGTTTTTGTAGATAACAAGTTGTCTAATTCTGGGCAGTGTCATTCTGTGACTACTAAAGCAAATAAAGTTCTGTCTTGCATAAAAAAGGCCATTAACTCAAGGGATGAAAACATTATTATGCCTCTTTATAGGTCCCTGGTGAGGCCTCATCTGGAGTATGTAGTGCAGTTTTGGACTCCAGTCCTTAAAGGGGTTGTTCACCTTTGAGTTATCTTTTAGTATGATGTAGAGAGTGATATTCTGAGACACTTTGCAATTGGTTTTCATTTTTTATTAATTGCGGTTTTTGAGTTATTTAGCTTTTTATCCAGCAGCTCTTCAGTTTGCATTTTAAGTAATCTGATTGCTATGGTCCAAATTACCCTACCAACCATGCACTGATTTGAATAAGAGACTGGAATTAGTGATGGGCGAATGTGCGTTTCGCATTGCCGAAAAATTTGTTAATTTCCCGCGAAATTAGCGAAACGACGAAAAATTTGTCACCGGCGTCTCGTCTTTGATGCCGGCGTCTGTTTTTTTACAAAAAGTTTCTTAGAATTGGTCATTCTATAACATACTAAAAATTTACTTAAAGGTGAACCACCCCTTTAGGAGGGATACAAATGTAGACTGTCAAGGTTGGGGTTGTTTTCTCTGGAAAAAAGGCGATTGCGAGGGGACATGATTACACTTTACAAGTACATTAGAGGACATTATAGACAAATAGCAGGGGACCTTTTTACCCATAAAGTGGATCACCGTACCAGAGGCCACCCCTTTAGACTAGAAGAAAAGAACTTTCATTTGAAGCAACGTAGAGGGTTCTTCACAGTCAGGACAGTGAGGTTGTGGAATGCACTGCCGGGTGATGTTGTGATGGCTGATTCTATATATATATATATATATAAAAAACAAGGGAAAGTTGTGCTCACCACTAGTTTTTAAAAACATTAGGCGGGGGTGCAATGAGGGTGTGACCACAAAATACATATAGACAAATACAAGATTCCTCTGCACTCAACCCATTATCAATATATTTAAGACAGAGACATTTTGTGCATACTGCTACTGAAAAATGCCTTACCCTTTAAACAAAACAGGGATTGTTTGTCCATATATTGCAATATATTTAAGCTGGCCAACTACGTCAAAGTCATCCCATATCTGGCCAGTCCTATGCTCAATTTTCATCTGATTCATTAAGAATTCTATGGTTTAATTATACATTTTATAAAAGGGACGAATACGTTTTACCTGCAACTTACTAGCTGCTTTCAAAGTAAAACTCCCAAACTTGGCTGCCCTTTTATTAGACACCAGTGGGATCACCTGACTATAGTTGGAGGGGGTGGGAGCTACAACATGGAGCTGGTCACTGCTCCTGTATAACTATAACAAACAAGGGAAAGTTGTGCTCACCACTAGTTTTTAAAAACATTAGGCGGGGGTGCAATGAGGGTGTGACCACAAAATACATATAGACAAATACAAGATTCCTCTGCACTCAACCCATTATCAATATATTTAAGACAGAGACATTTTGTGCATACTGCTACTAAAAAATGCCTTACCCTTTAAACAAAACAGGGATTGTTTGTCCATATATTGCAATATATTTAAGCTGGAGGGGAGGACATTATAGACAAATAGCAGGGGACCTTTTTACCCATAAAGAGGATCACCGTACCAGAGGCCACCCCTTCAGACTAGAAGAAAAAAACTTTCATTTGAAGCAACGTAGGTGGTTCTTCACAGTCAGGACAGTGAGGTTTTGGAATGCACTGCCGGGTCGTGTTGTGATGGCTGATTCTATATATATATATATATATATATATATATATATATATATATATATATATATATATATATATATATATATATATATATATATATATATTGTAGCAATTACAGGTTGAGCCGTGGTCTCACTGGGGATTAGACCTTTGTGTATCTTTCCAGACACTCCAAAACAGAGGCACAGACAGTTCAGTTCAGCACAACTGGTCTTTGGCCAGTTCATTGGAAGCTTTTCAGTGAGACAAAAACAGAAAACAAAAAAAACCTAAGCTTGTCCGGCTATAACTAATACACAGGTACTTCCCTGACTAACCCAGGACAAGGGCCTTGTGCCCCAATCCCTTACAAATTAACATGCACAAAATAAGTTTTTTCCACACTTACATGGCTAATCAGCCTTATATTGTGACATTTCTATTCTATGTGTACTGTATATTGTGAGTGGGTCCCTAAGCTCAGTCAGTGACAGCAGCACAGAGCATGTGCAGTGAATCAGCAGAAAAGAAGATGGGGAGCTACTGGGGCATTTTTGGAGACACAGATCTTTACTGCTAAAGGGCTGTGGTTGCCTTGGGCTTGGTTCTAGCTTACTTCTTTTGTTAAGCTTTAGTTCTCCTTTAAGCAAACAATCATCCTATATTCCTTTTTGGATTCTATAACAGCTGAAATGTTGTTTGTAATAAAAATGCAACTCTCAAAACTACTATACAACTGGAATGTGGAAATATCTATAAATTCTATGGGTTTTTAACAGCAAAGTATGTACGCTTCAATAAAAAAACAGATCATCTGATGCCAGGCAAGCATAAATGCATAAATGCTGGCATGTGCCATCAAATAAAAGAGCAGCTTTGCTCAAGTAATTGAATTGTCTTTAAAACAGTTTAATAATCTATTGACTGCTTTAACTTCTCTGGAACAGATTACGCTGCACATATGTTATATCACTTTGCGTAAGTCGATATGGCTTATGGTCAATATTAAAGATCTCACTAGAAATGTGAGTACAAAGTTACCGCAAAGATGAGGTATGGTACAGGTCCTATGGAAGGTAGTAGGTATTATGTACTCTACGATCAATGAAAACTGACTGCACTTTTATAGCTTTGATTTGTAATGCAATAATAGAAGGAGCCGGTCAAATGAGCTCAAAAAAACGTATGTATATGCTGCAACAGAAGTTTGGGTAAGTACATAATAAAGGCATAAAAATACATGACACTTCTATGTATTCTAATGTGCACACGTGGATATATTTCACCAGGTTTCAACTACCCTGCCTACATGTTTTTGGAATGTACTGGGAAACCACAGTGTCTGGAGGAAACTCACTCAGATAAGACGTAAACATACAAAATCAAAACACCAGATCCAACTGCTACAAAGCAGATTTGCTAATAATCCTCTTTTAATGACTCTTCAAATCAGAAAAGGAAATGCAAACAGGAATAGATTAAAGGATATTATTATCAGAATATGAGGGGGTCATTAAGGAAGCACATTAGGGCAGGACTAGACGAAGCACTTGGACCCGACACGTCGCAATGCGACTAAACACATGCAACGTGTCGGATGTTTTACAGAAAACGGAAGTGAAGGAGAGGGAGAAATCACAGATAATAAATACATTGATGAAAATGCAGCGCGGCACTGCACGACAACATTTTTGGCCATGCCCATTATGTGGCCACACTCTCTAATTACCACGTTCATTTTACAAAATTTGCCAAGTTATGAAAGTTTGAACACATATCTGTGGTTTTTATGTGTTATTACAGTTTTGCTATTGAAAGTGAATTTCCGTTTAAGCTGCAAGTCAGTCTCCCCAAGAGACCTGCTTATCTTAAATTGTTACAATTGCTTGTCTAAAATAGTTACAAATGTATCAAAGTGCACCTGCCATGTATTCTGAGCTCTCTGCCAAAAGCCAATTAAGTTAGAAACTTTTAGGGATGCACCGAATCCAGGATTCGGTTCGGTATTCGGCCAGGATTCGGCCTTTTTAAGCAGGATTCGGCCGAATCCTTCTGCCTGGCCAAACCGAATCTTTCTGCCTGACCAAACCGAATCCTTGCAAGATGTATAGTATATATATATATATATATATATATATATATATTTATATTCACGGTGTTATATGATAGTGACGTTCGATCCGGCTACATTTTTCATGTAAATTGCTTTTCTGCTTGGCTTTTTTTCACAAAAGTTTACTAATTCTTCTGAGCGGAATTGTGGGGAACAAGAAAAACCAGAAATGCAATTTGGGAAAAGAAAACTGCAGGCTGAAAAATGTATATTATCACGTGCATGTGGTTTCATTGGCGTATTTCTGCTCAAAAATGCAATATAAAAATGCCTCATGTGATCTCGCCCTAAGAGCCCTCCTTTTGTTTTTGAGACATAAAAAAGCCCCTGAAAATCAGGAAGAAACACTATAGTAGATTTGAAATGGAATTTAATGTAAAAAAAAAATATAACCCGGCAAGAACCAATATAATAGAATTATGGGACAATAGTATTCATAAAGATGAAAATCATTTGACTGCAGCACTGTGACTCTCCATAAAGCGAAGCAGATGGAATGGAGCGCACAAATGCCAAGTTAGACCGGCATAACTAATAACTGACAGTGTATGAAGCAGACAGTTATATATTTTAATGAACTTCTACAAATGGAAATGATTGGGTTTGTAATGCACAGAACTCTATATACCAATGAATTTCTTTGTAGAGATAATATTTAAAGCAGCACAAAGGATGGGTCCAGATGAATATTTCTATTTCTCCTTACATAACGGGACCGAACACTTACATAACCACAAAAGCCATAACTGACACAAATACTGTTGCTTCTCTCAGTGAGCTGGAAACCTTAATTCAGAGAGTGAACAATACAAGTAAAAAAGGAATCCTCAGAGGAAATTACAAAAGCTTGCCCAAGCTCAGTACAACATGAAAGAGAATTCCAGGACGCAAACTTCTGACCATGTAACATGGAAACCAAATTTAACATCTGCTAGTGAATATCATTTGATTCCCTAAGCTTGGATGTTATTATGAGGTGGAGGAGGGCAATACAGTAAATTGTTAAACCGTTTAAAAAGCAAGAGAGAAAAAAACCCACTGTAATAACGTAGCATGTTCCTGAATTGCGGCACAATGAGAACCATCTGTTCTTGTTATTGGACACGAGAACTCCAAAGAACTATAAAAAGTTACAGAATCAAAATGGATAAGCCAAAAGTAGAAAAAAAAAATCAATAAAACAATCAAATAAAATGTTGATTTAAAGGTAACAGGTAGGTCCATATACATTATGAACAATGTAGCATTGGCTTCCTCAGGTTTGGTTTTAGACCAAGCAGAGATGACATTTGCTCTGGAACCTCATGGCCAGCTTAATATGCTTTATTATAATGCAAAGAAATACACCGCATGCGCTGTAGTATTGTATCCCATGAAATATTCTACTTGGATCAATATGAAGCTCATTTTCTAACAGAGAGCTTCTTTGACCCATGGTAGTGACCCATATCAATGAAGCTGTGGATTGGGCAGCCAGAACACTGGGGAAAAACCCAGTGGACCTGGCCTTCATGGGCCCCACAACCTAGCCCCGATCCCCAGCCTGGAATTGTAGCCTTTACCTCGCTCCAAATCCGATATCTGCAAAGGTGGAGGAGGTAAGCGATGCAAGTGAGTGTGGGTGGGGGCACTAGGTTGGGCACCAGACTCCTGGAAGAGGGCCTTTCAGTTACAGTCCTAGTGGGCCCCAGATGGACCCTGGAACCAGTGTATTTCTGAGTAGATTGGACAATTCAATAACGCTGGAAGAACATAATGATATGTGTCAGTATTTCTCTACTTTACTCAACTATAAGGAAGGGACATTTTTACTTGATGACTAGGGTATACAGATGAGGGTTCTGGAGCTGTTGGATTCAGTCCCATGAAGAATAGATGTATTGTATGGCCTACTGTTTTCTACAACAACTGTTCCTCTCTTACACTTTACAAGAAAAATGGCACCCACTTCCCTTTAGCCCTTATGGCCTATGTTCCAGAATGGTTTTCCTTAAATTTCCACATTGTAGCTTTACTCCAGCTAGTTCATCCAGTAGTCCAGTTGTAGTTACATATTTTCTTAGGACCCTGAGAGCTGAAGGAAACTGTAGTCCATCAAAAGTAGGCATAGTGAGTGGCATAATGTATACATATTAAAAGAAATCTACAAAAACAAGACCAAACAGTTAACATAGAGAGGTAAATATGTTGGTAAAATGATTTACTATTACATTTGAATATTGGTAGCTCGCAAAAGCTTACATTCTAAGAGGGAGAGGAAGTGAGATATATGGTGGGGTAACCAGTGTGGCATTAGAGTTCCTATTGGTTAGTAAAGTGATGGTAAGTGTAGAGTAAGAGAAGAATACCACTAGTTAGTGAGTATGTGAGCAAAAAGTAGGGAGACTCATTGGGTGGACAGTTTTCATGATGGATTGGGTGGTCAGTTTAGACAGGGGGAGTCCACAGATAAGTGAAAAGTGACAAAGGCATTAATGAGAATTGTTATAGCTTCTTGTGTGAGAAAGGGTCAAATGTTTCTGATGTTCCATTATTTAATGAGGGTCTAAATGTGGGGGGAATGAGAGGGCAGAGTCATATATGTTCTTTTTTTTTTTTTTTTTAATCTTTAGTTTTTATTTAGAGTTAACAGCTTTTCACATAATGACATTCAAGAATCTGTACAATTTCAAAAATATGTGATCTGTGCTCTGTTTTGCTATTATTCATATTGTATTGTCCTGTTCTTAGTCTGGTGCCCCTTTTTTTGGGCAGAGTCATATATGTTCTATATATATATATATATATATATATATATATATATATATATATATATATATATATATATATATATATATATATATATATATATATATATATATATATATATGTTATATAAGTTTTCCACGCTGGCATTGATATCAGGCAGGGAAACAGGTAAGAAGATGACAGTTCAGTTTTGTTCATGCTGATTTTTAGGCAACAAGAGGACATGAATAGTGAGTTAAATGTTAGACAGTGTGTAGGGGCTGTTCTAGTAGTTTTGAGTAGGGATGTCGCGGACTGTTCACCCGCGAACTAATTCGCGCGAACATCGACCGTTCACGTCAGCCGAATGTTCGCGAACGTCGCGCGACGTTCGCCAATTTGGGTTCGCCTTAGCTGGCGCTTATTTTTGCCCTCTCACCCCAGAGCAGCAGATACATGGCAGCCAATCAGGAAGCTCTCCCTCCTGGACCACCCCCACACCCCCTGGACCACTCCCCTTCCATATATAAACTGAAGCCCTGCAGCGTTTTTTCATTCTGCCTGTGTGTGCTTGGAAGAGCTAGTGTAGGGAGAGAGCTGTTTAGTGATTTGAGGGACAGTTGATAGTAACTTTGCTGGCTAGTAATCTACTTGATACTGCTCTGTATTGTAGGGACAGAACTCTGCAGGGATTTGAGGGACAGTGAGTTTAGGTTAGTTAGCTTTGCTGACTAGTAATCTACCTTCTACTGCAGTGCTCTGTATGTAGCTGCTGTGGGCACTGCTTCTGATCTCATCTGCTGACTGCTGTAATAACCCAATAGTCCTTGTTAGGACTGCTTTTATTTTCTTTTTTGTTTTTTTTACTTTGCTACTGTAAGAGCCCAGTGCTATTAGTCTAGCTGTGTTGGGGAGTGGGACTGGTGTGCTGCTCCTCCTAGTAGTTCACCACTACCAGCACCAACCAGAGTCAAAATTGTTACAAAGTATCTTATTTGCACCTGTTAGCTGTTCTGAGCTCTCTGCCAAAAGCTAATTAAGTTAGAAACTGTTTTTTTTCTGGCTGTTCAGTTCAGAGAAAAGAGGGACTTTCCAGTACAAAAGAGGGACAGGGGGTTGAGTGGTCAAAAGAGGGACAGTTGGGAGGTATGCAAGTGCCACCTAGCTGTGTGAGCTTTTTCACATTCTGTCTAAATAACAATAATAATTCCGTGTCCGTAAACATCACCTGAGTGATGTTTTTACAGCAGCAATAATATATTCCGTACCCACTACTGTATACGTTGCCCTTGCAGGCATTGTTTGCCCAGTCTTTAACCAAGTGCCACCTAGCTGTGTGAGCTTTTTCACATTCCGTGTCCAGAAACATCACCTGAGTGACGTAGTGTGATTTCTGCCCTTTACAGCACAAAACGCAGCGCTGTGTCAACAATGTATTTTTCAGATACATTTTTGCCCTTGATCCCCCTCTGGCATGCCACTGTCCAGGTCGTTGCACCCTTTAAACAACTTTAAAATCATTTTTCTGGCCAGAAATGTCTTTTCTAGCTTTTAAAATTCGCCTTCCCATTGAAGTCTATGGGGTTCGCGACGTTCGCGAACCGTTCGCATTTTTGACGCAAGTTCGCGAACATTTTTTCCGCCGTTCGCTACATCCCTAGTTTTGAGGAGAAAGGAAGGAGAGAGATTAGACGATAGTTGGAGGGGAGTGTAGGATCCAGAGAAGCTCATTTTAAAGGAACAATAACAGCAAAAAAATTAAAGTGTTTAAAAGTAATGAAAATATAATATACGGTGGTTCTGCACTGGTAAACATTAAAAAAACTTCACAATAGTTTATATAAACAACCTGCTGTGTAGCCATGGGTAGCCATTCAGTCACAGGAGAAAGTAGTTAGATACATTCTGAATAATCCCATTGTATACTACAGAGCTTATCTGTTATCTGCTGTGCCTTTTCTTCTTTTTCAACTTTGAATGGCTGCCCCCATGACTACACAGCATCTTGTTTATAAAAACTATAGTAGATTTTCTGAAGCAAACACACCAATATTACAAGTGAAGCACAACAGTACAATATATTTTGATTACTTTCAACACTTTAAATTTTTTGTGTTACTGGTCCTTTAAGGTTATAATGACTGAGTATTTGAATGAATGTTGCAATGTGCCTGTAGGGAGAGAAAGAAATTAAAGGGAGAAGTTAGAGCTGGAGTGGATATAGGTGAAAGAGGAGGAATGAGATGAGAAGGAATAGAATCAATACAGCAGCTGGTAAGATGATATTTAGAAAGGAGAGAGACTGCCTCCTTTGTTTGTCTGGAAAAGGATGTCAGAGAAGTAGCATCATGGATTTCTTTTTTTTTGCAACTTGTTTTTTTTATTAAAGATATGAAAGAAAAACAACAAGATAATTGTAAACATAATATTCATAAATAATGAGATGATAGAAATAGAAGAGAAGAGAAGAAAGGAAATAAATTAGACAGTTGGTTGTCTTGGGATGCAGTAAACATTATGGGATTCACATCTTAATAAAATGACAATAAAGGCATTCAGTATTGATACAGTATATGATATGGATATCATGTCATAATATAATAACATTAAAAGCAATCAATGATGAGGGTTTCCAGACTAAAAGAAATACCGAGCGCAATCATCTTAAATGATAACCTAGAAGAGTTTAGCATAACCTTGAGTTTAGCATTATTTCCTTTTTTGAATTTTGTCTAGGAAATAATAAAAAGCCCAAGTTAAGACTGTATATATTTACTATATATTCATTGTACTGTGGGGTATATAATGATGGAAGTTACCTTATTATTGTATGGGAGCCACGATGGTCTCACAACACACACATATATATAACAAAACTCAACAGGCAGACGGCACTTCTGGGATAAGGTTTATTGGGGTTACTGCTGTTGAAAACCTAACGCGTTTCGGGAGTATATCCCTTAGTCATAGGCTAAGGGATATCCATGAGCCTATGACTAAGGGATATATTCCCGAAACGCGTTAGGTTTTCAACAGCAGTAACCCCAATAAACCTTATCCCAGAAGTGCCGTCTGTCTGTTGAGTTTCGTCGTATTTACAGTGGGGACACTGTTGACAAAGCACGTGGATTCAGGGAAGAGCAGTGAGCTGTAGCGGTCTTTTTTGTGCTTTATCTACATATCTATATATATATATATATATATACATATCTATATATATCTATATATATATATATAGATATATATATATATATAGTGATGGGCGAATTTATTTGCCAGGCGCGAATTCGCGGCGAAATTGTGCGTTTCGCCGCCAGCGAATAAATTCACGAAACGCCCACGAAAATTCGCGGCAAAAACGGGCGCCGGCGTCAAAAACGAGACGCCGGTGCCGTTTCGCGAATTTTTCGCCGTTTCGCGAATTTCGCAAATTTTTCGGCGAAACGGCGCAAATTCGCCCATCACTATATATATATATATATATATATATATATATATATATATATATATATATATATATATATCTTAAATAGAAATCACCATATTTGTTAAATAAGCCAGCCATGACCCCAGTATCTTAGTAGATATTGTAGTTGCAAATCTACTGCAGTTGAACACAACAAATCACTGAACAGAACTGTGTGCAGGCTGTAGGCAATAATATTATCTGATCTAGAAGGTTATGCATAAAATCAAGGAACCTTGACAGGAGTGATATTTTAGCAAACAGCTTGTTCGCTAATAGATGTTCTTTTCAGAAGAATGCCAATATAGCAGCATAAAAATAGTCTTTAGAGAAGTTAAAAAATGAAATACTGTTAATGGTTGAATGATGGAGAGCAAGATTTGAAAGGGCTGTTGCTCATATCCTCACAGTATGCGTGAGGACCATCTTTAGAAACATCTACATTATAGAGTAACCTTCAGTATTGTTTTACAGTTCTTTATATAATAATCTATTTGTGAGTTGGTCAGCCTATCACGTTTTGCTGCTGCAACCAAGACATTCTTGCTGAAACAAATTTCAACTTCTCTAACTGGCTGAATCCAGCATAAATTATTAGGTTCTAGTGACACATTTATATCTCAAAAACTCCAAGAAATGTCTTTCTGTTTTTTTTTTTTTGGTTTTTGACTGATATTTACATTCTGGTTTCTGAGCTATCATGTAATGAGAATCTGAATTAATTACTAATCAGCCTTGTATTGTGATTATGTCACCTTTATTGGGACAAGCTATACAGGCTAATTGGAAAATCATAAAAGTGGATGAACATTTAGGTGAATTATGACTGATCCACATGTGATTGGTTTCCGTACCAATCGACGTATGTCATCTATTTGATTATCTTATGATGGCAGACTTGATGTGGAGATTGCGTATGGAGTGACAATTAATACAGCTTTTAAGGATGTGAAAACAACTAAGCCTGTTTCCAAACATTTTCTAGAGGCTAGGCACAGGTTAACCACCTTTAAATACGGTATATTGCTATAGACCACATTCCTTTGCCCAGGAGGGGAGGGGATCGTTCACGCCTCCTTTTACAACAGAAAACATTTTAGATTAAAACACTGGGGACTTTGTCACCAAAAGGACAGAATGAATATTGTTCCTTTAGTTGTTTTCTTAAGAAGAGTTGAATGATTTATACGAATATGGGATATATAACTTCTTATTGTTGTTTGTACATATGGTAATTATTTGTGTATAGAAGTGTCACCTAGTGGTTAACTTCCCCTTTGTCCCAGGTGGGGCAGGGCAAAATGGGTTTTACGTTTAGTAACTTTATTGCTATGATTTTGTAAGGTAATGCATCTTCACAAAGGTTTTAGACTATAAATTGTAACGTTGTCACTCAGAAGTTGATCAAGTTCTTTGCTAGCATGTGGGCGACAGAGCGGTGGAAGTTGTGTGTTTGTGTATATATATATATTTTAAATGAATATTTCCAGCTACCTCTGACTGCATTTTTATGCAGATTTTTCAGTTGGGCCTGGGTGGTGACCAATCGACTTTGTAAAAGAGCATGTTTTGTAAAAAAATATTATCCACAACCAAAGGTGAGGGCTAATAAAGCCTGCACTCAGGTTGGGGGTAACATTAGCTTTGGTTGGGGATAATATTTTTTGGCAACAGGTGCCCTTTAAAGGCCTTGGAGAAAAAAAGGTCTAGAACAGCTGCTTACAACTGAGGCCATTATTTGAAATTTTCTGTGATTTCAATATTTATCTTTAATTGCCTGAAGCATTATTAAAGCAGTGTTCTGTACTATATTAAAGGCAGCAGGGTCAATACGTATTATAAAACATAACATTCATTTTTAAAGAATAACACATCCCCATTAGAATAACACATCCCTATCAATAGACAGCAGGTTACTTTACTGAAAGTAGTCCATGTACTCAATTTGTATGTTTTCCAGTAAAATCAATTTCTTGAATAAGGTATTTTAGTGTTTAAAGGATATATTCATTCAATGGATGGATTTTATATAATATGAACCACAGTGTGTGCAGATATAATGACAATATATGGTATTCTGTTTGTATTTCAACCGCTAGTCGTTGGTTCATTTATAATGCAATATATCATGGCTTTATAATCCTGTGGCAGATCATTTTCAAACTCATTAAAGATCAACAAGGGATGTCAGACATTATGATTTCATAATATTTCTTGCAGAGCATATTGCTTGATTATATTCTTTAGTTAATACCTAACACTTTCCAGCCAGTGTGGATTTATCTCTGACAAAACATCATAACCGATTTTTGCATATTCATTGAAGCTTAAGAAAACAAAATAATCCCTGAAACATTTCATATTTAACATCGGTTTTTCTGAATAATTTTCACTTTTCATAATTCTACGGCATATTATCGCACTTCTATACCATTTGTGCCTTAAAAGAAGTGTGAAAGAAATAGGACGGTTAAAATGACAATTCTTGTTCTGAAAAATATTCTTTGATTAGCGTTTCTGCTTAAAAAAAAGAAGGCAATTCCTTCAAATGCATTATATCCATTAATGCAAAAAGAATGGCAGACACTTTTTATTTAAACCTCTTCAAATGGAAACGGTCATGTAGTAAAATGTTGGGAGCTAAAAACTTGCTCTATGTTATATACATATAAATGTATACAATTAAAATAATTAAAATGTAATACAAAAACTATTAAAAATTCAGGTAGTGATGGGCGAATAAATTCACCAGACACAAATTCGCTGCGAATTTCTGCGTTTCACCACAAGCAAATTAATTCGCCAAACTGTGGCGAGAATTCAGCAGCAAAAAATTTGTTGCATCAAAAAAAATTGTCACGTATCAAAATTGGTGCACGCATAAAAATTGACGCACGTTCAGTTCGGTTGCCCATTGACTTTAATGAGTTTCGAACATTTTTCACCATTTCGCAAATTTCTTGGTAAATTAGTGAATTTTTCTGTGAAGTGAAACGGCACACATTCGCCAATCGCTAGTTTCAGGGTGAAATTCCCTATAGACTGTGGTTGCCTCCCATATTCCTCCAAGAACAGGTGTTTTCACACTGAAAAAAAATGGAGGTTAGCTGAGTTATGTGGTTCTTTAACCTTTTAGCAGAATGATACAGAAAAAGCTCTGCAATTAAAAGCTGGCAAGGTATGACAGTATTTATTTATTTACTCATTTTCCCAGTTTATTAAAACATTTGAGATTTTAAGCCTCATTGAAAATAAATGGGACAATTAGATTCTTAATTTTTTTCTGGGAAAATTTTGTGTTTTTTTCTAAAATAAGCTAGCATTCAGTCAGCTTTTTTTTTGCAGTCATTTTTTTCACAAACTCGTATATTGATAAATTTGGCCCTTGAGGGCTGATTTACTAAACTGCATTTAGTGACCTTTTTGTCACTAAAAACCAGAGAATATTGCAAAGAATCACGACTTTTCCGAGATTTATTATATTACAAAACTGCAACAATTCAAAATCCAAAAATACTCCAGCTGAAAAATCATATAGAAGTCAATGGCAGATGCCCCTTTTACAACTGGAAGATCTTTCTTTGCTTCATGGTTTTTAAAGTTTTCAAGTGTTTTTGACACTGGCTTTTGTACGACAACACAAAAAAGTCATAGTTATTGTGTGACAAGTCAAAAAAGGTGTGATTTTTCTGCAACATTTCCCATTCATGCTTTTTTAGTTTGGATCTTTTGATAAATGACTGACATTCGTGGAAATGTGTTTATTAGTTGACCTTTAATAAATGGGCCTCCACATGATGAATCTCTGGCTACTGGATGTTTTTTTTTTAATGATTCTGGTGGCATTTTGTAAATTGCCAAAAAAACGCTATACTGCAGAGATCAAAACTATGAGCGTTCTTAGCATTTCTAAACTTGCTGAATTCCCATAAGATGAATTTCGAGCTTAAAGGAACTGTAACGCTAAATAATTTTAACTAAAAAATCCATTCTACCCTTCACTTATAAAAGCTGTACAAGGTTTAGGCAGCTGAAAAATCCTCTGTATATCCATAAGAATGAACTTCTGGTTGGAGTCTAGGCTAGGAGGGGATGTTGAGTGTTGCATGATGGATCTTGCAGAGTGAATGTCGCCCCATTGCCTTATTTCAGTAGACTGGAAGCAGAGTTATATCATGGGATTTTTAATAAAGGATTGTAAATAGTAAACTTTATGCAGGATAGAACTTTTCTTTATGCAGGGTAGAATGGATTTTTTCATTTACATTTTTTAGTGTTACAGTTCCTTTAATTACGTGGTATTTATGGATCTAGAGAAAATGAGTTTCAAAAACCTCTAAAACCAATAAATTGAGAATGTTGATTAATGAGCCTTCGTGTCAGTGATTATGGGACAAGATGTATGAGCAGGATTATACCAACCACTTATTAAATACAAACTAATTTTATCTTTAGCAAATATTTACAAAACAAATTTCCCCCATAGCCTAATTCATAATTTTTCAATAGGTTGTTTTGTTCAGAAGTCGCCTTGGGATGCAAATGTTGCGAGTTGCTATTATCTCCTTAGTGACTCCACTCTTTAGCTGTCCCAGCACAGATAATCCCATTTAAATGATTTTTATTTCATGTAATTATAATGAAAACTACATTTAAAAGTCAAAAGGACCCTTTGCAACAGCTAATTGGCAACAAGGGGGATAATATGAATGATTAGAGTGTTAATCCTGTATTTTGCTTATAGGTTCTAAAACATGTGTCAGTCAGAGATGCCCTTGTCCTTGCAGATGACAAATCCGTTCTGATGGATTTGAAAAAAGAAAGCAGCTTTGTTCCTCTCCCATGTGGCATTATATATGTTTACATACCAAATTGTATGTGCATTTTTTAGAAGAGCTTTATATTAAATCCATGGCAGTTTACCACCATTTTACAGCATCCCTTTGAATATTGGTCATAATTTCCTTCCTGGCTTTATTCTCAATTGTCCAGAACCTGCTGAAATATTTTGCTCTGTTAGTCTCTGTTTCTAACAATAGAAAAGATAAAAAAAGCACCTGAACTCTCACAAACAAAAAACATAAACGTCTACAATCTGCGTGGATTTAGACAGATTAGCAGAAGAAACTTATTAAAAATCCATTTTCTAGTGACAAGTAATTTGGCTCTGAAAATGAATGACTCTGGCAGAGTTGTTGAGTAAATTGGTCACTCTTGCTAAAAGCAAACTGTTGTTCAATAAAGCTTCTTTTGTAACATAAAAGTGCACAGGACTATTTAATTATTTATAAAAAGATGTAATACAAATGTGAGTGACCGGGAGCCCATAAAGGTAAATTGGGGCTCATTAAGGTACAAGAAAACAAGTATCCATTTGATTCATTTTTTTCCAGTTTGCATTGTTCTCATATGAGGTTATAATTAAGCAGAGCTTTTTATCAACATTCCTGGACTTTGACATTTATTGTAAAGGTTTATTCAATCAGGCAATATGAGATATTTATAGAATGCCTCATATCGTCATAGAATGGGTCAGACTGAACTACGTTTGAAGTGGTCTGGGTACCTGCATGTTTCTGGAGTTACAGACTAATTCTAGAGTCAACTGAGCTCACTGAAGGTGCAAAATCAGGACATCAAAAAAGGACACATGAACTGCTTAGCATTTCCTTTTCATGGGCTGAAGAGGAGTGAGTGGGGCATGTAAAAATAAATAGCACCTCAATGCTTACATATTACTCTAGGCTCGGGGTTACCTAATAAAATTGTGCTTCAGTCCATTTTAATTGCACCAAAGGCCTAAATGTGTATGCCCTAAAATTATTGCTATTATAACTACAGTATTTCAGCCCCCTGCCCAGGTATTTTTCATTACATCTACTTGTTTTTAACCCAGCTCCCACTTTTTATTGCCACACCCTTTAGACTCCACCCATTTTACTGTGTGCTGTCACAAAATTTTCAGGAAAATCAAACCATAGCAGTGCTTAAAATCTTATAAACCAGGACAACATGATATTAAGATTATAAATGCAGTAAGCCAACACTTTGCTGGTATCTTTGCATTAAGAGGACATACAAATACTGTTTATTACATGCAGAGACTGTGAGGACATACAACTATATTACATGCAGAGACTGTGGGATACACTAAGGCCATAGAGATAAGCAGAGGGTTCTCATCCCCCAAGCACATGATACAGAGAAGTTCTGGCACCCAAAAGACTATGGAAAACATTATATAGCAAGAAGCAGAGGGGACTGGCACACCAAATGTATGCATACCAATAAATAACAGCACCACAAGCAGTAAGAGGCAGTAAATATTGACAGACAAAGCAGAATTTACAGTAAAAAGTAGGTATTGGCACCAAAAATACATCATACAGTGCACACAGGTACTCCAAGCCTATTGAAAGATTCTGGCATCTCCCCAAGCACTGCCTCACTATTGCTAAAATGCAAGGTATGAGGAGCTATAGGCCTGGAACAATATGTAACCTTTAGTTGGGAAAGACATGCAGTGACTGCACTGATAATGCTGAAAATTCAAATATGTCTCACTGCATGGATCTCTTTTCTGCTGATTAGACAGCAATACTATATTATAAAGGGGCAGTTGTGCAATATCTCCAACCCCACTGCATCATTAGATTATATTTTACATTACGTTATATATATATATATATATAAACATACCGTATATACTCGAGTATAAGCCGACCGAGTATAAGCCGAGGTACCTAATTTTACCTATGAAAACTGGGAAAATGTATTGACTCGAGTATAAGCCTAAACACATCTATAGCCCTGTCTCCCAACAGCACACATTCCGCCAAAGCGACCCCCCAGCGATCAACCGGACTTCTTTGCAAAGTTGATGGTGACAGAGAATTGCCAAACTGATTACTTTGTGCATTGTCCCACTGTCCCACTACCATGTGCAGAGGGTGCAGTGTGATATTGCCATTACTGTTAATCCTTCAGATAACCAACAGAGGACGCTGTGTGATATTGCAGTCACTTTTATTTTTTCATATAACCAACAGAAGGCGCTGTGTGATATTGCAGTCACTGTTAATCTTTCATAAAACCAACAGAGGGCGCACTGTTATTCTTTCATATAACCAACAGATGGCGCTGTGTGATATTGCAGTCACTGTTATTCTTTCATATAACCAACAGAGGGCGCACTGTTATTCTTTCATATAACCAACAGAGGGTGCTGTGTGATATTGCAGTCACTGTTATTCTTTCATATAACCAACAGATGGCGCTGTGTGATATTGCAGTCACTGTTATTCTTTCATATAACCAACAGAGGGCACATTGTTATTCTTTCATATAACCAACAGAGGGCGCTGTGTGATATTGCAGTCTCTCCCCAAGCGAACTGTTGGTATAGGAATGATTAAAAGTGACTGCAATCTCAGCTACTGCCCGCTGTCGAGCTTAAGACGAGGTAGACTTTTTCAGCACATTTTGGATGCTGAAAAACTCGGCTTATACACGAGTATATACGGTAGTAATTTAAAGCACTGCGTATCTTGACAGCGCTATATAAATAAATGATGATAATTTAGGTTAAAAAAAAGACATGTCCAACCTTTTTTTGTAAGTGAAACTTTTCTCTTTCCTTCTGTTTCCCCTTGCTCTGCCCCCATCCTCTACACTTTTCCCATTCTGATATCCCTTCTTTTACATTTTCTCTTTGTTATTCTACCCCTATCAAGCTTTCTTTCCATTCTATGCCTGCCCCTTCCTATTTTCTCCCCTTCAATACATATGTTTTCATTTTCCCTTCCATTTCCTCCTGCGTTATTTTCTCCATTTCCTTTATTCCTTTCTATCTATTCCTCTCCTTGTAGTCTCGCCGGCTACTAATGCTAACAGGGGTGCTATTTCACACACTACTGTGCATATACATTTACCACCAGGGTGACACTACTATAAGGGGGTTATTTATCAAAAGTTTAGTTTTTTACACAAAAAAATTGAGTTTTCGAGGTTATTTATTGGTCAAAAATCTATTTTCTTTTTTTGGGGTTAATTTTTTTTTTTTCGAGACGTATTATACCACAAAGCTGGAAATAGCTAGAATCTGGAAATTCACCATGTGAAACCTGTCGAGGTCATGTAGAAGTCAACGGCAGAGGTCCCTTGAATCATTTGAAGATGTTTGCAGACTTCATGATGTTCGAGTATTTTCTGTGGGTTTCGATCGAAAACTCGATCAATTTGAGCGATTTGAGTTTTGGGGTTTCTCAGCTTTTTTACATTCAAGTTTTTTATTAAATTAGAAACCATTCTAGTTATGAGTTCATTCGAGTTCTAAAAAAGCTCACAGAGCTCTAAAATTCGACCCCTAAGTACATTTTTATTGATTCGCCACTATTCGGTTCAAGTTTTATATTTAAATAAGCTAGCTCTCAAGGGAAAAAATATGATTGTGTAGAGAAAAAGTTCCAAATTCTAAATTGTCTGTGAGACCTTGAAGAGAAATATATGAAAGGAAAAGATTCCCCCAAACTGGATCAATATTTTATAACTATGTGATATTTGTCTCTGAAGGTTTAATGGTCATAGTTGATAGTAATTAGAAATTGGTTGCTATGGCAGCACAGGAGACTCCAGAGTATTTAAGAACTCAGCAATGGGATGTTGCATTATGGAAGGCAATATTGATTATACAGATCCGAGGCCTTTACCAGGGACTTAGTCCCCATTACCTGATCTATTTGTACACAATGAGAGTTTTGCTACATCTACTAATGCAGTGTGTTCATATGCACAGAGAGGCTTAGCTGTGCACAGAAAAGAATTTAATTAAAAACTAAACCATGCTTTGTTGTGCTTTTTAATCCTGGACAAGTGGAGAATATTTCAAAGGGCTATTCAAATATGAAAAAAACTGATATGGTTATGAAAGCACATAACAACGAAGATGTCATATACGGTATATATAACTATTAATGCAATTGTGCTATGATTAGGGGGGGATAGGCTGGCCAATAATTAGTAGTGATGGGCGAATCTGTCCCATTTCACTTTGCAAAATAATTCGTGAAACAATGGAAAAAATTTCGAAACCGTAAAATTTGTGAGCGACAATTTTTATATGCGCGACTATTTTGTCCAAATGCATTAAAGTCAATGGGCGTCCGAATAATTTTGACGTCAATTTTTATGCGCATAGATTTTTATGTTGTGGCGGATTTTTCGCCAGGGTTTCTTTCGCCCCAGTTTCATGAAAACATTTGCAGTCAGTGAAATGTGAAAATTTCCAAAAAACCATGCCTGTCGAATTAATTCACACATCATTAATAAGCAGCGATTGGCTGGGGCCAGTGAAATGGGGGTGGAGATTGGACAGTTGAGATAAATGAGGGAGACATGTTTGTTCCACAGCTAGTCTTATAGCAGAATGCTCAGGAAGCTGAGATGCAGAATTAAAGGGGTTGTCCAACTTTAAATGAACTATTAGTGTGATGTAGACATTGATATTATGAGATGATTTGTATTTTTTTGTGGTTTTTCAATTATTTAGCTTTCTGTTTAGCAGCTCTCCAGTTTGCAATTTTAGCAGCTATCTGGTTGTTAGGGTCTTATTTAGCCCAGCAAGGAGAGGGACTAACCAGGAAGTTATGTAATCAAAAGGAAGAATAAAAATAACATTGTAGCCTGACAGATCAAAACATTTTGGCTGTTGGAGTCACTGACCCCAATGTGAAAGCTGTGAAGAGTTCAAAGAAAATGTTAGGCACCCCCAAGTGAATGTATTTATTTACCTGAAACCCCAGGTCGATGCTCCTATCAGCAGAAAACTGCACCAGCCCGGTGTTATTCCTACGAGCACCACAAATTGATCCTCTTCCGGCTTCTTCTTTCTTCTTGCGGCTGCGCATGTGCAGTAGAGTGAAAAGCTTAACTTTAACTATAAAGTCAGCTATTTCGTTCTACTGCGCATGCGTCTGCCCTGGCAATTTGAATAAAGAAGAAGACCGAAGAGGATCGCTCCGTGGTACTCGCTGAAATAACCCTGGGCCGGTGCAGTTTTCTGCTGATAGGAGCACCGGCCCTGGGTTTCAGGTAAGTAAATACAATCACCGAACATTTGGCACCCCCAAGTGGAAGAAGACTTTCCTTCTCCTTAAAGGTGAACCACTCCTTTAATCACAGCATTTTTACTCTGACACTGAATATCTAATTAAGAATGCTAAGGAAAATGATGGCAACATTATAGTTGTACAAGGGGTAAGAAGCAGTGAAGCCTTAGTTACTTTCTTTTTGTAATGCCAGCTATAAAGATTAAATCTACTGCTTTGATTCTCACACTTATTAAATGTTAACTGCCTCCTTCAATTCATGATGTTCCAAACAATAAACTGTTACACGTCTACTGCTGAAAAATGTTCATTCTAATAGTTTGAACAGTGATTGTACTTTTAGAAATTCTTCTGTCAAACACTATTATATTACAGAGGAAATGTAAAAATCTATTACCTACTCCGCTTGTCAGATATATTCTCCTTAAGTTGGTATTCGTTTAGATAAAGGAAAAAGAAAATAATGGAATGGAGGAAGAAGAGCTATGTAGTTAAAATGACTGAGCCCATACAGAAGTAAAAAGATTTTAGCATTAGTCAAGGTTTTGAACCTACTGCTGTATATGCTAAGCTGCAGTATGGCCTGGTAACCCAATAGAAGCAAAAATTATGTCACAGCTGGTCATTTTACCATATCCCAAATCCCTAATAATAATAATAATAATAATAATTTAGACACAGTGATAAAAGAAATATCACAGCTTCATTGGTATATATTTGATTATTTATAACGGATCTTGCTGTTATTCGGCTCTTCATACCTTAAGTCTACTAGAAAATTATTAGGATAATAAGGATAAATTATATCTTAGTTTGCATGTTATATAATTACTTGGAAAAAGGAAATCATTTTATGGGAGACTTCCCGTAAACGGGTTTGCGGATAACGGATCCGGATAACGAATGGTTTTAAACCCATTAAAAACGAATGTAAACTGAAAAGTTACTTGGACATACATTTGCTTTCATTATGCAAAATTAAATTTTCCAATGTACAACCCCCTTTCATTGCAGATTTATCCATAAAAAGGCTGAAAGTCATTTATATCTTTGGAAAACAATGACCCAAATAGAATTCCAAATTACCGAACAGAGACAGATATGTTTTTGATTAATTTGATGTGAAATAAAGAATAGAAAATAATAATTTTTAAAAATTTGAGTAGTTAGAAGGGGAACTTAATAACAATATAATCATAATTATATTCCATTAATCATAACTGAATTGCCTATTTGTGTTGCAGTGAAGCTTTATAGGTAGCTATGGTCATGGTCTATGTCTGTAGACATAAGTTATCTTTAAGAATGTTATAGAATGGTCAATTCTAAGCAACTTTTCAATTATTCTTCATTGTTTCTTTTTGTAGTCTGAATTATCAGTCTTTTTCTTCTGTCTCTTTCCAGCTTTCAAAAGGGGGTCACTGACCAAATCTAAAAAACAAATGCTCTATAAGGCTACACATTTATTGTTCAATCCAATGAAGAAGCAGGTCGCTCTGTGGTTTGCAGTGAAAAGTACCCCAGGGTATCAGGTAAGTGATTACAATCACCGGGGGGGCGTAAGGTTTGGCACCCCCTCCCAAGTGATTGAGCTTTCTTTTTCCTTTACTATGTCTCAGTGTAGTACAAAGTAGCTTTTAGAGAAAGGCAGCAGGGGAGATAACGAGATAAACTTTTTTTATTTCCGAAAACTTTCATGGTCGCCGAGTTTGAGATCTCGAGACAAGGATTCCATTAATATGACGAGGTCACTACTTTTAAACAGGATGTTTTCAAAATCTAGGCCATGTGCTTTTCTGTCTTTCTTTATAGATGTTTCCGATATCAGGAGGGAATGCTGTCATTGTCAGTGTAGTTATATAGCAATACATGTATGGGATGTGTTATCTGGAAACCCATTATCCAGAAAGCTCCAAATTACAGGGGAGGGCAATTTCCCATAGACTCAATTTAAATCAAATAGTTAACATTTTTAAAAACGATTTAGTTTTTCTTTGTGATAATAAAACAGTGGCTTGTACTTGATCATAACTATGATATTATTAATCCTTATTGGAAGCAAAACCAGCCTTTTGTGTTTACATAATGTTTAAATGATTTTTTAGTAAGCTTTATCAGAAAGGTCTATATAAATACACCAGTAAACCCTCAAAGTAATGTTGCTCTGAGTTCTCTGCCAAAAGAAACAACATTTCTTTCCTTCTATTGTGTATACATGGACTTCTGTATCAGACTTCGTGCTGTCAGCATAAACTTCCAGGGTTAGGGCTTGAGCATGCTCAGTTTGCTCCTCTCTCCTCTCTCCCCCTCCCGGCTGTAATCTGAGCCCAGAGCTATGAGTGAGCAGGGAGAGACTCAGGCAGGAAGTGATGTCACATCAAGCTTATATGGCAGCCGCTATCCTAAACAAACATAGAGCTTCTAGAGCTGTTTACTCCAGTATGGTAAACCATTCTGCAGAATACATATAGTGTTATAGCTTTCACTATTGTGGCTAATCTATTGGCAATAAACTGCTTCAGTAGCTTTCCTTCTCCTTTAAGGTATGAAGATCTAAATTATGGAAAGATCCCTTGTCCAGAAAACCCCAGGTACAGATCATTCTGGATAACAGGTCTCATACCTGTATGCCATTATCCCATTCCTGTTACCCATGCCAACCAATCAAATTTTGCCATAACCAACTAGTTTTCTTAAGCTGTTTGCGTTATTTAAAATACATTAGAAGCTATTCAATTACCAGTACATTTTCATAAATTCCCAGCAGTTGGATGTACTTTACAATATAATAGCATTTTTCCTGTGTTAATGTTAAAGTGTTAATGTGTTTACACACCCACTGACACATTTATCAAAGCAGACAGATGTGCCAATTTATACAAATGTGCTCAAATGGTTTGAGTGGCTGAATACATTCAATAGCAACACCATGTACTCACACCTATAGGAAATGTTAATTTCCGGTGCAAATTGCACTCAGGGATGAATGTTTTTGACATTTATTTTCTATTGGTTCCAGTGATACATATCAGTAGTGCTCATTAATGATGCTATGTTAAAGCAAAATGTTGGATTTTTTTTCCAAGGGAAAGAAAAACAAAATGTACTGGGGGATTGTCAATATGTCAGCCCCTCTAGTGTAATCAGTTGATTATACTCTCTGCTAGGTCTCTGCTTTCGGAAGAAAATGAACTGGGGGATTTCTAAAGTAGCACCTCCATCTTTACTGTAGCTCTCAGACATTCCTCACTAGACTTAAGAGGCCAGTATATGAATAAAGCAGCATAAGAATGAATAAAAATGCATGCATTTTTCTGTGGTGAGCTCTAATCTCACATTTTGATAAATATGTCCCCAAATGTAAAGCTTAAAGGGACAGTATACCCAGGGATGGACTGGGTGGTCCGGGGCCCACCGGGGCTGCATTTTCAGAACCCCTCCCCTGCACCGCGCGTGTGCACATGAGAGGAAACTCATGTGCGCATGAGCGGAAGCACGCATGCAGGAAGACAAAAAGCAGCACATGTAGGAAGAAGAAAAGTAGCGCATGCATGAAGAAGAAAAGCAGTGCATGCAGGAAGAAGAAAAGCAGCGCATGCAGGAAGAAGAAAAGCAGCGCAGGGTGCGGATCTGGGCCAACGGGACCCACAACAGCCTGGAGCCCACCGGGTTTTTTCCTGGTTTCCCGCTGGGCCTAGTCCGACTCTGAGTATACCCCTTCAACAACACAATTGCATTATGGCTATAGGGCTTGTGCTGAACATACTCTTTTCCTATTGTTTTAATAACAAAAAAAAAAAAATCATTTTTTTGTTATTTTTTAAACTAAACAGTTTAAACGGGGAAACTGATGTTGCTTCATGTTTGGTATTTGTGAGGTAGATAATTAGATTCCCAGTGCATTGATAATCCCCCTGCATAATGCACTCCTGATAACAAAACAGCCACAACAAAGGGGGAAAGGAGGGGGTTGCATACTGGGAAACTATCTACCTTGCAAGGACCAAACATGGAGTATCTTCAATTTCCCAAAAAGTATGTTCAGCTCAAGCTTTATTTATTGCACTCATGTTGAACAGGGGAGTTAACTGCCCCTTTAATGATATAGTTTATATCATTAGTAAGGAGGTAGCTTGTAGGAAGATGCAGTCATTTCTTGCCCAGATCCTTCTCACACATGGAATAACGATTGTGTGCAGTATCTTCCTCTGTTATTGTTATTAATCCATTTATAACTGTATTATACACTCATTTCGTGTTTTATAATCTTCATCTTCCACCTTCACCATGAATCAATTTGGGTAAAAAGAAAACAGGAGCTTCCTATTCAGTTGCATGTTGCTTTACAGATACACAGCGCATACAAACTAATTGCAGATATCATCTTGGCCTTAATCTATTCTTTATCCTCTCATTACAATGGAATCTGATGATGTTGGCAATTCGTCAGTGAGTTATTGCTCAGGCTGCAGAAATGAAATTACATGGCATGATTAAAGTCATGTTCCTTTGTTAATCAGTCCTGTTCATCCATGAAGACCACACACACACACACAAATAAGAGAAACTGCTTGTTGGAGTCAATTAGGAGATGATGCATTCGCTTTTCCAACCATGACAATTGCAAATATTGAGTTTGATCCTCATTTTTATCAAAAAACGCTTCCCCATTTTTAGTTTAGAATATAAAATATTATAGGTCTGTCCCAGGGTTTCTGTATATTTAAATTCTATTGAATGCAGTATCTGTCCATCTCTTGCAACTCCACTGCTTGTCCTGACTAAATGTATTTAATAAACTATAAACTAATACTACTAGACTACTGATTCATTGCTGTAATGAAAAAAAAAATATATAATTATAGATCATGTACCAGCTCCACGTAGTGGTGGCAATAAAGACTTAGGGGGTTATTTATTAAAACTCAAATTCATTTCATTTTTTTGTTAAAACAAAGTCAACCAAATTCCCAACCACAAAATGAAAAAGTTGGAGTGAAAAAAATGTCAATCATACAACTGATGCTCCAAAAACTCAACTTTATAGAACTGTCGATGTGAAAACTCGACTTTTTTGGATTATCGAACGAAAATCCAGGAATATCCAGCACAGATAAAGATGTCAAGAAACAACTTCAGGGACATCTGCCATTTACTTCTACATGACCTCGACAGGTTTGAGATGATCGGATTTTTAGCAGCTTTGGGGTATAATACATCTCTAAAAATTTAAGTTTTTTTCCCCATGAAAAATTCGAGTTTTCCCTTTTAAAACCTAGACCAGATAAATTTGAGGTTTAATGTTTAATGTTATTAAAAAGTAATCATGATTTTTAAATTGGACACTCTTACCCGAAGGCATCTAAATGAGACACTACTGGTTTCACTTTTTTTGAACCCTGCCTATGGTGGGATACACATCTAAGTTGCTATAAATCTATACGTATATTCGATATTTAGCCTGCCTTTGTGACTTTGACACAAGTATCAGCTTTCTTGTTTCGTATTCTTGAAAGATTATTTACAATGTATGGATAGGAGTACTTTTTGATATTCTCATACTGATGCGCGACACAATGTGTTAGTTTATTCATTAGAATTTATTTCTTCCGTCTCTATACTTACACCTGGATTATTCTGATTTGTTTGAGGAATACAGATACCCTAGAGAAGGAGGGACTCAGATAAGATGGACAGAAAGCCCCACACACAATGTGCTGGATGCCAATGTGGGCTAACTAAAAGTGGCCAGTCATTATAACTGAGTGAGGCTCGAGTTGGATACGCTACCTCACTCTATCTTCCCCCTGGGGAATTCTAGATTTTTCCTTGTTATGTAAGTAGCCCTGGACCAGGGTGCACACTCAATGGGGCCCATTTATTAAACCTTAAATTTATCTGGTTGAGTTGTTTGAAGGAAAAAAAACTTAACATTTTTAGAGATTTATTATACCCCAAAGCTACTGAAAATCCCAAAAGAGTTCAGCTCAAACCTGTTGAGGTCATGTAGAAGTCAATGGCAGATGTCCCTGAAGTTGTTTATTGACATTGTGATCTGCGATAGATAATCCGATCAAGTCGCGGTTTTCATTCGATAATCCGATAAAGTCGAGTTCTCACAACGACAATTCGATAAAGTAGAGTTTTCGGAGCGTTAATCGCAGAATTCGAATTGTCGCTCGATTTTTCTCCAACTTTTTCGAGAAGAGTTATTGATAAATGAGTTTGATTCGTGGAAGGGAGATTTTTTTTAATAAAAAACTGAGATAAACCTGAGTTTTAGTAAATACCCCCCTTAGTGATCACTTCAAAACTCAGTGGCCAATCTCTGTCCTCTGTCGGAGCTCAACCACCATGTAGTGTGTATGACAGAGGACCTATAAAGCGATAATGGGCGGTTAAGCCAAAGGAGTGTGATGGGAGAATGCAAATCTGTTATAAAGTGTTACCATGATAACCGTGCATACTGAGAGAGCCTGAGTGTACTTCAACATGACTAACACTGGAGCAGATAAGATTAAGCACCTGGGTAATACATTGGTTGGCTTCAAAAGTGAGGGGCGATAAGGACATATAGTGCATGAAAGCCAAACTTGTTCCTCAGAGTACAGGGCCTGTAATTATTATTCTTATTATTCTTAACGGACAAATTTGTTTTTATGGGGTTATTTTTCTTTGGGAATTTCACTACCACATCAGTAAAACTTGGTTTTGTATGCACTTAGTTATAGCCACTTTGTTTTTTATATATATCATCACGGCACCAGAAAGATGTAATGTAACACTGGATGAGGTCACGCCCACAATCGACTTCATCACATTGGTATTTGGCGCCATTTTATATTGTAAATATCACTGTGTTGTGTATGGCTTTCACAACACAGTGCGGTTTTATTTTCTGGTATAATAAAAGTAAATAAAAATAATTAGGACCAGCAGTCCAGAAAATAGCAAAGCACAGCCAGATAATATTCAATAGGAATTACATTTACAAATAACTTAAAAGTCAGATACAAATGTTAAAGGGGGTTGTTTACCTTTTAATTAATGCTTAGTATGATGAATAGAGTGATATTCTGAGACAATTTGAAATTGGTTTTTATTTTTTATTATTTGTGGTTTTTGAGTTATTCAGCTTTTTATTCAACAGCTCTCCAGTTTTCAATTTTAGCAATTTGAATGTTAGGGTCCTAATTACCCTAGCAACCATGCATTGATTTGAATAAGAGACTGGAATATGAATAGGAGAGGCCTGAGTGGAAAGATGAGTAATAAAAAGTAGCAATAACAATACATTTGTAACCTTATAGGGCATTTGTTTTTTAGATGGAGTCCGTGACCCCCATATGAAAGCTGAAAAAGAGTCAGAAGAAGAAGGCACTTAATAAAAAAACAAATTAATTAATTATATCTTAGTTGGGATCAAGTGCAAGGTACTGTTTTATTATTACAGAGAAAAAGAAATCATTTTAAAAAATTAGAATTTGTTTAAAATGGGAGATGGCCTTACTGTAAATAGGAGCATAGAGGATAACAAGTTTCTGGATAATGGATCCCATACTTATACAAAGCTATAGAGTTCATCAATACAGTCATTCTCTCTTATTATCATATAATATATTATTATCTGTGACTCAAAGCAGTCTGTTTTTCTAATTATAATTCAATACAATGTCAAGTATAACTGTATACAGTAGGCATTGAGCCTCAAAATGATGTCATTAAATAAAAAAAATAACAATTTTGCTATTTAATTATACCTTTTGTTTAGAGACTGTGGATTTAGAAAATGATACTTGTTTTGCAGCCTTTCTTGATGAGTAAAACAAATGTTGTCCCCTGTGTCCCCTGTGTCCCTTGTGTGAGAGATGCCTTTTTATTGCTCTGTAAAGCACAACATACATCAACGGAAGGTGTGACTTTATGCCAAGATAGATGAGAGAAAAAAATCAAGAGATACAATTATTACTTAGTACATTTATTTAAAGCAAGCGAACATTCTTCACCAAGGAGCTGTGTCTTGAACAGGTCTTTATAGCTATTTGTAGAACGAGATAGGTAATTATTTATCAGTAGTGTATTCTGAAGTCTTAAAGCAATTAGAAAAAAAGCTTATAACCACGGACAGAATGATGGCTCAGTCTGGTACTTGGTTGATTCCTGAGTATAGTTAGTTAGCCAACAATGTAATTTATAAAGTCTGGAGTGACTGGATGTCTAACATAATAGTCAGAACACTACTTCCTGCTTTGCAGCTCTCTAACTCTGAGTTAGTCAGTGACTTGAAAGGGGGCCACGTGGGACATAACTGTTCAGTGAGTTTGCAATTGATCCTTAGCATGAAGCTCAGATTCAAAAGCAACAGTTATGTCCCATGTGGCCCCCCACTAGTCTCTGATTGGTTACTGCCTGGAAAGCAAGAGAGCTGAAAAGCAGTAAGTAGGGATGGGCGAATTTGACCCATTTCGCCAAAAAATCGCCGCCGGCGAGATGTCGCCGACGCCCATTAAAGTGTCGTTTTTTTGACGCACAACACCATACAAGTCTATGGGCATCATTTCCGCGGCAAAACAAGGTGAAAATTAGTTAGACATCCAGTCACTCCAGCCTTTATACATTACATTTTTGGCTAACTAACTATATTAGAAACATCTTTTATTTTGCACATACGACCTATTTATTTTTACTGTGAACAATTCCTTTAATAACATGAAATTAATCAAATAAAGACTTACCTTAAATTGGTCAGTAACATAAGCTCAAGAAAAAAGAGCAGGGGGTGGTTAAAATATGGGAGTGTTTCCAATCCCCTGAAAAACACTCTGGAGAAACATATTGAATCTTAGTCTCAGGTGATGGGGGAAGAGGTAATAAACTGTAGCCTCTCAGTCTTGAGAAGCAAAAGTTAGAGGCTAGGGAGGCTCTAGACTGAGAAATATCTTGAATTCATGACTGAACCAGGCAGTAACCACCCTGGGAATCCTGACCAGCTTGGGTTTATGTGGCCAACTGCTGGTTAAGGGCTGATTCTTCCCTAGGTGGCTTTATTCTTGGAAAAATGATACTGTCACGCACACACACAACCTTTTTGGAGCCAGAAGTTTGAGGAAGGTAAGCCTGGCTTGCATCTCTCACATGTAACAACACCTGGGATGGGAACAGGGTAGCACCAGGGCTGCTTCTGCCATGAGGCAAGGTGAGAACTTCAGGTAGCAGCAGCCCCAGGATCACCTCTGGGTAGCACTAGTGGAGGAGTGGCAGAAGTGCCAGGAATATCACTGAACAGGAGCTGGTAAAGTTTTCAAGGATACAGCAAGGTACAAAAAAAAAGTCAGAAGAGTCATCATAACCCAGTTAAAGATTTCCTCTCTTTATTTCTTCTCTTCTTTCTCACAGTGCAGGTTAAGGTTTTGAGGGTTAGGTAGAGTGCGGTTTCCTGCATCACATCATGAGTTAAACTGGCAGCTTATTAGTATTTCAAAAGCCAGTGATTAAGTGAGTTGTTATGAATATGTCCCATCACTTCTGTGAAAGAAACACTTTAGAATTACTATCATATTCTGTCACAGAAATACCTTTCCCATCTTTGATAATATCATTTTATAAGACAATAGTAAACTCAAGAACACAATTTCTCTATCATATAGGAAAATATCGGAATTAATATTCAGTATACACTAGTAATCGGAGCACAGTTTCAGTAAGCGCCCAAGGAAATCTGTTAATAAAAAAGATAAAAAGTAATTAGATATACTAGCAAGAAACATTTTCTACATCTCTAAAAAGGATATTGAGTCCCAGCAACAAAATCCGCTTCCATGTAGCAGTTATTTCACAAAAGTAATAAAAATTAAATCCTTCAGCAATGTTTGCAGTGTCTGCCTGTGGGAATAAGAACTGAAGAAGGAGAGCTACGGATGAACAGGAGAGCCATTGAGCAGAAAATTGTACCATTGAGTGGAATGATTGGTATGAAACAAAACTGTCAGATTTCTTGTACTTCATTAACTACTCCACCAAAAAGCAGTATAAGGAAAGAGTCTAACACTGTGGGTATAACTCATTAGATCATGCTACATTTGTGTGTGCTCTGTCACATTAAACTAATGCACATATTCATGTCCTTAATATGCTTTTACATTTGAGTCAACAATACATTTTTACGAAGTTTGTCTTGAGTTAGTTGAGTGTGGCAAAAATTATGATACTTACCCTTGAGTCTATGCAACAGCTTTGCTTTTCATCATATAAATATAAAGTTATACACAAATTATAATAAAAAAAAATGGAGGATTTAAAGGACCAGTAACATCAAAAAATGTAATTGTTTTGAAGTAATAAAAATATAATGCAGTGTTGCCCTGCACTAGAAAAACTGCTGTGTTTGCTTCAGAAACACTACTATTGTTTATATAAATAAGCTGCTGTGTAGCCATGGGTGCAGCCATTCAAAGGAGAAAAAGCTCAAGTTACACAGCAGATAGCAGATAAGCTCTGTAGAACATAATAGTGTTATCTGTTATCCATTAGTTATACTGTACCATATAGCCGTTTTTCAATTTCCGCCATTGCTCCACAGCAGCTTGTTTATATGAATTATAGTAGTGTTTCTGAAGCAAACACATCAGTTTTACCAGTGCAGGGCAACACTACATGATATTTTCATTACGTTAAAACACTTTCAGTTTTTGGTGTTACTGTTCCTTTAATCTGCATTTTCCAAGGCACATATAAATAAGATATTCTCATTCGTTATGAGCAAAGCTGCCCTGTTTCGCTCCGCTGAATCATTTGTGAAACAGCAGAAAAATTAGCAAAATGGCTACATTTGCCAAAAATTCATCAAAAGCATGTAAAGGATGTTTTTTCAACATGCTTTTCATTGCACCAAATGCATTGGAGTCAATGGGTGTTTTTTCTTGCACCAAATGCATTAGAGTCAATGGGTGTCTTTTTCTTTTGCAAAATGATTTGGAATCATTGAGCATTTTTTATTCCTGCTCCCTGTAAAACAAAATTCATGGGATATTTTAGTACAGATTCACAAATATTTTTAACCCCTGACAAAAACACACAGGGGCGTAACTACAGAAGAGGGGGCCAGGAGGTATAGGGGGCCCTATGAGGCCCTAATTACTGAGCAATTTTAACATATATTGGTAAAACTGGACAACCTCTAGATATATTGGGGGCCTGCAAAATTTGCTGTGGAACCCAGTAATATCTAGTTATCCCCACTGAAAACACAATTTTCCCAGCAAATCTGTATCAGGCATAAAAAACATGCTCATCACATATAGAATAGGGAAGGGGGCAGGAATTGGGAGAAAGAAAAAATGGGTCAGATCGCCAAAATGAGACAGAAAGTATAAGTTTAGAAGTACAGTAAGAGGCAAATACCAAAATCAATCTGGCTCACATGTGTGCCGCTGTTGCCATGTGGCATAGCAGTCAGGATAGTGGTCTGACATGATATCAAAAGTTCCTCTAACTTCCTTATTTCATTATTATTTTCTGAAACCAATCTTTTACAGTTGGTACTATTATTGAGTCCCATCTCTGACGTATCCTGAGTCTTCTTGAGTTTATCACTGTTTAGTCAGCACTGCCTAAGAAAGCCTGGCTACCACGGCCTACAGTGAGGATCAACTGCTGCTGGACCAAGACAGGGAATTAGCATCCCTTTACATTTATTGGTGTTCCTGTTGGAGTCTGGAGACTTACAGTATGAGGGGGCATGGATTTTTTCAGCATCCATACTTGGAAACCCTGGGGAAGATGCAACTTCTCATCCAACCTTTCCTTTGTACGGGACCTATCTAGTTATTTGAATGCTTGGTAGCCTTTTCCAGATGGGGGTCTTTCTGTAGTCTGGATTTCCATAGTGTATCTTATGTCTACTAAAAATCATTTAAACATGAATTAAACCAAATTTGTTTGCTTTCCAAAAAGTCTTGGTTGGGCTGTAGTACAAGATACCAATTTATTATAACCGAGAAAGAGGAAAGAATATTTACAAATGTGAACCATTTGATTAAGGTGGAGTCTATGGAAAATAGCCTTCCCATAATTTGGAACTTTCTGGATATCTGGCTTCTTGATTATGGATTCCAAACTTGCATTGTACTGTGTCACAGCTTTGGAGGGGACATTGGTCACAGTCAGTGGTTTCTGTCCACACATGGTGAGTTCAACAAGTGAGTTCATTTGTGTCCTACAACTTTGGCTTCTCTTGTGGAAGGAGACTTCTGTTTCTTGTAAACCTATTTATACCTGTTGATGTCCAGCAATTGGTAAAGGGAACTGTTTGGTCTATAATATTTAATAAAAGTGTTGACCCATTTTTTTCTCACATGCAAGGGCCATAGTATTCTATTATCAGCCTATTTACAGCATAAGCAATCTGTTTATGTAAAGAAACAGTGTTTTTATCTGGTCTAAGTCTACCCTTTAGAATTAAATACAATTTGGCTACTGCATTTTTGCTGCATAGATTTCTGTTTTATTAATAAACTGTAAGTTTGAGGTGTGCTGACATGCCAGACTGAAATTATAGGCTTGCTATTTTACATTACTGTTTTGTGGATGCAACAGCCATTGTACTTAGGTAACAAAGCTCTTTCATTGGCAATATACACTATGGGGCAAATTTACTAAAGGGCGGAGTGACTAACGCTGGCGAAAATTCGCCAGCGTGAAGTCATTTCGCAACTTCGCAAATTTACTATCAGTCACCCTGGCGAAAATTCGCCAGCGATGCTGATAGCCTAGCGCAACTTTGAACCCTAACGCTGCACTCTGGCGAAGGGGGTGAAAATAAGCAAATTTACTAACATTGATCTTTTTCTGAACGTGACCTCCTTCGCCAGAGTTTACTTTGCCAGGTTAGAGCAGGCGAAGTGCAATAGAGTAGATAGGAGTTTTAAAAAAAAAAGTTGAAACATTTTCTAAGTCTCAAAATAGTTAAAATTTTTTCTAAGTTCCAAAAAACGATGCCGTTTTTTGGGTGATAGGCTGAAAAAGATTGACATTTATTTTAGGGTGCCCACCTTCCCCCCTACATTTGTGGCACCTTAACTATACTGTGGGCACATGTGTAGGGCATTCGAACACCTAAATAAACTTTTATTAAGTTTCCCTTCGCTTGTGTAGTGTTCTGTACGCGCTGCTGCATACACGTCCATTCGAATTTCAAATTTGGCTCTGTATGCAAATTAGCCTTTGGTAGCGCAACTTCGGAGCGTTTATCGTAACTTCACTAGCGCAACTTCGGAAAGGATCGGTAACTTGTGCGGGAACTTCGGATCTTCGTGAATTTGCGATGTCCTGACGAATCTACGCCTGGCGAAGTGCGACGAAGACAACGATGGCGGGTCTACGGAGGTAAGTAAATTTGCCCCTAATTCTTGCCTAGATGATATAATGCCCTGTGCATTTGCGGTTTATGTTGCAAACAAAAAGAATTGTCAGGTCTGCATCTTTGAAAAACTGCAATCGTTCTCTAATTAAAAATATTCAATATTAGATTATGACAGAGGCAGATCAATAACATTTGCAAACAAAATTCAGTTTAATTCAGTCCTACAGGTATATGAAAGCAACTTCAAACAACTAGCTTGTAAATGTTAGAATCTAGGTATGGTGATATATTGTATATATTTATATATATATATTCTTTCCCTGTGGATTTTAATACATTATACAAAATGTCTTTGTTCCTGCAGAGTATAACATACAGTTGTTTTTATTCCATTTCATCGGCAGCAAAATAAAAGATGGATGGTTTATATTTATTTGAAGTAATTGTAAAATAAATAAACATTGCTTGCCTAAATATAATTTCGAAGGTGAAACTGGGTCAGTTGCAAAGATATGAATCTATTTGTCTAAATAAACAAGTTGCATAATGCTGTTGATACAAAAAAGGATATTTGTATTCTGATTCAGTTAAAATAATTAAATGCAAAATTTAGAATTAGGACTCTGTAATTAAAACTTCCCCAAGCTACATGAGAAGGGGTCCCCAACCTTTTTTACCCATGAGCCACCCTCAGATAGAACTGTTGGGAACACACCTGAGCAAGAAATAAATCCTTTGGGATGCCAAATAAGGGCTGCGATAGGCTAATTGGTAGCCCCACTGCTTTCAGATAAGCTACAGTATTGTTCTTCTACTCAATGTAAGTGAAGGAGCCGCAGTTGGACCTGGAGTTTTACTATTGAGTGCTATTCTCATATCTACTAGGGAGCTGTTATCTTGTGTCAGGGAGCTGCAATCTGGTAACCTTCACATTGTTCTGTTGATGAGCTGCTGGGGGGAAAGGGAGGTGGGTGACATTAATCCAACTTGCAGTGCAGCAGTAAAGAGTGACTGAAGTTTATCAGAACACAAGTCACATGACTTGGTATACCTGGGAAACTGACATGTTTAGCCCTATGTCATATTTCAAAATGAAATGTAAAAACAGATTTCAGTGCAGAATTCTGCTGGTGCAGTGCTATATATTAACTTAAGTATTTTGTCCCCTGACCAACTGAAAAGTAGCCTTGAATTGGACATTCTATCATATACTGAAACTTAATTGACGGTAAAGCACCCTTTTAAAGTGAAGGCATAATAATATTTCTCTGAATGCACAATTCTTGCCTGCTGCCTGTATGCATCAGCACAACTCTGAAATATTCTATTTCAGTTTAAATATATTTATGAACTCTAAGTAGCTCCCTCGTGTGATGTTTTTCACTTTCTTAATTATTTCCCTGTAGTCTCTGAGAAGAGTGATCATGGTTTGGAGCAAGTGCCAATGTAAAGTGTCTTGTGAGACTCACTTATTTGGTCCATGGTGGCATGGTACCCATAGTGGCATTTGAAACCCTTCTTAGCTCAGTCATCAGTATTCCACTGCTTGATCACCATGATGGAGAAATACATCTGAGAGCAGCCTATAAACCACACTTTAAAATTTTATTCCCTTGTAAAGTGAAATAAACCTTTATATAACCCCAGATAAGGGCAACAACAAAAAAAATAGAACATTACTGTAGAAGCTGCTCTTGTGTTGGCCATTACTTATAAAGAGCATTGTGTTCTGCTTATATTGTCAATATCACATGGTGTATTTCTGGTGCTGTATTAACTAGGGGTTGATTGTATTTTAACTAGATTATAGAGAGCAAGACATCTTAATAATTCTGGTATTTGGGAGGTCATGTCCCAGAACAAACCTACCTGCAGGCAGCTCTATCTAGACTGAACCTTGTAAGAATAAGATAATGGAACATGACAGAGCAAAGGTGAACCTAGCATCCCTGTTAGCAGAATTAACTATATTAGCAATGGATGTTCATGGTTCCAGATTCAGCAGTATAATGGCATACTCATAGCCACAAATACACATGGAATTATGGTAAAGCTGCAGTGATTTACCTGTATTGGCTTTAAGATCTTCATTCTAGAATAGGGTTATGTTTGGGCACATTAAGATTTATTTTTAATTGCATTGCATCTGTTATGGTCTTGATTTTTCAGGAATGTTTTGTCTTTATTTACTGCTTGTACGGCATGTGGAGCGAAAGGAAAGAAGCAGATGCAAGTCACGTTCAGTATGTCTAATATGGAATGCTTTCATCAAAGCCTGCATAAAAATGCCAATAACAAATAAATATGCAATACCGTTTTGCTTAATAGTTCATAGGGGTTTTTGGCATAAAAAGTTTTTTTTTTTGTGATGAGAGCATCCTTTTAAGCATTTTTATTTTGATGTGTTTATACAGTTGGATGTAAGAGATTAATCACCTGCCAAACTATCATACTATGTAGGGCCTGTTAAAAGATCATTTCTCAAGCAAGCAGACATTGCGTTCTCTTCTTTTATTTTAATATTAGCAGGACGCATGGCTTCACTTGAAGAGTCGCTGAACAACTAAATGCCACTTCATAACTCTCATATGTAAATTTTTCTTTTTGATGCCGGCATAGGCACACACACGGTCGTTCAAGGGCTTTAGAAAAGAATAAAGAAAACAGCAGATATAGAGGGATTTGATCTGAACTGTAAGCAAAGTTGACTTTAGCTGGCCTTAATTAATTAAATATCGATTTTTAGGGGACAGAGACATATAGAAGATCATTTGAAAAAGGTCGAATTGTAGTGGTACAGGTATGGGATCTGTTATCCAGTATGCTTGGGACCTGGGGTTTTCTGGATAAGGGATCTTTCTGTAATTTGGATCTTCATACCTTAAGTCTACTAGAAAATCATGTAACCATTAAATAAAACCAAATAAGCTGGTTTTGCTTCAAGAATTAATTATATCTTAGTTTGGATGAAGTACAAGATAATGTTTTATTATTACAGATAAAAAGGAAATCATTATTAAAAATGTGGATTGATTGGATAAAATGGAGTCTATGGGAGAGGACCTTTCCATAATTTAGAGCTTTCTGGATAAAGGGTTTCCATGCAACGGATCCCATACCTGTATTAGAGCTTTCTAAAAACCACGATTAAACTCTCCTTCTCTAAAAATACAAATGCCATGAAAGTTATTAAAAGATCCGAATAAAAAAGTACAGACAGAAAAAACTCTGTATGATGCACTAAAAAAAAAAAAAAAATTCTCTTAAACCTCTAAAAATTAAAGTTTTTTGGATAATTGCTAGTAAAAAAATTTGAAATCCTCTTACAGTCTGAATAGTTTCAAAAAAAGTTCTGATAGGATCAGTGCAGCTCCCATTGACTTCTACGGGACCTCAACTGCTATAACTTGGCCAAGTTTTTTATTAGAGTTTTCTTGTGGTTTTTACACCAAATAATTTTTTTTTAGAGTTTTAAGGGGTAAATGTAATTAAAAATTGCAAGCAATGTTTAAAATGCCATTTTTGAGAATGTTTAGAGCTGCTCGCAATGTAAAATCATTCATTGGCAAATATTATATTGCTAAGCAGAGGTTAACAAGAAAGTGAGAAAGACATCCTAATGTTGCTAATTAGACCTCTTATCAACGGAAATAGTGTCCAGATATATGTGCTGTAACTAGTGCTATATAAATAGAAAACTAGCATTAAAGGCATAGTATTTTTTGCAGAATGCTTAGCTTCTTTTATTATAGCTTTAGTATTATTGTCTGTTATTTATGTAGCACCAACTATTTATTGCTAATTTATATAATTGACACCAGTCTCTGGAGCTTGCAGTCTATGGTCGCTATAACATTCACACTATGGTCAGTTTTATGAGAAGCCAGTTATCCTGTGTGTTTTTGTAGTGTGGAAGGAAACCCACACAGACATGGGTAGAACAAACAAACTCCTTGCAGATAGTGCCCAGTAGTAATGTGTGGACCGACTTGCTCTCAATGTTTTCAGGCCACCACCTTCTACTGCCCCACTTCCGCCTCCGTGCATGCCTTTTTATATACTGCCGCAGGTGTGCCCATCCCCTTCTGTGACATCACAGCAGGGCGGGCGCTGGTATATAAATAAAGGAGTGCACTGCATTAGGGTCAGGTGGGGTGCTGCTGGGCTGAGTTAAGGTCAGGTGCGGGTTGAGTTTTAGTTGACCCACGCATCACATGCCACAGTTGAACTTACTACCCCAATGGGGCAAGGCTACTGAGCCACCATGCTCAGAATTGGACAGTGGCTTGTGATTTAAACCAAGTGATTTCATTGTGTTCACATTAGCGTTAAGGTGGCCATACCTGGGCAGATTAAAGCTGCCGATATTGGTCCTTTAGACCAATTCGGCATCTTATCTGCCCGTGTGTGGGGGCTCCTGACGGGTCCTCCCGATGGTTGATGCAGTCCTGCGACCCGTCGGCACCCATTCTCAGCATTGTAATCCGATTGTTCAGCCCCAGGGCCGAACGTTTGGATTCACCCGATATTGCCCAGTCGTTAGTGGGCATACAGTATTGGGTTAAGATCCGCATGTTTGACGACCTTGCCAAACGATCGGATCTAATTGTGAATGGTGATACATATTCGTGAACATTTTAGCTCCAGTCTGATGGTAGTCTCTCCAAGCTGCAAGCTCATGAGCTAGAAAATAGAATACTTAATCTACAGAACTGTTATTAAATTATTTGTGCTGGTGCATCAGAAGTCAAATGTTGATAAAGTAAATTTCTAGAAACATTTTCACATAGGTTTGCATTTTTTTCATTTCACTTTACATATTCAGACCATAAATAGCAGTTACTGTGGAGCAGTCAAATGTGTTTTCAATTCAGGCCATTTGAGATTTGTGATAGCAGAGCTATGAATCAGCTTCACTGCCAATAAAAAAGTTTAATAGCATTTGTCCTGTCAGATTATTAAAAAGTGTTAACTGGAAAAAAGCGCTGAAGGAAAGACAAAAGCTTTCCTGCAAACAGTACAGTCAATAGTGTGTATCTTTTATTTAGGCACCTAAGCTGGCATGCAGAGAATCTAGTAAAGTAACAGGACTGTCAGATACAGGTATGGGACCTGTTATCCAGGATGCTCAGGTCCTAGGGTCTTCCAGATAAGGGATCTTTCCATAATTTGAATCTTCAAAAATTATGGGGCAGATTTACTAAAGGACGAATTGTCTCCAGCGACCTCTTCACACACTTCGCCAGGCACAGATTCACTACACTAATTCACTAAAATGCGAAGTTGCGTCCTGGGCGCAGAACACTGGCGACTTTTCGCTAGCAATACTTCTTCAGTGTGGGCATTTCATAGTGAAGATTCCAGCGGTTGTTTCTGCCTAAAGTCGCTAGTAATCTTACGCTTAGGTCAATTTGAATAAGGCGGGTGCTTTAAAGTTGTAGGACGTCTTTATTAGAGATGTTGGTGCAAATGCTTGAAGTGGTCACTTTTTATTTTCATGTCCAAGGAACCTTAATAAAGACAAAAGAGATCATATAATGCCCTAGACATGAGCCCACTGTAAAATGAATGTTCCATGGCCCTCAAATGTCTGTGGAAAAATGTTAACCCAAAAAAGTACAAGTTAGGACTTTTGCAGCCAATCCCGCTTAAAAAAAGGAAAAGTCGCCAGCGTTTTTTCAACTTTAATGCATTTTCGGCAGACAGGATATGATGTAAGTGACATAAGATTGAGGAAGATGTAGCTTCATTTAGCAGTTCGCCTGATCTGAGGTGGCGAAGTCAACTCTGGCGAAAGAGGTAACGTTCAATAAAATCCACACTTTGTGGAGCAACGACCCTTCGCCTGAGCAATAAGTTGCAAAATGAATGCAAGCGACGGTCATTTGCGTCTCTTAGTGAATTGCCAATGTCCTTGCGGATGTGATTTCTGGCGAAAAGTCGCTAGTGTTAGTCACTTCACCCTTTGGTAAATCTGCTCCTAAAACTACTAAAATATAATTTTACATTTTAAAAACTACATCAAATTTTCCGAAGAAACCCAATTGTTTTCCCTTTCACATTTGTTTATACCTTAATCACATCATTAATAGGACATAGCAAATCAGTCCTGCATAATTACTAATGTCACATTTATTTATATTAGCAAAGAAAATGCCAAATTCACATCGCCCTTTCAAGGTTAAACAAAATGTTAATGATCGAAAAACCGAAAGCAATACATTTCATTCAGGAAAATTCTTCAAAAACTTATTAGATTAATATATACTTAGTTCATGTTGCCTTTTTACGAGCTCCATTACTACCTTTATAATATATTTATATTTAACAAGTCATGAATTCTTGCCCAAAGTAACTAATGTTAAATTTCGTATTTCCTGAGTTGTAAACGTCGCTGCTCCATCAGTGAAAGATTTAGGGTTTCTAACAGAATAAGCATCTGATTAATGAAATGCCTGTACAGTATAGAACAAATGATCATAAAATGCAACAATTTTAACAGTCTAAAGTATCCTTTGCTGCTCGGAGCCTTTTATCACTTTATAAATCATGGTATCGAGATAAATAGCTGAATGTGGACAAGGCACACTCTAGCTGTTATTGAGTCTTGGCCACTACTGCTTCAAAGATATTCTCATCAGAAACACATTGTAACAGGCTTTCTTTATTGCTCACTAGGAACAGATTGGGTAACTGTAGAGGTTCACTTTTAACAATGCACTAAATAAAGACTTATAGACACGTGTGGGGTCCTTATTTGCCCAGAATTATATTACCTTGTAAAAACTCATATTCTACCCAGCACCATAGGATCAAATTGATTTCAAATTCTGCAAATATCCACACCTTGTCCAAAGTGATTGGATTCTCATGTTAATTGGTTACATCACTTGAGAAACACACTCCAGGAATAAACAAGCATTGAGAATTAAATTGTTTATGAGTAATAACAAGGTTCCAGAAAGCTCTGTGCTGGCAACCTTCAATTACAGGCATACTCTTCAGTTCTTTAGAACAAACATGACACTGCCATGGGCTAGATTAAGACAACATCACTTAAAATAGAGTCCAAATGTGATTGTTTTATTCTATATGGAAATCTATAAACAATCAAAGCACTGATTTTCTCAGAAAGACTATATTGAAGACTAATAAAACCCTTCGGGGGAAATGTAATATAAGTCGCTAACGGAAAAACTATTCGCAATGTGAAAAGTTATTCCTTTGCGCAAATTTAATATAGCTTTTGCGAACCCGGAAACTGTTTAGCAGTGGAAGACCGTTTGTGAATTTTATAGTTTGCAACAATGCGCAGTAAAAGTAATAAAACGTCTTACTGAAAAAGTTATGTTTGCTCCAAAAGATTACGACACCTTCAAGCACTTCTTAAGAGCGCGCAATTACAATTCGCAATGCAATAACAGTTTAAAGGGATACTGTCATGTTTATATAAATAAGCTGCTGTGTACCAATGACGGAAATTGAAAAAAGGCTATATGGCACAGGATAAATAGTGGATAACAGATAACATTCTGTTCTACAGAGCTTATCTGCTGTGTAACCTGAGCCTTTTCTCCTTTGAATGGCTGCCCCCATTGCTACACAGCAGCTTATTTATATAAACAATAGTAGTGTTTCTGAAGCAAACACACCAGTTTTACCAGTGTAGGGCAACACTGCATTATATTCTGTATACTTTAAAACAATTTCATTTTTTGATGTTACTATTCCTTTAAGGGTTTGTTCATCTAAGATTTAATCTTTAGTTTAAAGTAGAGAGTAATATACACAGAGAATTTGCAATTGATTATCAATTTTTTGTTATTTGTGTTTTTTGAATTATTTAGCTTTTTATTCAGCAGCTCTCCAGTTTGCAGTCTCAGCAGTCTGTTTGCTAGGGTCTAATTTACCCTAGCAACCATGTATTAATTTGAATAAGAGACAGGAATATGAATAGGAGAGGCCTGAATAGAAAGATGACTAATAAAATGTAGCAACAGCAATACTTGTGTTGCCTTACAGACCATTTGTTTTTTAAAAGCTGGAAAGAGTCAGAAGAAGAAAGCAAATAATTCTAAAATAATTCATAAATAATGAAGACCAACTGAAATATTGGTTAGTTCTGGCCATTCTATAACATATTAGAAATTAACTTAGAGGTGAACCACCCCTTTAACAGAAAATGACTGTCCAGTTATCCCAACAATTACTGACAATGTATGTATCTATATTATTTCAATCTCCTAAAGTCCTGACTCTTTAAATCTTATTTAACAAACCCAGGTACACAGATAGCTTCCATGTTTTTTTTTTAGCAACATTCTAACTATATTTCTTTTTGTTTATTCTTTTCATAATCATTGTTTTATTCCAAATTTTAAAAAGTGAAAGATATAAAAGACTTACAGCATGTTTTCTATTATTAAAAACCATGGAAAGAAAAATAAATAAATAAAAGAATATTTTAACACCAGGCAGTAAATAAAAAGAAAGAAAAAAAAAGGAGCTAACAACAAACAGATGTCTTTCCCTGTCACACAGTACAAGTAGGCATTGAAGTTTAAAGGCTCCTCACAATAGTAGATTCAGCCATTTTACTTTTAACAAGAAAAAAATAGATGAAAAAAATGTACTTGTTATTTCTGACCGATTGTTCTGCAATGCCTGTCAGGTTTGTTTCAGCTTGAAGTTTACTTCAGTTAAACAGAAGGAAGCCAATGTTATCTAGACAGACTTTACATTCAGCTATCCTTTGCATTATAAGTAACTTGCGAAAGGCCTCAAACAAGTTTTAAGAAGTTATTAAAGTCACAGACAAACTACTCTGGGTAAATTTTTTCTGACAGTGCCTTGTGCCAATTGCTTCTTGTCTCTGTTGATAATGACCAGCCGATCTAGGCAGTTGCACTTGATTGACTCTACATTCCGTTCTCCTTTACAGAATAGATTAATTTTCCTTGTTCGTAATTGTTTTTGGCAAGCGATATCCACTTTTGCACACTGGGCCCTAGATATATTGAACCACCTTTCTCCCAATAACTATTAGCTAAGAGATAAAAGCTGAAGTGCTGCAGTCTGGTGGGAAAGAAACTGCCATCATTTTCATTGAAGAAGAGAAGATAGTGATATTGAGTGGGTGCCATTTTTAATTTTAATTGTGAATATTTGGAAATGGAGGCTTGTATTTGTAAACATTAGACTATTATAAAGATTGCAATAAAATAAAAAGCCTAATGAAATGAAAGCGGGAGGTGCAAACTGTTGGGGGTGCTGGGCCAGGTAAGGCCAAAAATCTCTGGAAAGGCCCAGCGCACATTTGCAAGAGGAACCTGTGTTCCTGTTGCAGATTTGCACCGGGTCCTTCAAAAGATTTTTTGGTGGGGGAGGGGCCTAGTGTGAGGTGGGTACATCACTGCACAAGGATGCCAGATCCACCAATCGTAAAGAGATACCGACACCAGAAATTGAACCTTTTTTACATCTACCATAACATTGACTTTGCATGCTACTTGTAGGCTGAGATGGTGCAGTCAGGTTGGCAAAACAGTCAAGTTTAGGAACTTCAACTTACAATTACTTACAAAAACAAACCTCTCAGCAAAAAACAATCAACATGACCTATAGGTAACTTTTAATGTACATTCATATTTTTAAAAAAGTCGTTTTTTTTGTGTCAGTATCAAGTGAGGTTAATGTCTTATTACAGAAACCACAAAAAAAGAACAAATCAATCAAAAATAAGAAACTGTTTTTCTAAATTAGCATTGCTTTATTTCAGAGCTTTCTGTATAACTGATTTCTGTATAATAGATCCCATACCTGTAATTAAAGGATTGGGCTTACTCATCAGGCAGAATATAGATAAGAGATAGGGTTGCCACCAGTGTGGTTTTGAACTGGACATCAAAACTTTCTGTCTGGTTTACAACATGGTTTACAAACTGGGTGGAAAGCCTGCTTGTTGCGTCTAAAGGTGGCCGTACAGAGGGGGATCTGCTCGTTTTCTGATTTCGCCAAATGAACGGATCTCTCCCCGATATGCACACATTGAGGTGGGCGATTTCGGGCTGATCCGTTCGTGGGCCCTAAGACCCAAAGATCGGATCAGAATGGAGGCAATGTGGGAGATTGGATTGCTGGACCACATCAACGAACAGATGCGTCCGCAATTCAACGGGATTTTTTACCCTGCCCAATAGACATCTGGCCGACCAGATATCGATCGGGGACACTGGATGGCCCCACACACCGGCCAATAAGCTGCCGACTCGGTCTGCTGGCAGCTTTTATTGGCCCGTGTATGGCGGCCTTTAATGATGCAATAACCCCACCCTAGCCTAATACCTCTACCTACTTCAATGTGTCTGCCTTATGTCATCACTGCTCCACCCCCAATGCTATCCACCCCACCCCCTTTGTTCTGGTTTAGGCGCCAGCAAAAGTGGCAACCCTACCTGTATTACACCTGTAGTAACTTGGCTGTTCCAGAAGTGTTGGGAACTGGATTCCATTTACCTTTAATCCATAACCTTATTTATCAATCTAAAGCAATTTTAGACGTTCACTGCCTTGGCCAAAAAACATTTCTCTTTCTTTCCTTTTCTACAATAGCCAGTGAATATGACCATTTGTTTTCTTGGATTCATAGGAGGAGCCCCACCCTAAATCAGCAGGGGAATTTAATTTTCTATACTGGGGATTTGACTGACAAATGTCAGCTTCCCTGAGCACAAAGTGTCAGATGAATAGGTAATGGAGAGCTCCCACTATGCAGAAAGAAGGTAGCAGAAGGAGGATTAGGGCAGTATATGGACAGCTAAGGGCTAACCCTATTTTCTGGAAGAAAAACCTTGAGCAAAGCTTAACTTCATGTAACCATCATGGAACACAAAAACCTGTGGGCAGAGGTGCTGACATTCGCAGGATACATAAACATGGAGGCTTGTCTTTGGTTTTTGCAATTTGCAACTTGCCCTCTTCTGTGGCTGCTGTATATCTGTGTATATGTCAGATTTTTTAATTATTTTTGTGTGTTGTGTGACTCATTGAACTTCATTAGTATAAAAACCAAGTTTATCATTGTGCAGCTCACAGGAACATGCAATAATGTTTATTTCATACATTATTTTGCATTTTGGGAGTACATTTTTTCTTTGATTAAAGGCTTTCAGTAGGTGCATTAAATATAGTTCTGACATCTGCTCTAAACGAGCTGTGCAGGATATTTATGCTGCGTTTATTCTGACTTGTGTTTCAAGGATTTTATACATGGAATTGCACAGAGTTTATTTTGACATGTGTTTTGAGGTTATAAGAGATGTAATTCTGCACCATGTTTATATATATTATGGTATATACTGTACACATTTATATGTGGCTTTCATGAAGGGATACTATAAAAACAAACCTTGACAATATATTACCTTTGCTTATGACTGGGTTGTAAAAGAAGCTGAGCTGTTAAACAAATTTGGGCTCATTTACTCATAGTGGATTAGGGTGCAACCTCTCATTTTCAGTGGTGCATATTGTTGCCTGCCATGTGCTAATTGTCTATTGCCTTGAACTAGGATGGAACTTAATTAAAGCATCTAGAGACATTTTCTATGGTAAATTGCCATCATATTATTTGAGTACTGGTGCTTCTGTAGCCAATGTCTCAGCTTGTCCAGAACCTTCCATTGTCAAATTCTATAGTATATAGTGAATAAAGTACCCCCTATTGTAAAATCTAAGGATATTATAAATCACTGAGGAGTTCCATGACCATATAAAAACACGAGGCCGAAGTCATCTTTCTACTACAATGTAATTTGCATGTGCCCATAGCATGGATCGTATGGCCTATATGAATGCTCAGTCTCACATCTTTGTATTTGAGCACATGTATTCTCTATAATTTCTGCAGTAGGCTATCAAGTATCACATTTGCCTGAACCCCATGGCCAGTTTAAAGGATAAGTAAACCTTTATAATAAGTGAATGCAAAATTAACGAGAGTGCTAAGCACTTTTGCAATGTACAATCATTATTTTTTTTTGTTGCAATTCCAAGATATTAAAAGATACATGTACTGTTAACACGAATGAATTTTGTTAAATTTTTTGTTACATTTTCTGACCATTCTTACAACCAAATAGTCAAGGAAGTTGTTAGGAGAAAGAGGGCTGCTCTCATGTTCTTCTGGTTAGGAAAAAAAATTGAAACCTCTTTCTTAACCAGACCATCAAAGCAGCCGTATTTCTTTCTCCTGACAACACCTTGACTTGACTACTTGGTGGTCAGAATGGTTGGAAAATGACCAGCAGGTGTTTCCACTCTTGCCCTGCTGATCAGGCTGTACAAGGTGGTTGCCAGAACATCAGTCCCGTTTATCTGAATTTCAACAAGATAAGCCTGGTGGCCAATGGTGGCCTCTGTCTCTATAGCAGCTGCTCAAACGATTTATCTCTTACTGCCATCTGAACCTAAGACTGCTCAACCACACTCGTGTGGTAGAGAAATCTTAGTTTCTGACTTTTTGGAATTGCTGCAGGCTATTATTTTCACTTCTGCCTAGAACCAATGTTTAGGAACACACCAAGGTGGGAGTCATTATTATTTATCTGCTCTCAGGGTAACCACAGGTTTGAGCCCACCTCTAGAGCTCAATAGCTCTCTTTTGGCAGATGTAGGAACTTTGTTTTTGACACAATGGCATCTCTTTATGATGACCCCCAATAAAACAACTACTGCCAAGACTGCATGCGATTTCTGGACTTGGGAAAATGTCCAGTAGGGGATTATGCAGATAAATTACATAGGTGGGCCTTTTGAAACAAGCCTGCCTTGAGATACCATTACCAGTATGGCCTCTCTACACAACTAAAGGAAGAGTTAGCCAGGGTTGAGGGCCTGACACTTGATTCAGTTGTTTATGCAGATTGACTGTCATCTCAGAGAATGGTGTTGTGTTTTCTTCACAGCTTTCTTGGATCACAACCACAGCTTCCCCACCTATTCCACCTTTATCTACTTTAGCCAACTCTGAGCCCATGAAGATTGACCTGTTTTATCACAGACTACGTCAGGAGGATCAATAAAGGAGAAAGCATCTCAACTTTTGTCTCTTCTGTGGTTCATCTCTCATCTCTTCAAGAAAGCCCTGTCTGCACCGATGATAATGCTCTTCCTTGTATTGCAGTGTAAGGTCCCACATTTTCAAATGCTATTATTTCTCTGCTCCTTTCATTGCATTAATTGCATTGCATTTCATTAAACAAGCTGCCTGCAAGTAGCAGCAATCCTTGACTCTGATGCCATCAGCTGCTTTTTTGACTCCACATTTGCTAAAATGCATGGTATTCTATTGCTGCCCAAGCTCATCAACTCACAAGGCATCCTCGTCGTTATGATAGATGGTTCCAGAACTATTTATTTTGAAATGCCACCTTTATTTGCTTAAATAACTAATTTGCATAATTACTGTAATTGATATTTTTTATGTTATTGCCTCTCTTTTATTTCCCATAAGAATCGGGCTAGCCTGACTTAAAAATCCAAATCCAGTGGTGGACTGGTCTGTTTGACTGGTCTGGACTGATTGACCTGTTTTATCACAGACTACGTCAGGAGGATCAATAAAGGAGAAAGCATCTCAACTTTTGTCTCTTCTGTGGTTCATCTCTCATCTCTTCAAGAAAGCCCTGTCTGCACCGACGATAATGCTCTTCCTTGTATTGCAGTGTAAGGTCCCACATTTTCAAATGCTATTATTTCTCTGCTCCTTTCATTGCATTAATTGCATTGCATTTCATTAAACAAGCTGCCTGCAAGTAGCAGCAATCCTTGACTCTGATGCCATCAGCTGCTTTTTTGACTCCACATTTGCTAAAATGCATGGTATTCTATTGCTGCCCAAGCTCATCAACTCACAAGGCATCCTCGTCGTTATGATAGATGGTTCCAGAACTATTTATTTTGAAATGCCACCTTTATTTGCTTAAATAACTAATTTGCATAATTACTGTAATTGATATTTTTTATGTTATTTCCTCTCCTTTATTTCCCATAAGAATCGGGCTACCCTGACTTAAAAATCCAAATCCAGTGGTGGACTGGTCTTTAGGGACTATAAACTTTTTTCTATCCTACAATTACCAGAACTGTTTTCCCCATTATTTGCAGAAACCTTCCAGGACCCTAGACTACACCTTTAAAAACAAAAAGAGCTATTATTATTGGTTTGACTTGTCCGGCATGAATTTCTGGATGTCTTTAATGAGAAGAGAGTGGATATATTAGCATAACAGAGCCTATGGCTGTCCATTTGACGTGTTACCTGGTGTGACTATCCCTTTGGTCATGTCTTTCCACTCTCTGAATATGAGCTTGGTGTTCTCCAAAAACATTGACAAGATGTTAATGGGGTGATTTGCTGTAACTGTCTGGAGTCCTTTATGGTGTTTGCCGTGCAAGTGAAGTCTGTTCCCAGTTCTTTAGGTGCCTGTGTGCTGTGCCTATTGATGCAGAGCGAAGGGAACCCTGAAGCTATTGCCTGTCAGGAGATGGTAGTAGCTCCAGTCTTCCCCTGTGCATCAGCACCCAATTAGGAACAGAATCCCAGAAGGACTGAGTGGATTGTTCCTGTTTCTCCATACCTGTCAACAGCCCTGGCCTGTCTAATGCTGTACTGAGTATGTCCTTAAGTTGTGTAAGTTGTGCCATTGGTTCCAATGACTGGTACTTAGTTCCACATCTTTTGCACTGCCACTCAGCAATTGTTTATTTATCTGTTTGTTACTTTCTGGGTTTTGGAGGCAGATTTATCAAGAGTCGAATTTTGAAGTTCTTTTTTTTCGTAATTTTTTTAAACTCTAATAAATACGATTTACCTCAGAATTCAATTGGGGATGATTCATTAAAAAAATCAAATATCTCAAACTCAGATGAATTTCACCTACCCAAAAATTCTAATCTAATTCGATTCTAATTGAACCAAACTCAAACTGAGTTTTTTCTCCGAAATGTCAGGAAGGCTAATAACATCTTCAAATTGGTCACTGGACCTCTCTCATTGACTCATACATGAATTTGGAAGGTTTTAGGTTTCAAATAGTCAAATTCTACATTTTTTAAGGGCCAGAGTTTGATAAATCTCGAAAATCAAATATCAAATTCTAATTTTTCAAAAAATTCAAATTGAGTTTGGATAATTCACTTGTCAAATTTGACAGTTTAGACAATAAAAATTTGAATTTTCAATATACACTTATAAATCTGCCCATTAGTGTTTCACTGCTTCCACATTCTTGTGTTCCTGCATACAGGTCTGTTTATTCCTGTCCTCTGTCTCATTGTTTGTTATAAGACTTTGCTGCTTTTTGTTGCAAAATTAAACTCTCCAGTGTAATTTACCCTGCTTTCTAATTGCAGCTGATAAGATTATAAAAAAATCAGGTATCTGCACTAATTTCATTGAACTATGGCAGGGCTGGCGGGCCGTGACCCCCCTTCTTTGGCCCCCCAGATGCTGTGTCTGTTTACCATATGTAAACTTTAAAAGTATCACTGTAGAGATAAACTGGCCCCTGCATTGTTTAAACCTCAAATTCAGACTCTAATCCCCTGTATTGTTCACACCTGTGATCCCCCTGTATTGTTCACACTTGTGACACCTCTATTGTTCACTCCCCTAAAGGCCAGTACTGTTCACAACTCAGACCCAGACTGAAACTGCCATATTGTTCACCTATTCACACCTTATTCAAAATGCTAATGGGGCACCAGCACTGTGTCACTGTATGTAGTACATATTAGAATGATAGCTTTCCCTGCAGGGCTGGAACTAGGGGCAGGCAGAGTAGGCGCCCACCTAGGGCGCAATCATGGCCTTGCTTGGCCTTTAATAGTTTTTCAACTTTATAAACCTCCTGTTCCAGACAATCACTCCCAGCTCCATTTTGGCAGTTTCTGGCACAGGTACATATTTGTGGGCAATATCTTGTCTGCTACTTGCACAGGTAAACAGATGATATGATGGATATTTGGCTGCTGCTGGCACAAGTACATATATGGAGGCAATAGTGTGTATTTTTTGGCTAATGCTGGCACAGGTACAGATTGGGGGCAATATAAGGGATTGGCTGCTGCTGGCTTAGGTACATGAGGCAATATGGTGGCTGCTGACACAGGTACACAGATGTTTGAGGGCAATATGAAGGATTTTTGGCTACTGCTGGAACAGATGCAAATTGGGGCAATATGATGGATTCTTTTGGTTGCTGCTGGCATAGGTACAGATTGGGGGTAAAAATATGATGGATGTTTTGTCTTAAACTGGCACAGGTACAGATTGGGGGCCTGGGGGCAATCTGAGAGATTAACTGCTATTGGCATAGATACAAATGGAGGCAATATGATGCTGGCACAGGTACAGGGGGCTATATGACTGGTAAGGTGGGAAATGGTAATGCTGGACTGGGTGGGGGGGCACTGATTGAAGCCTTTGCCTAGGGTGCAAAAATACCTTGGCCCGGCCCTGCCTCCCTGTGTGTGCCATTCTCTGCTTGCCAAGTGCTGCTTGTGTGTGCCATTCTCTGCTTGCCCTATGCTACCTGTGGAGTGTAAGCCTGTTAGGGGTTTGTTCTTGGGGTTATTAGCATTTGCAAATTGTTGTTAAGGGCCCCTAAAGTGTTAAATCATGTGTTGGGGGGTTGTTGTATTATCCACAGGGGAGGATGAGGTATATGGATTTAAGGGTATGGTTTTAACATGACTTCAATTTTTCACATATGAGTGATGGGGGATTTCCCTGCAGTGAGCACCAACCATTTGTTTTTTTTGGTGTGCTACCACCATTAATGTGGATATGATCTTAAAAGTTCTTGTGGTAATATGGGTGTGGTTTACAGTGGGTGTGGTTTAAAAGGGGGAGTGGCCAACACTGACTTCCATTATCGGCCCTCCTCCACATAGGCCAGTAAAATTTTGGCCCTCGGTACCACAGAACTTGGACAGCACTGAACTATGGTATTTATTAATTTATAACTTTATAATGGATTTGAACCAGAGTAAAAACTGTATACGAATAATGGATCCCATACCTGTATTGCTTTATTTACAGGGTAACCTATTCTAAAATTATTTGTCTTCTTCCGACTCTTTCCAGCTTTCAAATGGGGGTCACTGGCCCTTCTAAAAACAAATGCTCTGTAAAATGTATTACTATTGCTACTTTTTATTACTCATTTTTTTATTTAGGCCTCTCCTATTCCAGTCTCTTATTCAAATAAATGCATGGTTGCTAGTGTAATTTGTACCCTCGCAACCAGATTACTAAAGTTGCAAACTGGAGAGCTGCTGATAGTGATGAGCAAATTTCTCCCGTTTCACTTCGCTTAACAATTTGTGAATGTCCGGCAAAATTCGCAGAAAAATTGTTAAATCGGAAAGTTTCACAAGAAATCGTGAAATTCAGACATTTTCATGAAAAAATTGTGAAAACCAGACATTTTCAAGAAAAAATCGTAAAAATCGGACATTTTCACCAAAAATCATAAATTGACGCCCACGTCCAAGCTGACGCTGGCGTTACAGTCAATGGGCGTCCGAATAGTGTTGATGTTAACACAATCGACTTTTCGGACGTGCGTACAAAAAAATTTGACGCTGACAAAATTTCACCGCCAAATTTTTCCCGGAGATTTCACCACAAATTCGTGTCAGGCGAATTTATTCGCCCATCACTACTGCTGAATAAAAAGCTAAATAACTTAAAAACCAAAAATAATAAAAAAATTAAAACAAATTGTAAATTGTCTCAGAATATCACTCTCTACATCATACTAAAAGTTAAAAAGTAAAAGGTGAACAACCCCTTTAACTGTCAGCTGACTATGACTAAGAAGCGAGGAGAGAAAATCCTTCATGAAACTTTTCAAAATGTCCTCTGAATATTTATACCAGTGGACTCATTTTGTATGTGATTATTTTACCTTTTACACAGAGCTACTAAAGCTTTTATTTTAACACTGACTGTATCAAAGAACTATTTAGGAGCATTTTGGGGAGCAGGTCTGTGCAAGTGATTAAACCATAATATGACCCCAATTACTTTATAATATGTCAGATGAGGATCTTTGCATTTGAGCATAAAAGACAGAAAAGAAAATGTAAATTCTTGCAGTCACAAGATTTTCTGGTGTTAAATTAACATAATAATTTTCTCTGAAAATGTTTTTCTTTTCTGGCTGTCCTGGAAAATGACTTTGAAGCTCTTGATTCTGGGATGTGTGTATTAAGGGATGTTTTACTAAAGCACTGTCATTTTCTTTGTTGTGTTGTTTAATTGACTGTCTCTGTAGGCTCGTTGGGGACTGCAATTTTTTGCCGAGCTTCATCACTACAGTACCCTTTGTCACTTGCTTCGATTTGCATTAGACATAACACATTTCCAAATGTAAATGAGCATAATGTGGTTGGAAGGGAGCTCTTGCTATACTGTTGGAGGTGACATATCTAATATGTAAATATAAATCAAATGTTATTATTGGGAAACTATACCCCTCAATCATCTTGTGCAAATGTCTACAGCGCTTACATCTGCTTTATGAAATTCAATGAATAACAGTCCTATGTTCAGAAAAAAGTGACCCATTAGCACAACATATACAGTAGATCTTGAACCTGGCACTGGTGCAGAACAGCTACCCTATTCACCCTTGTCCTGATTACAATTCCAATGTTAAATCAAAGCAAGGTTTATGTACAGGCATCTGGAGCCCTTGCATTGCAACCTCCCCCCCATTGTAAAGAAACCATAATCGCCCTATGTTGCAGTCCACTCCAAACCTGCTCAGTTTTTGGTAATTGTGTATTCCCCTGCCTCTGCTGTATGCTGCTATATACATGTTCTGTCTGAAATGGTTTAAACTTTACAATAAAGGTTATGCCTTTATTATTATTGCTACTGTAACCCCATCTTGGCCACCCCCTGTGCCATAGGATATAGTACTGGAACAAGATAGAGCGATCGCACACCCACAGCAGCCCTTAACGATTGTAGCTTGGCGCTCAGTATCAGAGGACGCGGCAACCTCCCAAGAAGATACAGGAACAAAATATACTGGCACACAAAGCATTTGCAGCAGGTGAACCCTTGCTTTCATTCAAAAAGTGCGGAATGTGCAGCGTTTTGGGGCCACGCCCCGATGCTTGAGAAAGGGGCGAGGCCCCGAAACGTTGCACAAGGGTTCACCTGCTGCAAATGCTTTGTGTGCCAGTTTATTTTGTTCCCATAGGATATAGACCATTAATATCTTACAATCCACAGGTCCTGAAGCCCCTTTGCTAAATAAAAAGGTTACTGTGAATTTCTCTCCATGGCAGTGCCTCAACTTAATGGGATCCGGGGATATGCCTACGAGTGGCCCCACTTGGAAACAAATGATTAACCACACCATTGGAGTAAAACAAATAGAACTTTATAGAACTGGAAAAGGGCAGAGTAAAATACAGGTATAGGATCCCTTATCCGGAAACCCAATATCCAGAAAGCTCTGAATTACTGGATAACAGCTCCCATACCTGTACAATCACATTTAAATAACCCCTGCTCTGGGGACCCCGTGTGGTAGTCCAACACTGGCACAGTCTTAACAGGCACAGTCCCACACTTCATTCCTCCTGGTGGATAAAGAGAGAGTTACAGTCCCTTTTTCCCAAGAACACTTAAATTTCCACAGGTAGTACTACCTGCCCAAATACCTAGACAGAGGCAGTAGCTCCCACAAGGCTCACACAGAGGACACACACTGGAGCCTAAGGCAGAACACTCAGAGGAACTCACACAGATGGGTCAGGCATCCACAGCATCTTCACATCCTCAGGTCGGGCTCCCAAGCTATCCTAGCTGAGCATGACAAACTAACTTTATTCTCCAATGCACCAGCTCCCAGCACTATCGGAAGTACGAGCACATCTTAAGCTCCCTTTCAAATCAGCATCCATCCACAGGCAGTGACTTTCAAAGTCTCTTTGTTGCCTTTAAGCTCTAAACCTCACCAGGCTTGGTGCCTGCCCCGCACCCTAAGCCCTTTACAGGCCTTTAACTTCCTCTGGTGCCTACATCTTGGCTACAGTCCCTGCACTTCTGACTGGAGTGAAACCAGGAAGAAGACTGACATTGAGCACAGGGCAGCTCAGCTATTTGTAGAAATGTCTCAACAGTCACACCGTCCGGCCAAATCTGGAATCTGCCACGGCAAACTGCAGAAGGACAAAGGATCCACTCCTCCTCCCTTATACAATTTAGGTCCAACACTTAGCTGGCAACACTAGGGGGGTTATTTATCAAAGTCTGAATTTATCTCAATATTTTCTGCTACAAACTCCAATCAAATCCTCTCAGGTTTTTTATGCTTATTTATTATTACATTTTCCCAAAAATTTGCTTTGCAGGAAAAATCAGATTTTCACGATTATTTTGGATTTTTCATCCGGTTTTCACGATTTTTTGGGATTTTTCACCCGAAAACTCGGATTTTTGCCAGAAAACACTAAAAACTTTAGGGTATTGTACGAAACCCAGCGCACATAAAAAAAATCATTTGGACCATTGACTTATATGCAACCTCGACAGGTCTGAGATGCCAGATTTTCCGATTCTGACTTTTCCGTACTTGAGGTTTAAAAAACCGACTTTATTAAAAAAAAAATCACAAATTTTTTAGTGATTTTTGCATTTGGAGTTTAGTAAATAACTCCCTAGGAAATTTACAACCATGGTATTTCCAGACCATAGAGGAACTTAACCCTATGGATCCCTACACTACTTTGTATTAATCATTCAGGCCATCTCCTATTCATATTCCAGTCCGTTATTCAAATAAATGCATGGTTGCTAGTGTAATTTGGGTCCTAGCAAACAGATTGCTGAAATGGCAAACCGGAGAGCTGCTGAATAAAAAGCTAAATAACTGAAAAATGACAAATAATAAAAAATGTAAACCAATTCCAAGTTAACTCAGAATATCACTCTCTAGATAATGAGAAACATTAATTTGTAGGTGAACAACCCCTTTAAATCTAGACATCTATACTTTTGAATGCTCATGTTATGGTATTGTATCTCAGTGAAAAAATATGTTTTATCTAATATCATATTATTTTTCATGGCATCAATATGTAATAACATATACTGTACATAATGTGTATTTTCACAAATGTATTAGAATAGAATTGTGTGCAACCTCAATATATTGACAATATGTGCTGCAATATATGTGTGTCTGTATGAGCTTGTCTTTGTTCATTACATTGTAATGAATGAGATACTCACTATGCAAAACACTATTACTACCAACACAATGTTTTTTAAGCTTGGAAATGCCAAATGCTGATATTCAATGCAGTGCTGTAGGCACAAGATAAAATGACTTCAATGCACATCCAACCAGGAGAATAAGAAAAAAGTAATTCTTCCATTCTAATCTATAATCAGATGACAACAGTCTCAGAGCAAAACATTATTAACATATTCTGAAAACATGAATTCATGTTTGAATAAAAGTTTTATCAGCGGTTGCACAAGAGAAAGGAATACGTCTAGGCCTTTTGGTATATCCATGCCAAGTCAAAGAGTGTTTTTTATGCATTGCTGTCATCAGATTGCTTTGTCATTATTCATTGAGCCCATGGGAGCTATTATACGATACTGTAATTTCTTGCAATGTGACTTCCCATAACATTTCTGTTTATCACTTTGTGCTTTTAACCTTTGCAATTATTTGTTCACTAAAGCAGAGATATTTTTTAATGCCAAGCACAATGTATTCTAGTGTATTATATTTTCAAAGTATTTCATGGCACTATTCCTTGCCAGATACTGTGCAATATAACAATGAACAATGAGTTGCCCTTTTCACTGATTGCATTTTGTTTACATCAGTTAATAAAAATATCTATTACCTAATCCGTTTACAGCATAAATACTAATATTAACATGAATTCTTTAGAGTTATTTGATTGATACCAAAAAATGTTGTACCAAAATCATGCTAATGGGAGTCTCTATGCATGTGCAGAATATGCTGAATAAAACTTTGTAAAAGCTCACACACTAGTGATGTGTGGGCTGGAACCTCACCCACGGGACCTGCAGGTCGGGCTCTTTGGTTGGTTCAGGTTGAGCTCTTCTACCTGCTCTCCCTGCCTGCGACCTTAGACTGCCGACTTCCAGTTTCCTGTTTTATAGGCTTGTACCTACCCTGCCCCTTTTGTGATGTCATTGGCAGGGCGGCACCGGTCTATAAATGGAGAGGGGGAAAGACGGGTGCGGGTCGAGTTTTTCTCGACCTCTACCCAGGGTGTTCAATGTAGAATGTTACCGACCCGAAACCTCGAATCGAATTTGAACGCAATTCGAATCAAGTTTTTCTCCGAAAAAAACTCGAATGTTAGGAAGGCTATTTATTTCTTCAAATAGGTCAGCGGACGTTTGCCTTTGGCTTCTACATGAACTCAGCAGGTTTAAGGTAACAAACTATTAAATTCAAGTTACTTCCAGTGTAGGGGGGTTGATAAATTCAAATTTGAATTCAAGTTGGTGGTTTTAAACTGGAAATTTTGAGTTTTAGCCATAAAAACAACTCGAAAATTCAAATTTACCACTCGAACTTTGGTAAATCTGAACCAAAGTGTGTGAATGGAAAAAACGACCTGTTGAAATAATAAGTAGTATCTCTAAAACCTCAAACAATTCAACAATTACTAGCAGAAAAAAAATCCAAAAACTTCTAAAAATCTAATGTCTAAAAAAATGTCCAATAGGATCAGCACAGCTCCCACTTAATTCTATGGGAGGTCAACAGCATTTACCTGGTGAAGTTTTGTATTCGAGGTTTTCGTGGTTTTTACACTTCTAGAGAAATTAAAAATGCAAAAAAAATCAAAAATACAATTTGTGAAAAAACCCAAATCTGAATAATAGAAAATAGGTCCTGCTATAACCAAATAAAATAGGAGATGCTTGGACAAATTGTCCGCAATTGCAAAAAATATTAGCGTTTTTGGTAACATGGTGACTAGCAGAAATGTTGAATTTTGCTGATATATTTACTGAACTATAGGAAAGATATGGGAGACAGCTTGTTCTCAAATTATTATCTATTATGCTTTTAATCCTGTTTTTCCCCACTGACCGTTTCAGAGTTTCTTATCTGTTTTATCATGGCTCCTTAGAGGAAACAAATTTCAAAATATGTTTTGTTCATTTAATTAAATGTATTTACCAACTGTATATTAGTACTAATTAGCCTGCTGCTTTGTCATTTCCAGAGAAACAATTTGCCTAACTGCTTTGGGAATAGTCTTAGTCTGATGGCCTATTGCTAAGGTCCTCTCAGGGAGAACTACAGCAATCAAAACTCTCTTGTCTGCTGGCTGTTTATTTCCATTTATGTGAAACTGTCTCTGATGTCTATGTGTATTTAATCAGGCCCAATACAAATATTTTCTTAATAGTTATGATGCTTTAGTTCCAGAGTACAGCACATAAATTATACACATACACACACAACTGATATTCAAGCTGCTTTTGTCACCACAAACCAATGCCATAAGCCTCCCTAGTGGGGATCAATGTGAAAACTTCTACTCTAGAGAAAGGAATATCTTAGAATATGTGTTTCTGATTTTATAATTACAATGAAATACTTCAGTTGTAATTGTTTTGAAATTGTGTTTTTACAATACAAATGTGAATTTTCAATATATACAAACATATATATATATATATATATATATATATATATATATATATATATATATATATATTTATAATATATATACAGGTATAGGAGCCCTTATCTGGAAACCCGATATCCAGAAAGCTCAGAATTATGGAAAGGCTGTCTCCCATAGACTCCATTTTATCCAAATAATCCAAATTTTTAAAAATGATTTCCTTTTTCTATGTAATAATAAAACAGTTGCTTGTACTTGATCCCAACTAAGATATAATTAATCCTTATTGGAAGCAAAACGAGCCTATTGGGTTTATTTAATGTTTAAATCAATTTCTAGTAGACATAAGGTATGAAGACCCAAATTATGGAAAGATCTGTTATCCGGAAAACCCCAAGTCCCGATCATTCTGGATAACAGGTCCCATACCTGTGTGTATATATACATATATATATAGTAGACATAGAAAAAACTGACGTTTCGCCTTCTGCTGCAGCCTTTCTCAGAGTACAAACAACAAATGCATCCACCATGAGAAATACGTAGTATTGGTGCGAACCTCAAGTGACATCACAGATGTGAATTAGAGTGTAAAAAAACGTGTACCACCTCTTTCATTCATCAAACCATTTGATCCCCCACTTTTGAGTGCCAGCACTCTCAAAAAAATGTAGTTACTTGCCTGGGCGCAGAGCCACAGAATCGTAGTAGGAAGGGGAAGGGATGACATCACCACAACATCATTAAGCAGCGACATATATATGAATGTATGCTAGTCGCCGTTTAATGATGTCATGATGTTGTGGTGATGTCATCCCTTCCCTGTGTGGACTTCTTTTTGAAATATATATATATATCTGGGTTTAAAATAGGGAGGGATAGTATGTATTAGGCCAAAAAAAGTAGACCCAGCCCACTGCCCAATTACTCATCCAGCAAGGTGCTCATTATTGCACCATTAAAAAATAACTTTTATAATATGGCAAAGAAAAATATAGCTAATTTAAGAACCCAAGGCAGCAAATCAAATATTTATTGTTATACCTACAGTTTGCTGAACAAAAGCTAATTACTGATTGATTGCTACTGGGTTACTGCACAGGTGAAGGTTTGACCATAAATTTGGCAGGTTTTAGATTCCGCATGGTCGAAGTCGAAGTCAGCACATGATAAATTTTGATATTGTAATTTTCGAATTGTTTTTTTTCAAATACGATTCGAATTTGGACTATTCTCTAGACGAAGAACACAAAAATAGCTTGAAATTATCATTTTTTTACTTCTAATTTTTCCTTTGACCCTTGATAAACCTGCCCCTATGTCTACTTTAACATAATTTTAACATGAAATAAACCCAATAAGACTGTTTCGCTTCAAATAAGAATTAATTATATCTTAGTTGGGATAGAGTACAAAGTGCAGTTTTATTATTTCAAAGAAATAGGAAATCAATTTTAAAAATTTCAGCTATTTGATTTTGATTAAAATGAAGTCTATGGAAGATGGCCATCCCATAATTTGGAGCTTTCTGGATAACGGGCTTCCGGATAACGGGTTTCATACCCGCAATAGTTATACTAATCATAAAAATAATCAACTATTTATCATTGCAAGCTTTTATCCCATGCCTGTCAACTAGGGTGAACGATATGTTAGTCATTTATATTGGTATCCCCCATTCTTTGGGTTCATTTTTTATTGTGTAAACCACAATAAAGACTGTATATTTTCAAATCAGTTTTTTTCTTTGTTTGTCTCAGCTCATGTAGTGCAACAGAGGAATGAACAGTATTTAAAGTCTTCATCTAAGAATTATTCAAATAAAGATATATTTGTAGCTGTAATTCCTGTGGTGCCTTTGTAAATGTTAAGGCTTGTATCTACATTTCTACATGTTGCTGTTAAGAAATATAGCCAGTACTGAAGCTTTGTGAGTTAAGTAAGCAGATGTAATAACACTTTGAATTAATACTGAAGACTTCATAAGCACACAAAAAGTTATGTAGCTGTATAAATTTAGCTAGAGTAAATTTATGTTTTTTTTCTTCCCGGTGCTGGTTTTTAGCATGGAGACTTTTTATTGCAGCATTCTGCCATATGTTTCCTGGCATTTCACATAAATTATAGGTGCGTGCATATTTAAAGAAACATGTATAAAAGGGATTTTTATTTTAAGCAAAGGACATTTTGAATTTATGAACCTTTTTTCAACTGCACAGTCTTTCTAAAGAAACAGCAATCCCATATTGGTGACCAAAAAATTCATTAGAAATCCAGTGTGTGACCACTCTCTTGCTACAATGATGCATAACTTTTCCTAGGAGGCCAATGTTGCTCACACAGAACAACAGAATCTAAATCACAATGATAGAGTGACCAGCCTTTTGTATAATTCAATCTTGACCCCTTTCCCCTGTATAATTATTGATTCTCTATAGTTACTGCAAGAGTTCTAGACTTACCTCATTTACATTAACACCTGAAAATACAGTTTAGAGGCATTTGTAGAGCTAATTAATTGGTAGGTGCTATGTAATAATTAGGGAAACCTAGCAATTTGTCTGTAGCAGGTGGAGAACTTCCAGGATCCCCAAAATTTCTAAAAAAACCGAGAGAGCTGATGGCAGTAGTTATATAGGTAAATTGCAAGTTATTTGGTTATAGTTACGTCGTTAAGTTGGGTTGAAAAAAGACATAAGTTCATCAATTTCAGCCCCTCCAAACAAATCCCAGTGCACATTTATACTGACCTATCTAAACACTCACTGATATAAACAATGTACTGTATATTAGTGACGGGCGAATTTGTCCCGTTTCTCTAAAAAATTCGTTGAATCTGTTAAAACATTGAAAAATTTGCAAAACGCAAATTTTGATGCCAACGTTAAAGTCAATAGGCGTCTGACTAATGTTGATGTACAAGGATTCCGATGCGAGCAACTTTTTAGTTGCACTTAGTCTCTGCAATTTCTCCAGCTCATTTATTTCCCTCTTAAGGATTGGAGCCCAAAACTGCACTGCATACTCCAGATGAGGCCTTACCAATGACCAATAAAGAGGCAAAATTATGTTTTTATCCCTAAAGTTAATTTTTTATGCACAACAGTTCTTTATTTGCTTTATTAGCCAATGAATCACACTAAAATCTTTAAAATTATCTAAAAGAAAATTTGGTGGGGTCGCCTGCCACTCTCTGATGAAAATATTATTGAGTTACTATGAGCAATGATTAAGCCAAGTCTTTTCTTTAATATGAGGCACTTATGCAAATTGATTTAACATGGAATAATGTTTATTAGCAGCATTCTTGTTTAGTAAAAGGTTGGGTATGAACTCCCTCTGATTTTTTATTTTTATTTGTATGTATGCACCAAATCCACTATTTTAGGATTTGACCAATTCCCGAATCCTTTGTGAAAGTTTTACCCAACTGAATCTGAATCCTAATTTGCATATGTAAATTAGGGGAAGGGGGGAAGAGCATAGCTCGATCCGTGTGGGGTTAAATATTTTTGATTTCCTTGTTTGTGTGGTTCGGACAGGCATTTGGATTTGGCTGAATCTGAATCCTGTTGAAAAAGGCCGAATCCCAAACTTAATCCTGGATTCTGTAAATCTCTAGTTTCCTGCATCAGAACTATAACATAAGGCTTGATATACACAGTGGCAATGTTGCTAATAAACGAGTATTTTCTGATGGTGCTTTCCCCAAACATCCAAAACGGTAGCTTTATTTTTTTCTATCTTTAAAGGTAGCTGTGTATCTGTAGCAGAATATTGGGAATAGCACACCCTTCTACAGCAGGTATGCACTCAGGATAGATCATTATAAATAGCAAAATCTTTATCTTCATTCCATAGCTGTCTTTACAAATGAGTGCTATACATAATTTCCCCGTTGCAGGTGAAATGATGCATAGAACATGTGATATCATGCGGCTGCTTTGCAGAAAAGACTTCAACTTTCATGCTATGTGGGAACAAGCTTTCCTGATAGTATCTTTATCTCTAGTGGCCATTAAGAAGAGGGAACACTTGGAAGGTGCTAATGAGAGCTTTGTTTGCATTTTTCAAAGTTAAATTACATCGGTGCCTATTATTTTTAGCATTACCAATGTGTCTTATGAGCAGAATTAATTGCTCTTCTTGATAAATGAAGCAATGTTTCATCCTTTCTTGCTCAGCTATTAATGAGCTTATTCTTCCGAGCCTGTGACTCTTCCTTTGTTCACTTAGATGTCCCTGTGGTTTCATGTCCAATACTAAGGCCAAGTATGTCTATCACTGTTCTATCATTATTTTACATTTTGCTTTACTCTGTAAGAAAAAAACGTCCTCATATTTATCAAATATTCATGTCTCTCATACATACTATGTTAAAAAGGTGGTCTTGTTTAGAAAGATTTCTCCTGTTATAAAAAGTTGGGTAAATCTTCTTGGTGTTACACACTATGCAAAGCAATTTATTCTACCAGATATGTATTAAAGTCAATAGGCTACCAAGCCATGAAATTCACGAAATCTTTCTGTAAGTATATTATCAACAGAAGAGATGCACTTATGTTTCAGGGAGTGGTATATGTCTTTCAAACTTCAAGATAGGTACATCATCCACCCAAACAATATATCTTGAAAAATTATTAGTAGCCCTATGGAATTTTCCTGCTTGCTATTAATCAATAGTGATGAGTGAAAATTTTCAATGATTTTCACTGCATAAATGATGCCCATAGATGTCATTTGTCTCGCATCAACAAATATTTTGTTGCCTATAGTCTTCAATAAATTTTGGTGAATTTTCGCCGTTTCAAAATTTTTCGCGAAGCTAAATGGGTCAGATTCCCCATCACTATTAATCAGCCATCTACTGGCAAATAACGTTTGTTCTCTTGTAATAATCACCCCTTCAGACTGAAAGCCCACTACCCATGCTTACCAAAGCAATGGTTCTGGGCACATGCAAGACAAGGGGCAGATTGCATTGTAGGGGCTGATTCTCACCTGCATTTTTCCACAGGCCGAGTTTCAGCCATGTGTGCCATTGACCTTAAGTATACTGAGTTATGATGAAGAATAAAAATCAGAATAGAACGAACAATGATAGATCCACGTTAATATTAAGTAAGGGATTGAGATCCTAAATTTCTATATAGCAAACCACTAGGTCTAGCTACACCTGACAATATAAGTGCTATAGACTTTTAAATATTATCCTTAAACATAAAAGTACTTGAAAATAATTAGCTAATTAGGATTTGATAAATAAGTACAATATATGGGGTAACTGTCTTGTGAATTTTGCTAGCAGCATATCCATGGCAACATTTGCTTGTCCTTGAACAAACATTAGGGTATAATTAGCATTAATGAACATCAACTACTGCACTACCAATGGAAAGCACTGTTGGATTTGATGCTGCAGCCCATACACTTGGATACCAACAGTGATGTCCTTACATCAGCAGTCCCTGAAGTGGTAGATCAGGATCTACAAAAAGATCTTGAACTGGTGACCAGTGCATCACAGCTACTCAGAACTGTTACAAAGAACTGCATTAGATCACTTACAATTAATCAGATTTCAAATAGAACATCTTGAAAAATGGCTGCTGTATATTTAAATGCAACACCTTCCACATGTCAAGCAGTAGACATAGACAATGACGCCCACACTTCACTAAGGGGCCGATTTACAAACATTCAGATTTTTTTTTTGTTACCGTGAATCACACTTTTTAGTGCTAGAAATCATATTATTTTTCATACTACTCAAATCTACCTTTTTTGTCATTTATATATAACATGAAAGTCAATGGGAGCTGTCCTTCTTCTCCTGTAAAATCTTTATTTGCTTCATGCATTTAATGGTTTTCTGGGATTTGTTAGTTTCAAGTCGTAAATTTGTTAAAAAATAAGATTTCAAGGTTTTTGAATTCTTATTAAGATATTTTTTTTGGATTTTTACTAAATAAGTAGACATTCGTGCTTTTTTTAAAATGTGAGTTTAGATTTTTTGAATTTTGATGCAGACCATGGGCATGGTAGCTTTATTAAAGACTCACCTCCCACCCCACCACTAGCATTTCTCCAGACATCTGAATAGTATTGCAATGTAGTTTGCTGTTCACTAAAGTATGCAACATGAGATGGGTCCATGTCAGCTGCCATGTTGCCTATAACAAGTTTACATATCACATAAGAGAGAATGCGTAAAAGTAATATAAAAAGTAGTTTCCTATACTCCATGGATCAGAGGTTTAACAGCCATTTTGTTAATCTGTACAGTTCAGATATATTTAAACATCTTATTTTTCTATCATGCAAAATATAGAACTAAGCAGCAGAAAGGTTACAAGAAGTTTTGCAGCTGGACTCTTGCCAGCAGAATATCAAACCACAGTCTCAAAAGCAGTTTTACATTACATTCAGATTGGGGTAAACAGATCAGATGCTCTGAGAGCTTTCAATAAAACTGAAAGGAATAGATCAAGCCTTTCCTCTGTTGTGTACTGTGGGATTCAAGGCAGATGGCAATATGTGTGACTGCTCCCTTTGGAGATGTGAGATAATAGCATTATGATAAACTGGAAAAAAATATTTAAACAATTGACATGCCACACTATAACTGATATTACACAAAAATCATTTGAGAATGTGATATTGTTCTGTATATGCTATTATCATAGGGGGGCAGACACAGGCTTTTTATACACAGTGAATGTGTGACAAATGTTTTACTTTTCTGGAACATATGACCAGTGACTCTTACTCTCTATACAGATGGGCCCTGATAATAAAGAAAGGTGCAATTAGAACGTTCCAAAATAAGGTATTCCTTTTTTTGGTTACTCTAGGACACATGGTGGAGGGCCAATAATAGAAGCCAGAAGCCAGTGTTGACCACTCCCTGTTTTTAAACCACACCTACTTTAAACCACACCCATGTTACCACAAGACCATGTCCACATTAATGGTGGTAGCACACCATAAAAATGTTTGGTGCTCACTACAGGGATATCACTTATCACTCATACAGTATATGAAAAAATGTAAGCCATATTAAAACATACCCTTAGATCCATATGCTTCCTCCTCCCCTGTGGATAACACAGCACCCCAGCACATAATTAAACACTTTAGGGGCCCCTAACAATAATTTTCAAATGTGAACATACCCCCAGAACAATTACCAGGCTTATGTTCCACAGGCAGAGCAGGTCGCACACAGCCAGAGTATGGCACACACAAGAAGAATAGGGTGAAAATAGTATGGCACACACAGGGAGCATTGGACAGGCAGAGTATGGCTCACACAAGGAGCATGGTGAAGGCAGAGAATGGCACACCCAGGGAGCATGGGGAAGGCAGAGAATGGCACACATAGGCAGAGTAGGACAGGCAAAGTATGGCACACACAGGGAGCATAGGGTAGGCAGAGAATGGCACACACGGAGCATATGGCAGGCATAATAGGGCACACACAGGGAGCATAGGGCAGGCAGTGTATGGCACACACAGAGAGCATAGGGCAGACAGAGTATGGCACACACAGGGAGCATAGGGAAGGCAGAGTATGGCTCACACAAGGAGCATGGGGAAGGCAGAGAATGGCTCACACAAGGAGCATGGGGAAGGCAGAGAATGGCACACCCAGGAAGTATTGGGAAGGCAGAGATTGGCACATATAGGCAGAGTGAGACAGGCAAAGTATAGCACACACAGGGAGCATATGGCAGACAGAGTATGGCACACACAGGGAGCATATGGAAGTCAGAACAGAGCAGGAGACAGGGACACCTATCAGGACCACTATAAAATGTGCTACATACAGTCATACAGTGACACAGAGCTGGTGCCCCTTTAGCAGTTTGTATAAAGTGTGAATAGGTTAACAATGTGGGCAGTTTCAGTCTGGGTCTGAGGTGTAAACAGTACAGGCCTTTAGTGGTGTGAACAATAGAAGTGTTACAAGTGTGAACAATGCAGGGGGGATACATGTATGAACAATATTGGGGATTGCAGTCTGAATTTGAAGTGTAAACAATGCAGGGGCCAATTAATCTCTGTAGTGATACCTTTTAAAATTTACATATGGTAAAAAGACACAGCAGGCAAACTTGTGGGGGGCCACAGAAGGGGGGGGTCATGGGCCCTGCTCTAGGACAATGAAAATCAATGCCCTAAAACACTCCATTTCCTACCAACCTTAGTTGGATTGATGCTGGCAGAACTATACTGTATATGCATGCTTTTTACTGGTTTATTGTAAGGAGGTTATTTTATAAACCACGATTTTTTCTGGTTGGGCTTTTTTTGGGCAAAACCTTTTTTAGTGGACAAAAAAAACCCTTGAATTTTTAGAGATTTATTATACCCCGTAGCTGCAAAAAGTCTGAACCTGAAAATCCGCGATCTCAACCCTGTCGTGGTCATGTCTTAGTCAATGGGAGATGTCCCTTTTACACATCATGATCTGCCCTGGGTTCCGTCCAAAATATTTGGGCTATTTGGGCGTCAAATCTTTAAAATTCATACAGTTCAGGTTGTTGCTCGCTTTTATAAGGTTTTTCTCCAACCCAACTTTAAAATCGTGGATGCGAGTTTGGTCGAGCCTGGTCTAATAAAAATTTGAGTTTTAGTCAATAACCCCTTAAGTTCTTAGGGAGCATGTTATGGTGCTGATCAAACTATTCTGTGAATGCCTAAGATATATACATGGCAGTATGAGGGTCAGGGGAAGGACAAATGAAGCCCTCATTGTGGCAATACAAGTGGAGAGGTGGCATTATGCCAGAGCATCTTTCTCTTCGGAAACATTTTTTGTGAACCATTTCAGACTGTATAAGATGCTATAAGGATGTTTAAAGACAACTGTCTTGTCTTTTGTGTTTACACAAAGGTTTTACTGGTAAAAAGAGAAGGAAAGGCTAAAATTAAGTAAGCTTTATAAGAAAGGTCTAAATAAATACACAAGTAAACGCTCAAAGTAATGCTGCTCTGAGTCCTCACAGAATTTCTTTCCTTCTATTGTGTATACATGAACTTCTATATCAGACTTCCTGTTTTAAGCATAAACCTCCAGGGCTAGGGCTTGAGCATGCTCAGTTTGTTCCTCTCCACCTCTTCGCCTCCCTTTTCCCCTCCTCCCTCCTCCCCTCCCTGCTGTAATCTGAGCTCAGAGCTATGAGCGAGCAGAGAGAGAGAGACTCAGACTTTCCTTCTCCTTTAAGTGCATTAGTGTTTGGATAATGAAATCACATATATTACAAAGTTAAAGTCACAGTGTATCGTGCTTATGATATACTGAATCATGCCTTTTTTTCCACTGGAGAGAGACATGGTTTGTAAAATTCCTTTTGGTGGCTATCTAAGGATGTGTATTAGTTGCTATTAGAATTGTCTGGAAGTAAAGCAGCTTTAGGACTCTCTAGGGTCTCATGGATGGTCAAGAGTTTTTAATGAATTCTCCAGGGCTTCATGGAGAAAATACTACTGTATACAATATACAATACAATAAATGCCCTAAAGGGGTGTGGAAGAGGCTGGAGCTCATTTATTATAATGGTGCAGCACAATAATGGTTGATGAAGGATATCGCTTGCCATGATTCTTCTACAAGTACTGAAAGCAGGTTCTTCCTCTGATCCTGTTATAGATCTTTAAAATAATTAGTCTGGGGCCGCACATGTGCAAATTTGCCGAATGTTTGTATATACAGGTATGGGATTCATTATCCGGAAATCTGTAATCCAGAAAGCTCCGAATTATGGAAAGGCCATCACCCATAGACTCCCTTTTTCCAAGATAATCCAAATTTTTTAAAACTATTTTCTTTTTCTCTCTAATACTAAAACAATACCTTGTACTTGATCCAAACTAAGATATAATTAATCCATATTGGAAGCAAAATTAACCTAATGGGTTTATTAATTGGTTATGTGATTTTTTGGTAGATTTTAGGGATGAAGATCCAAATTACGGAAAGATCCATTATCCAGAAAACCCCAGGTCCCGAGGATTCTGGATAACAGGTCCCATCCTGTATTTCCATGTTATTACCACACTGAGAAGAAGGGTGTTTCACCCTTGGTCTTACATAATTAGATGGGTTCCATAACTATACAAATACCATTTACCAAAATGTCAGTTCAGAAGGATTATTTTGTGCAAGAGCTATTATATGACTTTACCCATATTATTGCACTATTTAATGCACTCATCTTCTATTTTTACATGCAGTTCTTTGATTCCATACATGATCATATTTATAAAGCATCGTTAAACCGTAAGTATCCATTTCAACCTCCGCTTTAAATTCAAAGCCGTACGTACAAGAAGATTAAAAAAGGTTTTCTGTAACACATATCATGTTAATAAGCAACATGATGGCATTGCATTCTGTGTTGTACTTGCTGACACATCAGCTTAATAATTTCTGACAATAATTTGATAATACACTTACCAAATGTGTGATTTTTTTAAATCAAAGAACATCTGCCAAATACAGCGTGAAAGGCTATAAATGGCTTAAACTGATTATACAGCTAATTACAATTAGAAATAAAATATCATTCCGTTTTTTTTCACTATACCACTTTGCAGCTAGCTTGGGATATTATCATTCATCAGAAACACACATAGATAGTCTATAGATACAATACAGATATAGGGGGTTATTTACTAAAACTCGAATTAATTTTTTTATTAAAACAAAGTCAGCCTAACTCCCAAACCACAAATTGAACTCATTTACAGTATTTATCTTTAAAAAGTAAGAGTGAAAAAACGTTGCGACAAATTTGTACGTCAATTCGAATCACACAATTTTGCTCCGAAATCTCGACTTTTTGGAAATGTCTAAATGACTTTATTGGATTATTGTACAAAAACCCTGGCAATATATCGGATGATTCATGTACAGATCACAGTGTCAAAAAACATCTTCAGGGACATCTGCCATTGACTTCTACATAACCTTGACAGGTTTGAGATGAAGTATTTTTGTATTGCGATTTTTAGCAGCTTTGGGGTATAATAGATCTCTAAAAAAGTTTTTCCCTTTAAAAACTTGACTAGAAACATTTGAGGTTCACTATTTGCTGCTGGAATCAGATCAATTGCCAGTTCTATGTTTAGTGTACAACTAATAATTACAATACAATAGACTATAAATGAATATATTGTAATGCAGCTACTGTATTATATAAGGCACTAGCTGCACACATACTGTATGAATGTAAGCAGAATTTAGAAATGCTAAAATATGTAACAGTGAATGCAGAAATAAATTAAATTATTTTCAGTTCGTCAAATTTTCTTGTAAAGTAATTCATACATACATGATTGAAAAAAAATCTGTTGTTTTGTGAAATGTTCTACGGATATGGGATCTGATAATGGGAAGGTCATCTTTTATAGACTACATTTTATTTTAATAATTAATTTTTTTAAATGATTTCCTTTTTCTTTGTAATAATAAAACACTGCCTTGCACTTGATCCAAACTAAGATATACAGACATATGAAAAAGATTGGGAACCCCTCTTAATTTTTTGGAGTTTTGTTTATCATTGGTTGAGCTTTCAAAGTAGCAACTTCTTTTTAATATATAACATGCCTTATGGAAACAGTAGTATTTCAGTAGTGACATAAAGTTTATTGGATTAACAGAAAATATGCAATATGCATCATAACAAAATTAGACAGGTGCATAAATGTGGGCACCCCAACAGAGATATTACATCAATACTTAGTTGAGCCTCCTTTCGCAAATGTAACAGCCTCTAGACGCCTCCTATAGCCTTTGATGAGTGTCTGGATTCTGGATGGCAGTATTTTTGACCATTCATCCATACAAAATACATACAAACATAATCTCTCCAGTTCAGTTAAATTTGATGGCTGCCGAGCATGGACAGCCTGCTTCAAATCACCCCATAGATTTTCCATGATATTCAAGTCGGGGGACTGTGACGACCATTCCAGAATATTGTACTACTTTCCAAGTGTGTTTAGGGTCATTGTCTTGTTGGAATATTGAACCCCTGCGCAACTTCAACTTTGTGACTGATGCTTGAACATAATCCTGAAGAATTTGTTGATATTGGGTTGAATTCATCTGACCCTGGACTTTTACAAGGGCCCCAGTCCCTGAACTAGCAGCACAGCCCCACAGTACGATGGAACCTCCACCAAATTTGACAGTAGGTAGCAGGTGTTTTTCTTTGGGATTCAGTGTTCTTCTTCCACCATGCAAAATACTTTTTGTTATGACCAAATAACTAAATGTTTGTCTCATCAGTCCAAAGCACTTTGTTCCAAAATGACTGTGGCTTGTTTGTGGCGTGAGTGCAGAAAGGGCTTCTTTCTCATCAGCCTGCCATAAAGATGTTCTTTGTGCAAATTGCGCTGAATTGTAGAATGATGTACAAATACACCATCTGCAGCAAGATGTTCTTGCAGGTCTTTGGAGATGATCTTTGGGTTGTCTGTAACCATTCTCACAATCCTCCTGTATTTTTCTTGGCCTGCCAGACTTGGGTTTTACAGCAACTGTGCCTGTGGCCTTCAATTTCCTGATTACATTCCTTACAGTTGAAACTGACAATTTAACCTCTGAGATAGCTTTTTGTAGCCTTCCCCTAAACCATGATACTAAACAATGTTTTTAGTTCTTTTGAGAGTTGCTTTGAGGATCCCATGCTGTCACTCTTCAGAGTCAAACAGAAGCACAACTTGCAATTGGCCACCTTAAATACCTTTTCTCATGATTGGACACACCTGCCTACGAAGTTCAAGGCTTAACGAGATAATCCAATCAATTTGGTGTTGCCAGTAATCAGTATTGAGCAGTTTCATGCATTCAACGTAGCAAAATTATAAATTTTTGCACAGCCAGTTGTTCACATTTGATTTAATTTCATATAACTGAATACTGCTTCACTAAAACCTTTGTTCAGAAAACAACCCAGTACTCAGATGTTCCTGGGAAATGAAAGGCATACCACTGTTATCTTTTTTGTTGAAGTGAAGTAAATTAGTGAAGTAAATTATTATGCAGGCTGATAGAGGTTACCAAACTTTTTCATATGACTGTAAGTAATCCTTATTGGAGGCAACACAATTCTGTTGGGCTTATTTAATGTTTAAATGAATTTTTTTAGCAGACTTAGGGCCCCACTTATTAAACCTCAATTTTTTTCTGGTCAAGTTTTTAGAAGGAAAACTCTAATTTTTTGTGAGAAAAAAAAACTTGAATTTTTAGAGATTTATTATGTCCCAAAGCTGCTAAAATCCAAACCTGAAAATACTGCATCTCAAACCTGTCCAGGACATGTAGAAGTAAATGGCAGATGTCCCTGAAGTTGTTCATTGGCATTGTGATCTGAGCTGGATAATCCGAAAAAGTCTGGGTTTTTGTTCGATAATCTGAAAAGTTACGTTTTCGCAGCAAAAATTCAATAAAATTGAGCTTTTGAATTGTCAATCGCGTGATACGAATCTTTTCACTCTGATTTTTTCAAGAATTTTTTTTTTGATAAATGAGTTCACTTTGTCAAAAGGAGTTTGGCTGGCTTTGTTTTCATAAAAAAATTAGATAAATTAGAGTTTTAGTAAATAAGATGCTTACCGTACAGAGATCCAAATTACAGAAAGACCTATTCCTCTTCTGCACTATTTGCCATTGCAGGCTAGTGAGTATGATGAGTTGGTTGAGTAATTTACAGCTTTGTCATCAGCCTTCTGTCCTTCATGTCTGTTGTTCTAATCATTCAGCTGACTGTTTTTTCCTGTTAGACTCCTACTATGCTTTTAGCACGACTACCTAAAAGCATCTGAAGTAAAGTCATCCATACATAAGAAGATTTAAGTTGTTATTCTGCCCTTCACAAACAGTTGGAAGCCTATATGCCCGTGTATGATCCCTCCAAAACTTGCAAAGGCAAAAGCAGCATTGGTGCTACAGTTTTGAAATAAAACTTTGTCTACATTCCAAAATCAAAATCAGGAGTAGGTTGATGGAAAAAGATCTTGAAACTCTGTGTGGTCAAGGTCCCATGCTCTGAAAAAAATAAAAGATAGATAATTAAAGTAACAGAAAAGATAGCATAAGAATATTTTTTGCATTTAGGGTTTTTTTTGGTTGACAAAAAAAGATTTATAATACTAGTAATTTTGGCTGAAAATGACATCCCAGAGTTTTAAATGTTTTAATGAAGCTTGATGATTTATAACCCACAGTGAGCTTCTTCTGAAATGCTACCAACGCTGCTGTCACTACATCAGATTGTTGAACAAATTCTCTAACTTTCACCTCTTAAATTATAGCCTTGGTAATGAAAGTCAAAGCAGTATTGAAGACACAATATTATTCTCCAAACTCTGCTGTATGCTTTAGCAATCTTTAAATCATAGATATCATAGAGGCAAATCTCTGCCCAGAGCCTGATTAAACTAAGATTCTTTAAAAATAAATTTCTCTGCTCTATAAAGTGATTTTCAAAAAAAAAAAAATATATATATATTGCATTAGAATCATTCAGGAGAAGTTATTTGAATACTAATTGAGATTGCAGACTAAGGGGTCCGTTTACTAAAGTGCGGTAAATCTGACTTTAAGTTTCCGCATGTTATCGCTGAGAATATTTTTACGCCAGAATATTCGCAGCGACTAAGTTTACTAAACAGAAGTCATTGCGATCACTTGCGGTAACTACGTTAATGAACCAGCTTACGTTAGCGGTAATTTTAGCGAGTTGCGAATTTTCTGGCGAAAAATTAAGTTTTTGCGAATATTTATGCTATAAAATAGTCTTGTTTTATGGCGGTTATTATGGCAATTTTTACTGTGACATTTATGGGCAGAAATGCATCTTCAAAACTCATAAACTTTATTGACTGATGATTATAACATCCAACAACATTACCAGAGTGATACCAATTTTATATGCATCATATAAACCCTTCTGCCAATAGAATCATATGAACAAGAAATCATACCAGTCAATCTCTTTGCTTCATAGAAATGCACAGTTTAATGTAGCCAATCACAATGAAACCAAAAAAGCGTAGAGGCTGACGAATCCTTGGACTGTGATACCCGCTGCCAATAATACGACTCTGAGCTGAAACTGCAGCTGTTGCACCAGATAGAAGCAGAAGCCAAAACTTCCTGTCAGCAATAGCTGCAGACCTGTCTCCTGTCAGCAAAGAATGATGGGTAAAATAAACAGTATTATGGGATATTTCCTGCCCCTTGAGAATATTCTGGTGAGAAAATACTTTTACACCACTACATAGGTGGCGGTAATATATTGCGAATATTCTTGCGTAAATTTTGTCTTTTGCACATTTCGCTGTTTAGTAAACCAGGCGTTAATGTGTACGTAGCTTTATTTTCAGCGAATGCGATAACTGGCGAAAACATATTTTTGCGCAAGACAAAACTGTTATGTTGTACTGAATAAATTGCCTGACTATTACTAAAGGTTTTCCTTTACTGAGTTTTGTCTTACACAAGGTCAAAATGGGAATACTAAAAATACCATCACTTCTCACTAGCTTAAATTCAGAATAAGATCTGGCTGCCAGTGGCTTCATACTTTTTACTGTTTTCTGTCCTATAAGACATTTTTAAGGCTTTTGTCTTGTGGATTGGTATAATTGTGCATCTTTCTCTGAAATTCTATGGCTGAATGCATCCATAAGTTATTCAAATCAAAACTCAAACCTTACCTCCTAGAGCTCTAGCACAATAGTCAATACCCCAACCATGTTCTGCGACTATGGAACAGGAACATCCTTCCTTTCCTGTATTTCTCTTAGATAAATGTATGTCTAGATACTGGATTTTGTGTTCCATCTGTGCTGTTAATGTATAATAACAAATGTTTTCCTCTACAAGAAGTTTAGTAGTGTGAATTAAAACAGAGACATAAAAACTATACCCCTAAAATGAGCACTTAAGCAACATGTAGTTTATATCATATTAAGTGACATATTAAATAATCTTAACAAACTGGAATATATATTTAAGAAAATATTGACCTTCTACATCTCTTGCCTTGAACCATCATTTCGTGATGATCGGTGTGGTGCCTCAGAGATCACCTGACCAGAAATACTACAGATCTAACTGTAACACTGTAAAAGAAGTGTTGAAGCAAAAGACACAACCCTGTCTGGTAATTGGCTCATGTGACCTAAGAAGTCTAGTTTGTTGGTATGCTTGTGTGTGTATGGCAATTTTCTATTTATGATTACCCAATGGCACATACTACTAGAAAAGTATATTATTATGAAAATGGTTTATTTACATGAAGCAGGGTTTTACACATGAGCTGTTTTAGGCAATATCTTTTTATAGAGACCTACATTGTTTGAGGGGTATAGTTTTCCTTTAAAGAATAAAAAATGAAATCAATGGGTATGGGTTTGTCTACTAAAATCCCTAAAATTTCATGCAGTGGTTCAGCTGGATATGAACAAAGTGCTAAGCTTTACTAAGGGGCAGATTTATCAAAGGTCAAAGTGAATTTTCGAAGTAAAAAACGTAGAATTTCGAAGTCATTTTTGGGTACTTCGACTAGGGTATTGTCCAACTTCGATTTGAAGTTGAAAAAACCGAAATATATCATGTACTGTCTCTTTAAAACTTTAACCATTCACCACCTAAAAGCTGCAGAAGTGCTGTTTTAGCCTATGGGGGACCTCCTAGAACCTATACGGAGGCAATTGATGGAGTCTGAGAGATCAACGTTTTTTGGGGGAAAACTTCGAATCGAAGTAGATCCAAGTCGCTATTCCTTCAATCATACGATCAGAATACGGACCACTTCGACGCCCAAAAATCTTCAACCTCTATTCGGTTGGTCTTTTTGAATTCGAAGTTTGAAGTTTTTTTAACTTTGAACTTCGACCCTTGATAAATATGCCCCTAAATGTAAAGAAAATAGAAATTCTTTTACAGACGACGGCAGGACTAAAGTGTAGAGCAAAAGTAAAGAAGTGATTAAATACTATTAGGAGAATGTAATATGCTTCATTAGCACCTTTGTGAACATTAACGACCATGTTTGCGTCCTTTTTGACTGACCTCAACGACAAATGGCTTTTGAAAACATGCACAATGTATATAATACAATTTCGCAATCGCAAATCATTTTTTGTGACAAAATATTTAACATAACTCCAGAGCAGGGGAATATGCAAATGATATATGAATGATTTTTACATTGAGAGCAACACAAAACATTCACAAAGACACCATTTTAAATAAAGCTTGGGATTTTTAATGACATTCCCACCTATGTGTTGTATACATGTACAGGTATGGGATCCGTTTTCCAGAAACCCATTATTCTGAAAGCTCTGAATTCTGGAAATGTCTATCTTCATAGACTTTATCCAATAATTCCCATTTTTAACATTTTTTTTCCCTGTAATTAAAAAAACAGTACCTTGTACTTGATCCCAACTAAGATATAATTAAACCTTATTGGAGGCAAATTATTTTATAGTAGAGCTTTGGTGATCTAAATTACAGAAATACCCCTTATCTGGAAACCCCCAGGCCCCGAGTCTTCGGGACAACAGGTCCCATACCTGTATAAATTGTTTTTAATGCATAGTGTGATTTGCAGAGTCTGAAGTTATCATTGCTCAATAAAAAGTTTGCTCAGGATGAAAACTCTTCCTTATAGGAGAATTCAAATTTAAAGTCACATTTACAGTGCAGAGCTGTGTGACAGATAGGCAATAATAAGGTATTTTGTTCTGTCTATTTGTAAAGTTGTTAGCGGAACACTAAAACACCAGAGTACTGAGGGGAATTTATTCTTTAGAGAGAACAGAAACTGCAGCATTATTTTTACAGCAATATGATATCTCCACAGATTTTATTGAAGCTGTATGAAATTTATTATGTGATGTTACTGGGTATTTTGCTTTCCCTATATACAGTATTTCTGTGCTGCGAACACTAAATTGTGTATCATTGTACTAAAACTAAGTACTGCGTTCACCTTTTCCCTATTATTTATCTCATTCAGTAGTAGCCATAGGAAATAACTGCTTTCATAAATGAAGTTTGCAAAGATTGTTTTTCGGAAGAAATCTTTTAAAAATAACCTATTCTTCTTTTTACATGCTTTGATATACAAAAACTCAGTTATTCAAATGCATATCACTGCATATTTAACCTCCATTTTCATAACACCAGTTTATCTTTGTTACGCAGGCTAAACTTATTTTTAGCACCTGATTTGTTTGTTGGTAAAATATAGTTCAATCAACGTCAGACACTGCTGTTGTGGAACACAATTTGCATCTTGAATAGATACAAACCAAAGTGATAATTAAATATACTGAAAGTCAGGTCACTCATAAAATTTCAAGAAATTAAATCTCAGGTTTAAGTAGCGGTTATGTCATGTTTAGGTGACAGCTCAAGGATATTTACTACCAGCGTTGGACTGGGGGGCCTAGGGCCAACAGGGTCTGCAGCCTCAGGGGTTGCTGCCGCCTGAGGTGGCTTTTTGCCCTCCCTGGTAACTGGCTGCTCCATGCCGCCTGAGGCAAGGTTCTCGATTTGCCTCATGGCCGGAGCGGCCCTGCTCAGGGGGCCCCCACACCTTCCCCCAGCTGCAAAGTCTACACTATGCTGCCACCCACCAACCCCCACCGTGTGCATGTAGGGGGCGCAAGCATTGCCATCTGGGTTAGGAGGTTGCTGGATTAGGAGAAGGGGTGCAGTGTGCAGGTCTGGGACAGCAGTTTTGTTCCCAATGTCCCAATCCGACCCTGTTTACTACCAGTGGCGTAACTAGTTGTTACTGGGCCCCATAGCAAATTCAATTTAGGGCCCCAAAATATTTATAAGTTGGCCTATTTTACCAAGATATATTAAAATTGTAATTAATTATGGTCTCACCGGGCCCCCTACACTCCTGGGCCCCCCTGCAACCGCAGGGTCTGCTTCCTCTATAGTTACGCCCCTGTTTACTACATATAAGCAGGTTGCAAAGTCCTGAAAGTAGTCCCAGTCCACAGTGTTTTTGCACTTTACACCCTGCCCTGAATTGCTGCATGTTCCTAACCTACAAAACTGTAATCCCCCAATGAATACAGCACTGCCTGCTATTGTCAGCACTTTATTCATGAGGGGAGGGTGGTAAGAGGCTTATAGACATACCATTTCTGACCCCTGTTTGCACTCAGATTTGCAAATTATGGAGTGCCAGCAAGCACAAATGACAAAAGGTTCCTGTACTGTACTTACCCTATGGCAGGGATTAAGGACAGGGCTATCTTGTGCCCACTGATGTCACTCTCTGCACCTCATCCTCATAGATTTATTTTATCCAGGGTGAAGTGCAGACAGCAGCCAGGCCCAAACAGAAGTAGTCTTTTTTGCAAGGGAAAAAAACAGCAATGGAATTTCACTATATGCTTTTTCTGTGTGAAAAAACACCAGCGACTCCAATTAATTTGCCAACATTTTGTTGATAAATTTTCAGTGGTTTTGCAGATTTGCTGGTGAAGCAAAATTGGACAGTTTCACTTATAACTACTTGTGATTAATCTGTCGAATTCGACTTTGCTGGAAATTTGCAAAATATCAAAAATCTGCAAAATGCATTGAAATCAATTGGATTTTTTTAATGGAGTCAATGGGCATTGTTCAATGTGTTTTTTTTTCCACACAAAAACGCATTGATGCATTCGTGCAGCTTTTTCTGTGTTTTACATTCATCTCTACTCATGGTTTTGAAATAAATAATGTACATATAACCAAACTGAAAAAATACACAAACACATACAGTATAAGCTGAATAATATAATTTTCCCCCCCAAAATAAAGCCCTTTCATAACATGTATTTTGCAATGACTTTAACTTGGTAACATAGCAAAAGAGCTTATCAACTTAGTTTCTAGTGAGAAAAAAACAAAAGAAAAATGAACTTAAGACAACAATGCAATGGAGTAATGATCTCTCAGACAAGGGAGTGTCCTTGTTTTACTAAGCAAAGTAAAAGTATCTACAGCCTTTATTGTTTCCTAAGTCCATAATGGATTAGTATAATGTCCAGTAAAGTGTAAAAAATAAACGTTAATTGATTTATTGGTTATTTTGATGTGTGAGGTCAAAGTGGAACTGGCACTTCTATAGAGCTTTGTCCTTCCTTGTTCCTTGATTATTCCACATAAACTGTGCCTTCAATTGCTGCTGAGATCACAAGTAATAATTTCCAAACATGCAGCAGAAATATCAATAATAAATAATTTCAGCGTTTCTCTATACTGTTTACTCAAGACCGTTTGCCTGTTCATTTTAGAAAGTGTACATTACTAAATCCATTAAGAGAAAATTAGCTTTTAGATATTGTATTTTTATAGTGTATTATGTCTCCAGAGGAAAGGTTATTATTTGCAGTAGTCCTAGACATGTAATTTTCTACAGAAATGCTACTCATAATTTTCCCAGGGCAATAATAGTATGAGTTAGCAAAATTATCCGTTAATGAAATATTTTGAAATAATAATCAAATTGTCATAGGTGATATATAATATTAATATTACCACTTCATGTCTGTACGTTACAGTATAGCCAATCAAAATATTAGGCCACGGGAAAAAGCCATTTAATTTGGATATATTTAGCCTCACCATAATGTAAAACAAAGTACATTTCACGATAACTACTCTGAATTAAATCTGCAGCAATTGTTTGGGAAACGTTAATGGTGAAACATTTGGAGAACTCATTTGCAAAAGATGGGTCACTTTGATTAAGTTGTACTCCAACAGCATGTTGTATATTTAATACAAGAATAATAATAACATAGGTATAGGATCTATTATTCAGGAATGCTTGAGACCTGGGGTTTTCTGTATAAGGCATCTTTCCATAATTTGGATCTGTATATCTTAAAGCGGTGGTTCACCTCGCCATAAATCCGGGCCTCACTAAAAGTTATTATTAGTCAGGCCACAGAGGGCCGAGCATAGGGCGGCAAAATTTTAAGGGTGGCATGCCGCCCTGCAGCATCCTAAGGAGCACTGGGTGCTCTGGTACTTGAGAGTGCACTCATGTGCACATGGGGGTTTCGTGTCTTAGATGCCGGCGCTAGGACCATGAGGCCACGGGAGGGGGTACAAGCACGTGAAGTGTCCGGCGCTGGCTTCGGGCGCCACTTAGTCAAATCCAGCCTTGCTTTTAGTATGATTGTAGAGAGTGATATTCTGGGACAATTTACAATTGGTTTTCATTTTTTATTATTTGTGATTTTCGAGTTGTTTAGCTTTTTATTCAACAGCTCTCCAGATTGCTATTTAAGCAATCTGGTTGTTAGGGTACAAATTAACCTAGCAACCATGCACTGATTTGAATAAGAGACTGGAAAATAAACAGGGGAGGATCTGAATAGAAAGACGAGTAATAAAAAGTATCAATAACAATAAATATGTAGCCTTGCAGAGCATTCATTTTTTTAGATGGGGTCAGTGAACCCCTATTTGAAAGCCGGAAACAGTCAGAAGAAAAAGGCTAATAATTAAAAAATAAACAAAAAAAATAAATAAAGAAGACCAATTGAAAAGTTGCTTAGAATAGGCCATTCTATAACATGCTATAAAGTTAACTGAAAGGTGAAGCACCCCTTTAAATCATTTCAACAGTAAACCAACCCGATTGGTCTTTCTTGCCATCAATATGGATTCACGCAGCTAAGTTGGGATCAAGTACAAGATACTGTTTTATTATTACAGAGAAAAAGAAAATATTTGTTTAAAAACTGGAGCAAAACTTTTGTGTTAGCCTATGAGCAGAAAGGACAGAAGTGACCCTTACAGTATGGTGAGTACTTGAAATAATGCTTTCCCGTTAAATGACCATGGAGGTCATAGCCCTTTGCTCTGAATTTACACCAAAAGTACCTTCACTTACTTTTATAGATTTTTCTTTTCTGTGTTCTATTTCTTCTATTTTTTTTTTAATAGATTTTGTTATACAACTGGGAAATATAAATTGTAACTGCAAAAAAAACATCTGAAGGGTCAAAACCTCTTATCACTGGGCACATGATTGTACATGCCCCTTAATTTGCTTCTGTGGGTCACTCGACAGAAAGAAATGTACAGAAAGTAGCAGCGTTGTAAGAAACATCGCCTAATGTCTATTAGCTGCATGACAGGGACAAGTTAAAGGAGAACTAACCTCTTAAAATGAATATTGACAGACTTGCATATTCATTATATATACTGAACTTACTGCACCAACCTTTAGCATCTTTATAACAACAATGATCTAGGCTACAAATTCGTGCACCATCTTTGGATTTTTGGTGTTTCAGTGACATGACATACTCTGGGCAGCTGTAGTGAAGCCAGGGGTTTTCATAATTCATTAAACAGAAAACATTTGCCTATCTTAGAAGCTAATGCTACAGGCTGATTAATACATTCTGATACCAACTGTACTTTTTTATGAGCTGTCATGTAATGTGCGTCTGAATTAATTACTATTCAGCCTTGTATTGTGAGTTATATATTATATACACATATTCTATATACACAGTATATTGTGAGTGGGTCCCTAAGCTCAGTAAGTGACAGCAGCACAGATCATGTGCAGTGAATCAGCAGAAAAGAAAATGGGGAGCTACTGGGGAATTTTTAGAGGCACAGATCTTTACTGCTAAAGGCTGCAGTTGCATTGGGCTGGTACAGAACCCTAAACACATAGGGGCCTATTTATCATGCTGTGTAAAATGTGGAGTGAAGCATTGGCCAGAGCAACCAATCAGTAATTCGATTTCAACAGTTAGAAAACAAAAGCAAATATCTGATTGGCTGCTATGGGCAACATCACTCCATCACTCAATGTTTCACTCCACTCCATGCAGCACAATAAATACGCCACATAATGTACAGCATTTCTAGTAGGGTTGCCACCTGTCCTGCTTTGAACTGGACAGTCAGATTTTTACACCTGCTGTCCGGATCTAAAATAACTGCCCAGTTTTCAGAAGTCTGAAAACCAGGCAAGCCTGTTCCCTGCTTCCTAAGAGATTAGGGCAATCACAGGCCGAAGAAGAAGAAGAAGAAGATGACGCCCGTGAACTCCGATGCCATGAATCTGCACCGAGGGGTAAGTAAAAAGTTAGGGGCATTTGCTAGGCTGGGGGGGAGGAGGGAGAACTGAGACTTGCTGCTTAAATGGCAATTTATCTTCATTAGCAAAACGGTAATAACACATGAAACATGACCATAAAACCCCCAGAAATGTGTTCAGACTTTCCATAACCTACCAAATTTTTCTCCCTTTTTCCGATTTTCAAATGTTTGTAAATTCTCCCAAGAGACCTGCTTATCTTAAACAGTTACAATTGTACAATTGTATCTTTGATTGTTACAAATATATCTAAGTGCAGGTGCTGAGTATTCTGGGCTTTCTGCCAGAAGCCCTTATTTAATTAAGTTTTAGAAACGTATCTTTTTCTTGCCTCAGTGCAGGAGATCAAAGAGAAACTTGGGACATTTCAGCACTGAACCGGAACTGCAGGCTGAGCTGTCAAATCAGGACTTTCCTGCAAAAAACGGGACAGTTGGGAGGTGTGCTGAAGTACTTGTATAGAAATATATGTTTAGTAGTTCAGGAACTTTTACCTGATTCACAAGTGCACATGTGCAGGATTAAGAGAATGTCTCTGTTGTCTTTCAGCTCCCTGCAGTAAATTGAATTACTCTCCTACCCTACCCTCGCACTGTGAATTTATTTTCCTACGTGCAACAATTCCCTTGGACTACCCATGTTCAAGCCCTTAGAAGTTGCTTGTGTGCCAGATTCTTTCCTGCAGACACTGGTGTAGTGAAGTAGTGGGCCTGGTAGTTCCTTCTTCACTGAAGCTATTTGATTTTTGCTGTAACAAAACAACATCAACACAAAACAAAAACAATAATAACAAAAACAATATTGGTGTTTTTTTTACTGTAACAAATATTTAATGCAGTTCAAGAAAAACCCTGCAAGATTCCAAGAAATGTTTAGAGGATTTATAGATTTTAGAAGGTTAAAGCTGTTTTACAGGAAGTTTTCATCCTCCTTGTTACAACTGAGAAATAATATCGGTAGATATAGAAAAAAAATATTCAGAATATATATAGACATTTATTGATATCTCTAACAATGTAAGGAAAACTTTAATCAATCAGTAGTTCTTCAAGCTATTTTTTTCTTTAGTAAAAACTAGAATCTTCTCTCCAGCCTCGACCACCTATCTATGATAAGCATACATCTGAGTCATAGTTTCATGAATTAGGCTTGTACATCCCATGCTGAATGATCACATATTCTGTACAACTGCAGCAGCAGACTGTCTTGAGCATACAACATAATTGCCCATGTGTCAGCCTTACCCACAGAGCACCACACAGCAGATGGGATGAGCTTTACTGGACGTACAAGTAAATGGCATGAACCCTTGAGAATTCTTGTTGACCATCGACATATGCCATTGCTATATTCATCTTATACTCATTAACACTGACAGACATGTCTGACATAACTGAGAGTTGTGTAAGATGAACAGAATACTTTAACCTAAATATAGAAAATCGACTTTCAGTTACTATTTAACATGAACATTAATAAACTAATAATGATACATTTCTAGGAATATGTCTAGTAATGTGTCTGTATGACTGAAAAATAAGGGGCCGATTTATTAACGTTTGTACTTTTAAATGCTTAAAATGATGTATTTAACAAAATCATGTGTTTAACTAAACCATGATAAACGCTAATGCAAAACATCTCCATTTAAACGCTGGCGAGGTCATGTAGAAGTCAATGGGAGCTGTCCTTTTCCAATTATAAAAGTCTTTTTTGCTTTGAGTGGTTTAGGGATCTTACAGACGAGCTTTTGAAGCTGCGCTCCCCTGCGTTCCGTTTTTATGCGTACAGCCGCAGGGGAAGCGCAGGAGTAGATGCATTCAGTTTTTTTAATGGGGCTGTACTCACACAGGCGCATGTAGGCGCTGAACGCAGGAAAAATGCAGCATGTTGCGTCTCAACCTGCGTTCGGCGCCTACATGCGCCTGTGTGAGTACAGCCCCATTAAAAAAAACAGAATGCGTCTACTCCTGTGGTCCCCTGCGGCTGAACGCATAAAAACGGAACACAAGGGAACACAGCTTCAAACACTCATCTGTAAGAGCCCTTAATCACACAACAATTTATATGAAAAGAGGGATTTTGAGGTTTTCATATTCTTATTCAGATTTGTTCTGCATTTTTATTTGTTTGTGTTTTTTACATTCAGATTTTTTAATAAATAATTAGAAATTTGTTTTTGTTTTTTAAATGTACATTTAGTCGCAGTTGAAATCACCTCTAAAATGACACAAATTTGAATTCTGATAAATAGGCTTTGGGGAAACCCATTTATTAAAGGTTGAATTTTAGTGGTATTAGAGCCTTTTGAAACCATGATTAATCACTATTTCTCTAAAACCACAAATGCCATAAAAGTTCCTCTAAAGGTCTCAATGGCTAAAAAAGGTTCAATAAGCTTTCATTGACCTATTTGGAGAAGTTTTGTATTCAATTTTTTCATGTTTTTACAGTTTACTTTTACGGATTTATAGTGTTTTAGAGATATAAAAAAAACCACAATTTTTTTTAGAAACAATACTATTCATGACAAAAAAATAGAAATCCGAGTTTTAGTAAACTGGCCCTAAGTGTTGTGCTCTTCATTTTGCCCAAATCACCCTCTCCTCCTCAACTCACCTCCAGCCCATGACTTCCGGGTCTGTTTTCAATACCATTTGATCTATGCAGGCCACAAAGGGTACACAGTACTCCAGAATATGGATCACGTTACCTCATCTGAATCTCAAAGGTTAGTATCCTAAGAACAGAAATCTAGTTGTATGGCATGGATCAACGTATAAAGGTGTATTTGGGAAAAAAAACACTAAAAAGCATAAAAACTTAAATTTTAAATGCATATTTTGAAAACAAGAATTCACAATCCCCAAGTGGTAAAAGCTGCATTTTATTGTATAGACAGAAATGCGAATAGTTACTGAAGCTGGACAACCAACAGGGAAGAACAAAACAACAATGTGGTGCTGAAAAATCCTAAAACACACACAGTTGTGCTTGATATGCCAAAGTGTTTGTGAAAGGTGCTCAGGGTGAATTCCATTAACCAACACAATAGATCTGGAGAAAACTCAATGTGAGATTGCCCACACACCAGATATCATATATTTTGTACTTTACAGTATTGCAAAACAGCATCTCAACAAATCAAACATCCAGCAACCTGTCTTTTATTCAGCTTCACCTCAGCATATACAGCGACATACAAATGAAGGATTACAGTAAGTTCACATATTGACATTGTAGGACAGATATATAAAACATAAATTATAAAAACATATGTATTTAAAAAAAGAGAAGTTGAAGAGAAGCAATTGTATGACGGGATGGTGGGATATATATGTGTAGGAGGATGATGGTTTTACCTAAACCTTGAGGATTACGAGTTTGGAGTTGTTCAGATTTGGGATGGAGTTGTGTTTCCCTTGTCAGGTTAAAACATTCACTGGGAATTTCTTATTGGTAAAGGATGTCAGGTGTTCCTAGTTGCTAAAGGGGGTGGCACTTGAAGTCTCTGTCTCTTAGAACCACATTTGCTAGAGGGGGTGACTAGTGCTTGAGATCCCGAGGAAGAAGGCCTCGGTACAAGAATTAAACTTGTGAATAATAAAATGTGAATAATAAACGTTATCTACAATGCTATTGACAGTTATATCATATTGGAGTTCAACTTCCAATATACTGTTATATGTATAAAAGGTTGTATTTGATAACTCACTTTAATACATTTAAAAGGAGCCTTGAATTCAGGTGCTTGAGTAAAACCCAAACTGTTTTTGCACAAATATGTAGGCCATTGTCTTGTCCTCAAAGATTTATTTCCTTGGGTCGCATCTATAAGTTTCCCCAAAATGTTGTTGAAAGTGGGTTATTCTTTTTCCTTTTTTAACCTGCTTAGGGATGTTGACATTCACATGTCACACGTTGATAGAGCCTATTATTTTTACCAACAAACTGCAGTGTCCATATGCGTGGGGCAGTAGTAGTAGTAGGCAACCAATTAGATGTTTTTAAATAGGTGACCACTAGGACTTTTTTACCTGTAGATTGGTTGCTAATAAGAACTGTGCAAACATTGTCCCTTATATGACATAATCCCCTATTATCTGATTTAAAGCTAGCAGCTTCAGTGTTGGGACCACCTAACCTTGGTCTCTTGAATAATAATCTCTAGAAAGGAAGCATTTCCCCACTTGAATCACCTCAACCAGCCAGTTTCAGTGCCTGTACATGCTGGCTCTTTTTTCTAACATATCAAACCCTATTAATCAATTTTCAAAAACAAAAATGTCAATCTAAAAAAATTAATGCATCATATTCATATTCTACTCATCATTTTCAATGGGTCAACAATCTCTTGAAAAACTTTAATTTTTGGTGAAATGCTTCCTTTCTAGAGATTATTATTCAAGAGACCAAGAATTCTTACCATGAATTCAATTTCTGCATCTCCCATACCATCGGGAAATGAAATCCTCACTCCAGGGTCTTATTTAGGTACCAGATCCAGATTCAAAGGCAAATGGGCATATGGATACCTTAAGTCTACTAGAAAATCTATTTCACCACTTGAATCACCTCAACCAGCCAGTTTCGGTGCCTGTAAATGCTGGCTCATGTCAAGCCCTGTTTATCAAATTTCAAATTTGTGAATTTTAGAATTTCCTCTTAAAAAAATCTGAATCTAAAAAAATGAATGCATCATATTTTAATTCTACTCATCATTTCCAATGAGTCAACAATCTCTTGAATAACTTGAATTTTAGGGGAAATGCTTTCTTTCTAGAGATTATTATTCAAGTGACCAAGAATTAGTATATGAAATCTTCACCCCAGGGTCTTCTTTAGGTATCAGATCCAGATACAAAAAGAGAGTTGGGTTAAAGGCAAATAGGCCATTTGCCTGCCACTGCAGTCTCTCAGAGAACAGTGGTGGTCCCAACTCTAATTTAACATATAGGGATCATAATACAGGTATCGGACCTTTTATTCAGAATGCTCAGGACCTGTGGGTTTCTGGATAAGGGGTCTTTATGTTATTTGGATCTCTATACCTGAAGTCCACTAGAAAATCATGTAAACATTATATAAACCATAGGCTGGTTTTGCTTCCAATAAGGATTAATTGTATCTTAATTCAGATCAAGTACAAGCTTCTGTTTTATTATTACATAATTTAAAAAAAAAAAATCTAATAAAATGGAGTCTATTGGAGATCCCATTATATTTTTTATTTACCAAAAATATAAATGTTTTTCTTGGTCCCTATACTGTGCATCTTTAATAAGAGAAAATGAATGCATATCAGCATATCAGCACTAGCTTGATGTCTAAAGTGTGTTTATGTTAAATCTGAAAGACCATTGCATTTATTACACACAGGTGTAACTACAGTATTTTTCATATGAGTAACTGTGTGAGTTTTATTTCCCCCTGGAGCCTAAATAAATATAAGATGTATTAATTGATAGGACCTCTTTAGCAAATGTGATTCCAAACAACAAGAGTGACCAATTGCATTGTTAAAACTGTGATAGGGCAGTGAGTAGATTTGGAGAATTTTAAAGCCACAATGGCTGAAATGTGCTTTTAATTGCCTCAGACAGGAGGATGGTTTAAAACCATAAAGGCATTGCAGGACACTTAATTAGAGATAAAGTTTTTATGAGAGGTGTTAATGTGTTTTACCTCATCTAACCTAACAATAAAGGTAGCACAAGCTACAGTGACATCTGGCACCAAACCACATGTACAAATTATGCAGAGGTAATACAAGGCAGATAATTAGCAATGGAAATGATGCTACAACATTTTGAGATGCTGACAAATTTGCATACAAATCCATAATTACATCATTTGCAGCTGTTTCTTTTTATAAGACCTTGCATCTTTATTTTGAAATCTCTTGGTTTGGGATGTTAGTACATATAAATACTGGATGTAGCAAATCTCTTCTACGTTGGCTTAACTTCGTAATCTAGATGGTTTCCCTTTGTGTTAGTACAGTATTTACAGTCATTTACATGACAAAAAGCACATGTATTTTATTTTATATTATATATATATTTTAGCTCAATGAATGTAGGGTTTGAAAACAATGTGCGATTGATTAGAAATCTTTTTTTATTCCTTATTTTTATCCTTTCCAACTCAACAGAGTTTATCTAGGGGGCCTATCGGCTGCCAGTGGGAGAAGTCCGGACCAAGGAGTAACAACCCAAATTTGCGGTACCAAAAGGGGTCTTGAGTAAACGTAGTCAATATTCAGGCAAAAGTCAATAGGCAGGCAGAAAAGAAGCAAAGTCGCAGGTTCAGGCAAGGTCAAAAGTCCAGGAAATAGGTTAATATAAATTTAGGAACACCCAGGAAAACTCTCAGTAAATCTTATATTTGGGCTTTGAACCCGTGACCTCTGCGTTTTATTTTGAATTTTTGCACTGGACAGGTGACGGCAACGCACCGGCGACGTGACAGCCACGGTGACGCCATCTTGGAAACGGCGCAGATGGAGACAGCAATTAGTTGTTTCCTTGCTCTCCACCTCTTGATTGTGGAGAATCAAATGGAGTGCATGAAAGTGCCTCACTTCTCAAACTCCACTCTATCCTGTAAAGTATGTGTGTGTGTGGGGGGGGTACATGTAGAAAAATTTGAAAAAAAACTGCAAACAGAACACTTGTTAGAAATTCAGTGCACTGGACATTCAAGTTCACTTATCTGAGGGCAATATTGCCACAAATTTCTTATGGAAACTGCACAGGTCAACCAATGAGATATTTGCTCTGTGCTAACTGGGGCCTACTCTGTAGGGTTTGACAGTATCTTTATTACCATGTGTCCTATATTAATGGCAAATAATGTGCGTCCTATTGTTAAGCTATTTATTTTAATATTTGGAATGGAGTATCTCACAGCCAGTGATAATATACATTTCAGGGCCTATGTTCATACTGTGTAAAACAAATAACGCAAGAAAAGTGGTAAGTGGTGTTTTTATGTTATGCCAGCGCTGCCCGACACCGGATTTCACACCATTATTTTATACCAATTTGCATAATCCATTAAAGTCAATGGGAAATACCAAGCGGCAAGTATGTTTTGGCAACAAAATGTACACAGAGGAATGCAATCAATGAAAACCAACAAGTAGCTTAATAAATATGCAATTTTTTACAATGATGTCTGGTGAGGTAATGTGTGGTGTATTTTGTCAAAGTTTTTTACACAGCATGACAAGTAGGCCCCTGTGTGCACTTATCTTGAGCAACCTTATTAATTTGGTAACAGATCATGCCACAGTTTTTTATTGCAGAATCATTTTTTGTGAAGTAAACTGAAAAAGTAAGCAGCACTTCACCTGGAATTACCCAAACTCTCCAAGATGTTATGTCTGTTTTTATTTGCTGCTCACTAGCATGTAAGGAGGTAAAATATTGGTATTCATGTAAATAGTTCTGGTAATATACAGAGTAGCCATAAGCAGCGTCGGACTCGGCTGGTGGGATACCGGGAAAAAACTCTGTGGGCCCAAGCCCTTGTGAGCTTCACCGGCTCAGACCCGAGACATAGGCGACGCTCCTGTCCTCCCCTCCCCGCAATCGCATGAAGAAGGCGCAATACACACAAAGCAGGTACACACCGGCAGGTATGCATAACTAGGGCAGTTAATGGAGCTTTGTACTAGGGCAGTTAGTAGGGCTTTGTGCAGTGCCAGGGTAGTACAAGGCTGCTAATGAGGAGTAGGTTGCTAGTGCTCCATGTGATTATGTTGCGCACATGATGGTTCTGGGTCACAAAGGGTGAAAGCAAGTCCTTCCCTCCCCCTGCTAGATCACTTGAGGAAGGGGCGATACACACAAAGCAGGTATGCATCGGCGGGGGTGAGGGGGGGACAGAGGGAGCCCGTTGACTGGGGTAGCGGGGGGGGCCCTTCTACTGGGGGTGGCGGAGACAGAGCCCTGATGTGTTAGTCCAGGTGGGCCCTGACCCCCCCAGTCCGACCCTGGCCATAAGGTTGGCCTGTAGGGGAATTCCCCTGCAGGAGTCTATATAAGAAAGTGAGCAGTGCACTTCCTCTTTGGCCTAACACCATCTACAGGAGAGACCGACCAAACTGGTACCTGATCCTTGCTAGAAATAGATAGATAGATAGATAGATAGATAGATAGATAGATAGATAGATAGATAGATAGATAGATAGATAGATACATAGATAGAGAATGTTAGTTCTATGAGTGAGTTAAATAGGACTAACCAGCAAGGACAGGCTGTTTCTCGACAAGTTTAGATTTGAGGTGCTGCCCCAGGACAATTGTGCACAAAACAGGGAAGAGAACATGCAGGGACCAGGTTAGTAGCAGCCTAGTGGGATCATTGTAGCTGGCGGTCCAGAGGAAGTGAAGGGGGAAGAGTTATATTTTACAGTTAACAGCACTCTGTCTGTGCACTTCTGCATGACTCCTGGACTTTTCAGGGAGACACTCTGGGGCAGATTTATTAAGGGTTGAATTGAAAATTCGAATTCGAATGGTGAATTATCCAAACTCGATTTGAGTTTTAATGCGAATTAAATTTTCAAAAATTGCAAAACTGCAAACTTTTTTTTCATGCCAACCTTTTCTATGCAAAGTACACTGGAATCTATGGCTTTTTTTTGCAGTCTTTAGTTATTTTGTCACAGCAACTTTTTTGTGGAAAATATTTTCATGGCAAAATTTTGTAGCGATTTGGCAAAATGTGTAATTTCACAACGAATCCATGCCTGGAAATTTTTTTTCTTATCGCTTGTGATTATCATGATTTTAGTGAGTCTTCTGACTTGACTCCTCCAAATACTATGTAGGAAACAGAACAATATTCAGAAATAACTATACGATTAGAGAGGCTATGATAGATATAAATAATACCAATACTTATACAATTTGCAATTGTTTCATAGATAAGAATTTATCATTGTGTTTTCATTGGCACAAGGCAAGAAATGATGGTGTTGCTTCTACATTCTGATTTTACAAAAAACTCTAAACAAAAGACAGTTGTACTGATTTTAAACAGCCGAAAAATCTTTTTTCCTTCTCTTTTCTATTTGCTTATTTCATTTACACCTTATGCTTCCCATTAGTTAAGTCTTTATTCCCAATTACTATGTGTGGACCATCACATAAAGTGAATTGTGAACTGTCTACCATTCTTTTAAAGCAAACATCTGTTCTTCATATGTTTGTCACAAATACATTTGAGCTTTTTCTATTTTTCCTTAAATAAATGCATTAAGTATTGTTTGCTGTTTGGGATTTTGTTGCCTTAAAATAAACCGAGATCTGATTTAAATTTGTGCAAGCAAAAACAGCATATAATTACTCCATTTATAAATGCCTTACGATTTCATTATCTCTAAACTGGAATAACAGCACTTTCTCTTCTCCAATTGTGCAAGCTACGTTTTTATGAGATTGGCAAAAGGAAAAATTCTTTATCTCTACTTTTTAATTGAGTTAGAAAGGTAACTTTGAAAATATCATAAATTTGATGATATTGTAACGTTACGATGTCCTTAAAAGGATTTATTCAAAAGAAGCCACATTTTCCCTTCTACCTATTCATTTTACACCATGTAGAAAGATATGAATTCAGTATGAAAGATACAAGTCAAACAAAGCAGATTACATTTCATTATGTTAATATATAAAACTTCAGGCAAGATATTTGAAAATAATTGATTTACTAAGTGGAAATGATATCTACATTCATTGTACAATTATTGTATGACATAGAATTAGAGGCTATATATATATTTATTGTTGCTGGTACAAATATGTATTAAATAGGGATAAGCTACATTTTCTGCCAAGTTTTGCTGTGAAAATGATGCAAATGATGCTTGGAATGAGAACATTTCACAGAGCTGTACAATAGAGGGCCAATTCACTAACTTCGAGTGAAGGATTCGAAGTAAAAAAACTTCGAATTTCGAAGTGTTTTTTGGGCTACTTCGACCATCGAATGGGCTACTTCGACCTTCGACTACGAATTCGACTTTTAATCGAAGGATTCAAACTAAAAATCGTTCGACTATTCGACCATTTGATAGTCAAAGTACTGTCTCTTTAAGAAAAAACTTCGACCCCCTAGTTCGCCCCTAGCTACCGAATCCAATGTTAGCCTATGGGGAAGGTCCCCATAGGCTTGGCTAAGTTTTTTTGGTATAGGATAATTCTTCGATCGTTGGATTAAAATACTTCAAATCGTTCGATTCAAAGGATTTAATCATTCGATCGAAGGATTATTCCTTCGATCGTTCGATCACAGTTTTTGCGCAAAATCCTTCGACTTCGATATTCGAAGTTGAAGGATTTTCATTCCCAGTCGAATATCAAGGGTTAATTAACCCTCCATATTCGACCCTTGATGCATCTGCCCCTAGATGTGTATATACATTCTACATACTGATATACATACAAAGCAGCAATTAACTGATGTAAACAAGATGTAAAGGCAAAAGGCAAAAGGGGTAGAAATATAAGGTGTTGGGATAAGCAGATAAGCAAGGTGAAGATGTGACATTAAGCACTGCATTTAGTAGTGAGCCCCCCCCCGCCACCTCCATGGCCTTCCACCCCAGCTCTAGCCCCTATTCCCCCACCAGTGAGTACCTTACCTCATCATGTGTTGAAATTGAGGGGGAGGTCAGAAACTAGCTCAGACGGCAGTGGGGTGTGCGTCTGAGTTGGTGGGGCTCTCAAGGGCTGCCGCCCAGTAGGATTTTTCCCTAGTGTCCCTCCAGCCCAGATATTTTAGAAGCAGAAGGATTGGAAGAAAGTTGGACAGAAGGCTGGAGTGCATTCTAGAGAAGGGGTGCAGCCTTGCAAAGTCTTGAATGTAAGTATGTGAGGAGGTAATGAGAGAGGAGTTAAGTAGCAGGTCAGTAGAGAAGCAGCAGCACTCCGGTATTGTTGAAAATAGTGAAAAACTTTACTCAAAAACCATAGGCAATGTTTCGGGCTACACAGGCCTATGTCAAGCCATTAATTAACAGTGTCTACATGTGCTTGAATACCAACAACAGGGAGGGGTCACACCATTCCACCTCCATATTACCCATGATTCACAGTGAGCTATTTTAATGCCAAATCACATTCTATATACCAAATTATCCCATATATTAAGTGTCTCAGACTCATATATTGTTACAAAAAAGTGAATTGGAGATAAGTGTTATATAGTAACAAGTAATAGATAAAAATCTTTTTATATAATGAACAGTGATACAATGTATTAAAATTCTTTTAAATAACCATTGCAACATAAGTATCAAGGACAGGAAGCCTTACTTTGCTTTATCTCAATATTAGACGTCTTGAGTTTACTTATCTCTGGCTCCAATGCTGAATTCAGGGGACTGATACCCCAGAATTACTTTGAATCAGGAGCTCCCATATCTTTTAATCTCACTGTTTTATATAAATAGCAGACACTGTTAATTAATGGCTTGACAAAGGGCCTGAAACATTGCCTATGGCATTTGAGTAAAGTTTTTCACTATTTTCACTATTTTTAACAATACCGTAGTGCTGCTGCTTTATTTGATATATGCATATTTTATGCTTACACCCTGGGCTGCAAGGAGCCTAATCCGCTTTTGAAGCACACTTCAACTACATTTGCAGGTCAGTAGAGAAGTGTATCAAGTGGTTTGGTGGGTATCTGGAGATGAGTTCAGAGATGTAGGGTGGGACAGAATTATGAACTGCTTTGGATGTCAAGATATTTTTTGAATTTTATTTCGAAAGGTAGCGGAGGCCAGTGCAGAGACTAACAGAGTGGCATGGCAGATGAAGAGCTGTGTATATGCCTAACAGCAGTATGTTATTGTATGTTATTGACTGGACATGTGACAGTATCTGGAGGGGAACATACAGTAGTAACTTAGGTTGAAAAAACACACGTCTGTCAAATTCAACCATCCAAAATGCCTCTTCAAATAGCCTCTTCAATTTGCCTCGGAGGGGGAAAAATTCCTTCCTGCCTCCAAGATGGCAATCGGACCAGTCCCTAGTTCAGCTTTCTACTAAAAGCTATTATATCCATAACCCTGTGTTAAATCATTTGGTTAAAAGCCATCCAACCCTTTCTTGAAGCTGTCATAAGTATCTGCCAAATAGTCTGCCGCTTAAGAGAGAGTAACTCTAAATATGAATATAACTAAACATTTTGAATTTTATAAAACTGTACTGACTGTGCCAGCATCACTATAGCAGTAATGATTGTGATCTTTAAACTTGTGCAGAGGAGCCTGCCATCTTGGATTTTGTTAGGCCATTTTGTGATTGTCAGTGACACTGCACGTGCTCAGTGTGCTGCTCTTGAGACGATAAACTTTGTGGTTGTTGCAAATCATCAAGCAGAAAATGAGGTTCTCCTGTCATACAAGCTTATGCTGCAGGGCTTTGTATTAAATTGTGCTAACTCACTGTTTCTAAGCTGCCATTTAAATGTGAATCTAAATCAATTATTATTCAGCCTTGTATTGTGTGTTTAATATACTATATATGTGTTATATTGTGAGTTGGCCACTAAGCTCAGTAAGTGAAAACAGCCATGAGCTAGGGATGGGCGAATTTTTTCGCCTTGTTTCGCCGCAAAAATGACGCCCATAGATTTGTATGGCATTGAGCACCAAAAAAATGATGCGTGTCAATATAATTTTGCCCCACGTCAAAAAAATGTTGACACCTATAGACTTTAATGGGGGTCTGCAACATTTCGCTGCCAGCAAATTTTTGGCAAAGCGAAACGGGTTAAATTCGTCCAAGCCTACCCAGAGCATGTGCTGCAGATCAGCAGAAGAAGATGGGGAGCTACTAGGGGCATCTTCAGAGACACAGATCTTCCCTGCTAACGGGCTGTGGTTACCTTGGGCTGGCATACAACCCCAAAACATAATGAGCACCATTTCTAGCCTCTTTGTTTGTTAAGCTTTAGTTCACCTTTAAATTAAATAATCAGTTGTTTTGCCTGTAATCAGTGCTGGGACACCTATTGATAAATACTGTCTGTCTTGTTTGGATTCTTTTTTGAGTTTAGGGTCCAAAGCAGCCCTAATGGAACCACAATGCATACTGGTTCTAGACATATATTTATTTAATAGATTTTTTTCTAAACAATGAAACAATTGTTTTTCTTTTAGGAAGGTCTGGAACTCTGGGTTGAATGAAGTAAATTAAACTGTCCAAATTGTAAAGCCACTGTTGATTATGTATTATGCCGAATCAAATATCCATCTTTCTTTCTACTAATTGGAGTAAAAGTATTTTTTTTTTATATCTTGTGAAACTTAAAACCATATTTTGATCACACCTAACAGACTAATGATTTGTGTTGCAATCTATGGGTTTATGCTTTAGGTAAAAACCTTTACATATCGTATTATATTTTATAGTTTAAAACATTAGTTAACTGGTTTTGTTCGCGGAGGGAAAAGCAGGCAGCACTTCATAAACAAAACTTCTGCGTCTAGGATTTCTGTACTTGTTTGTACTTTATTCTGCAGTGTTAGGTGATAGAAAAAATGAATCTTGTTTGACTAGAGTTTATTCACTTTTGAAACAATCTCTTGGGGAATGTGAGAAAGTGTCTGGAAACTTGCGTCTGAAAAGGTAACCTGTAGAGTGTTATAAAATTACCTCCAGATAAGAAGAATGAGTCAGTAACAAACGCTTTGATTGATATGAAACATTTGGTTTTAATATGGATGCTGTAAGGCTTGTGTCTGACCACAAATTGTATTTTTTAAGAGAGATTTCCTGCTGCTTTTAAATCTCCTCTTTGTGGCAGACTGTAAAACGTATAAAGCAGAAATCTTGCTTATATCTAGAATTTAGTGATAGAGGTCTTGTAGACAAAAATAAAAAAGATTGGAGGAAATCTCTATAATACCCCAGACAATAATAAAGAATTACAGTAAACCAGCTAAATAAAAGTACAAAGATTAGCAAAGAAATATATACCTTATGAATAAATGTAGTATTGATTAAAATATAGTTACAGTTTTAGTCTGCCAGAATCTCTCATTTCCTTTGGATTTTGATGCTGGTTATAAAGCCTTGGTTGGGCCACTTGATGCCATCGACAATTGATGTGCCTCTGGCTGGAAGGATGTAGGTTTAGGACTGATTAAAGGGGACCTGTCACCTTAAAGAATCATTCCAAATCCTTATTTATGATGTTAGTCAAGCAAAATGCATTACACTTACACTGTAAAAATTATTGAAATCTTGTGTTTATTAGTCTTGGAGTTCACCATTACAGCAGACAGGCAGGTGCCATTTTGAAGACACTGTTATTAAGGAAGGCTCAGCACCATCCCAAAATCTTGTTTATGTGCCAGAATGGGGGACCTGATACCCATGTCTATGCACTGGATACACAATTAGATAGTTAGGAGGGCGGGGGAATGTGGGGGTGCAGTGCAATCTAGGAAGTGCAGAATGAAACGTTAAAGTAATTGCCTAGTGAGGCAGAGTTTTACCAGGAAGAAGAGAAGTAAGGAAAGCATGGACTCTGCACATTAATACTGAGAGCGAGTCTGAGATTCCTCCTTCTCTCCTGTGAGTGTTCCTGCTGTTCTGTACAAGTAGGGAGCTAGGGGTTACCTGTAAAATATTAACCCATATAGGGAACCCCATAGTTAAAGTGCAGGGAAAATTAACCATTTCGATTCAGCCATCATAGTAAATGGAACTAGTTAATTCATGGTTTTCATTGAACTGCTCGTGCATCTTTTTATTAATATATATTTCACTACATATTGTGTGGTTTATTGTCTGTGACATTGTGTACGGTAATCACTAGATTAGAGTTCTAGATAGAGTTCCCAGGGAGTTCTATTTATATCAATACCGTTTCGGGAATCTTTTTCTTACAGTTTTGCGAATTCTTCGGCGAAGTGAAACGGGACAGATTTACTCATCACTAGTCTGCACCCATGTCAGGTGGGTGCTTTATTGGTGCTGGCCAGAACTAGAAGGTGTCTATTATGCTCTCACCACAAACCAAGAAAACAGTTTTTATCTCTGAACTACTATATTTGTGATTATAACCAATTTAATCAAATGCCTTCTTTATTAATTCAGTGAATCTGCTGTTTCTCCTTTGTTATTAGGGCCCATATATGTCCCATGTTGTACATTACCAACACCCCTCTGAGCTTTTTATTCTCTACTCTCTACTTCATTTACCGAACAACTGAGCATCGAAACATAGCAGGATCCTATCAGATAAGTAATGAAAATGCAGAGGGGCACAAATGCTAAAATTGCTCAAACTTTTACAAGAAAAAAATATATTCCTTTTGTGTATAGTTTTCAGGACAGCAGCAGTGAGCCATTTTGTGCAATAAAATTGCTGTTTTACCTTCCTTACGACTGCAGTTTTTATGTTTTCTCAACGAACATAACTGTAAATTTTATGAACAAAATGTGCTATTTATGTTTTTTACGAGGAAGAACAGAATGGAAGTGTTTAAAAGGAAGGGTAATATATGACTGGTCTGTAAAAGACATTTGAAGTTTTTTATCACAGAAGCAAATAATCTAATTACGTCTGCCATTCCTTTTTGTTTCTTTTTAAGAAATGTGGTGGTAAAAATACAATGAATGTTTAAAACTTCTAATACATATTTGAAACCTATTTGGGGAAACAGTGTTTCATGGGGGTAGGGAAGACGCCACGGGCTCGTATGCTGGCTTGTATTCACAGTATAACTTTATTTCAAGTGGGTGATTCCGTACATGTGTTAGTGGATAGAAAGGGTTAAATAATTCTGTGGTTTGTAAAATAAGATAGATAGAAAGGGTTAAATAATTCTGTGGTTTGTAAAATAAGCTTGTTGTAACCCTTAGTTTCAGCAGACAGAATGGCAGCACTTGACTCTAACACCTTTAAATATGAGAGCTCAATCCCCAGCTGTAAGTATTTCCCGTCCGTATATTGTCTGTTGCTTTACCCATAGGTCTCAGAAAGGGTATTTGAACAAAAGGAAAAATAATATCCTAATTGCATGGGGAGGGGTATAGAAAGATAATGTATACGTTAGGGAGTATGTGTGGCAGAGGTGTGAGTAGTTTTAGGGGAATCAGTGGACAAGGAACTACATTGCACAATGGGTCTAACTGATTATTTGGAACTTTGAACCACCCTAAGAAAAAATATAAAAAAAGGCAGCCCCATTTTCTGAAACTCCTACCATTAAAGAAACAGTGACACCAAAAAATTAAAGTGTAGCAAAGTAATAAAAATATAGTGTATTGCTGCCATATTCTGGTAAAAGCTGTGTGTCTGCTTCAGGAACTCAACTATAGTTTATATAAATAAGCTGTTGTGTAGCCACGGGGGCAGCCATTCAAGTTGCCAAAAAGGAGAAAATGCACAGGTTACATAGTAGATTACAGATAAAACACCATTGTATTGGACAGGGCTTATCTGCTATCGGCTATGTAACCTGTGCATTTTATCTTTTTTTCCAGCTTGAATGGATGCCATGGCTACACAGCTGCTTATTTATATAAACTATAGCTGAGTTTCTGAAGCAAACACACAGCTTTTATCAGTACAACAGTACATTATATTTTAATTACTTTGATACACTTTCAGTTTTTGCTGTTACTGTTCCTTTAATGCCCTTTGGACATTTATGGAACTGGCGTACAAGAAAAAAATACAGCTGCAGCATCTCTTTGTTGCAAAAAGTGAAAAATTTAATTTATTAGATTAGACAACCAGGCAACGTTTCGGGCTTAGTCTTGCCCCTTTTTGAAGAGGCCTGAACGAGGCTTCTTGTTGTGACATTAGGTTAAGCCTTAGTAAACAGGTGGAATCATTTTGTCAAGTTGGTAGAAAACTAAAAACATTGCCGTTCACTTTTCAGTTGAATTGTACTTTTTGTTCTCCAGGTGATCTGAAGGAGAGCTGAAGCAGGTGGAGCTGACATTTTACAAAGTGACAAGAGAAAAGCAAATTGCATTTTAGGACTCTTGTTTTTTTTTATTAAGTATTTGATTTTTTTGGCTGCCGAGTGAAGAATCACTTTAGGCTATGTAAGGAACTGAAGGACTCAATTGAATCAAGCTGGGCAACTACTCGTGAACTTACAAAATGTTCTTTCCTTCTGACATTGTTTGGATTTTCAGCTGTACCACCCACAGACTGCACTTTCAACACCGTCAGGAAGAAGGATAAAGCACTAAGCAGTATTCATGGAAAATTAATTGGAAGTAACCCACGTGCTTATCTTAAGAGAAGCATTGTTAGAGACATGAATGCCACTGAAGAATAATTAGCATTTATTTTAATTATCTGGGTCTTTATTCCTCCGAACACATCGTTAAAGGGAAATTGCCTTGAACAAATAAATGTGTTTTAAGTGTTAACTTCAATATACACAGTGGCCTACTGTACAAAAGCTTTGCAGTTGCTCTTTATCATTTCTTGGTATACTTTTAGCTCTGTCCAGTCTCTTCACATTTACTATGAAGACCACCATTTACAGAGTGGCTGTTCCCTGATTTAAGCTTTATTAAAGGAACAGTGATGCCAAAAAATTTAAGTTTTTTAAAGTAATGAAAATATAATGTACTGTTGTTCTGCACTGTTAAAACTGGCGTGTTTATATATATAGTTTATTTATAAAAGCTGCTGTGTAGTCATGGGGCAGCCATCTAAAAAACAAAGAGAAAAGGCACAGGTTACACAGCAGATAACAAATAAGCTCTCTAGAATACAATGGGATGTGATAGACTTTGCTGAATTAGGGTTTTAACCTCTAACATGGCCTATCGCTACAGGGAGTGGGTTGGTTCATTCCTGTAAAAACAAATGCAAGGAAATACCCCATTCTGAGTATGCGATGACGTTTTAGTTTTGCACACTGGTACTCGAAAGGCTTCTGTAAATATGCGAAACGTTTTACATTAAGGTGTGTAAATTAGTCACAAAAGTTATGAAAGTCTGTACCTGAAAACACATACCATACAGGTATGCGATCCATTATCCAGAAACCCGTTATCCAGAAAGCTCCGAATAACTGAAAGGCTGTCTCTCATAGACTCCATTTTATCCAAATAATCCAAATTTTTAAAAAAATGTTTTCCTTTTTCTCTGTAATTATAAAACAGTACGTTGTACTTGGTCCACTAAGATATAATTAATCCTTATTGGAAGCAAAACCAGCCTATCGGATTTATTTAATGTTTACATGATTTTATTGTAGAGTTAAGGTATAAAGCTTCAAATTATGTGGAAAACCCCAGGTTCTGGGCATTCTGGATAACAGGTCCCATACCTGTACTGGAAGGCCCAGTATGTAATTTTAAGTAATGGACTTTCTAGACTACTGATCTTAATACTTATTATATGCAGGGAACTGGTAGGTTAGACATGACTGAGGCAGGAATTATTCTTTTCACTTCTTAGGCAAACAGTGTCTCCTTCATTGTATATACTAAGGGAAATTATCTTTAAGCACATTTGCTTTTTGATTGCCATCTATAACCAAAATACTTCCATTGTTTAACTGCTAACTGTCCATGATTGTAAAATGTACTACCTGTCAGGAACCTGAGCCAATACCAGGAAAACTTACATATATGCCAGATTTTGGGTATCATTTTGCCCACTATAAAAACAGTTAGGCCCATAAATATTCTTGAATGGCCAAGACAGTCACCTGATCTGATCTCACTTGAGCTGCATTTCACTTGTTGTAGATTAGACTTTGGACAGAAATACCCACAAACAAACAGCAACTGAAAGCCGCTGCAGTAAATGCCTGGCAGAGCATTAAAAAGGAGGAAACCCAGAATCTGGTGATGTCCATGAGTCCAAGACTTCAGACTGTCATTGCCAGCAAAGGGTTTTCAACCAAATATTAGACATGAACATTTTATTTTCATTTATTTTAATTTGTCCAATTACTTGTGAGCCCCTGAAATGAAGTGACTGTGTTAAAAAAAGGCTTTAGTTCCTGACATTTTTATGCAATCTTTTTGTTCAACCCACTGAATTAAAGCTGAAAGTCTGCAGTTCAACTGCATCTGAGTTGTTTTATTTAAAATTCATTCTGGTAATGTACAGAACTAGCAATGGACGAATTTATTCGCTAGGTACGAATTCGCTGTGAATTTCCACGTTTCGCCGCCAGTGACAATTCTGACTCCGGCGACAATTAAAGGCACCCATTGACTTTAATGGGCATCAGCGTCAAGATTCGAATTTCGCAGATTTTTCGCCATCACTGGATGAATATACAGGTATGGGACCTGTTATCCAAAATCTTTGGGACCTCGGGTTTTCCAGATAACGGATCCTTCTGCAATTTGGATCTTCATACCTTAAGTCTACAACATTAGGACATTAAATAAAACCCAATAGGCTTGTTTTGCTTCCAATAAGGATTAACTATATCTTAGTTTGTGTCAAGTACAAGCTACTGTTTTATTATTCCAGAGAAAAAGGAAATCATTTTTAAAAAATAATTGGATTATTTGTATAAAATGAAGTTTATGGGAGATGGCCTTTCCATAATTTGGAGCTTTCTAGATAACAGGTTTCCGGATAACAGATCCCATACCTGTATATGTAATAATATAAATCTGTAAAACTATTTCCCTTTCAACTGATGGTAGAGCTCATAAAATGATTTTGTTTTTTTTATTTTTAGGTTCTTTAGCATGTAAACCTTAATGTTCATAAAGTTTTTTTCACCCAGTTGATCAATGTCATCTCTCTTTAAACTTTAATTCTCTGATCTATATTTTCACTTTGGATCAACTCGTAATTGAGAATTGTAATGACCTGAAAACAGCACAAAAAAAATGTCCTTCATGCAGTGCAAGTCTAGTTGCATTAAATTTTAGGTCATTAGATTAATAACAATAATTTGCATTTAAATTGGTTTTCCAGGAAAATAATAATATGCACACTTTGTACTGTCTACTTCAGATATGAATATGCACTGCACATTGACCATATAAACCAAATAAGGAAGGACTATAAATTCATCTGCAATACTGATATTACTATTATCTGCTTCTTGCATGCGTCCAGAGACTAATGCAGCCATTTATAAACAGTCAGTACTTTGAATTCATTCATTTGTTCTTCTGTATCTCAGAATGTGGATACTGTTTGAGAAAAGGAAGTATTATTCTAGACATTTTAGAAGGTGAGCACAGAGTTAGCAAAAAGGCTTTCCATTCGTTATTCTCGTAAATAAGTTCAGAACAATTCAAAAGAATTGAACAAATCAAAATATTTTTTCGTACGAATGAATTAATTGCAGGGAGTATACGTCAAATCTATAGGGTTTGCTAATGAAAAATATATTGCAAACCTTTAAAAATATGACCAGATGTATATAAGTATAACCACTGTATAAACTTTATCTTGATGGGGTATGGATATTGGCTTTAAATGGCTAAAGAAAAAAACAACTGAAGCAAATTGGAGAGGCTTCAAATTGTTTTTTTTTTTAACCTTCCTCTTGATCAACTGGCAGTTAGGCAGGTTATATGTAGACTTAAAAGGTTGAATTTGATGGAAGTGTGTCCCATTTCAACCAAACTATGTTACGCTGATTTCAAAGAAGATAGTAGAAATTGGAAACTGGAGAGCTGCTGAATAAAAAGCTAAATATCTTAAAAACCACAAATAATAAAAATTGAAAATTATCTCAGAATATCACCCTTTACTAGTGGTGGGCGAATAAATTCCCCTGGCGTGAATTTCAGCAGCAAAAAATATTGTCATCTGAAAAGTCGCTTGTGTCAAAATCGGTGCACGTCAACACTATTCGGACCCCCATTGACTTTAACGCCGGCGTCAAAATTGATGCAGGCAACTTTTCGTACGCACATCCAAAACGGGCATCAATTTTCGAGTTTCACAAATTTTTCGGCGTTATTCACTAATTTTTCGCAAAGCAAAACAGGAGAAATTCGCCCATCATTACTCTCTACATGATACTAAAAGTTAATTTAAAGGTGTAACCCCTGTAAGACAGTGATATGTGTATGGCATGAGACAAGTACTGTAAATTCCTTCTGTTTTGAGAAGGCTTGCATGCTGATTTCAAATAACACAGGCTACTTCAACAAATGCCAATGCAATGAATCATTTACATGAAGGAATGGCACATTCATGTTATTTCTGATTTCCATTCCACTTTCTTCTATGCTGTCCACTTTCCCCCTCACTCGGTACTGTTCTGTACTTTCTTCTTTTCACCAGTCCAAATTAGGTCTTCCCTCTCAACTTCCTGAACTCCCCATCCTTAGTCTACTATGTGTTCTTTCTTGCCATTCCTTTCCCTTCTTCTGTATTCCATCAGGCCCCAGATCTTAGATGCTCAAATCAGATTTCCTTAAATGACAGGGAAAGCTGAATTCACTATTGACTTACCACTTGCACATTATCAGTATACTAAATTTGGTAAATGTTAATATACTGGAAACATTTATATTACAGGAAATATTTGCAGCAGTTGGGTGGGGGTTTGACACTAGGGGGCCGATTCACTGTGGGTCGAATATCGAGGGATAATTAACCCTCGATATTCGACTAGGAATTAAAATCCTTCGACTTTGAATATCGAAGTCAAAGGATTTAGCGCAGATAGTTCGATCGAACGATCGAAGGATAATTCCTTCGATTGAACAATAAAATCCTTTGAATCGAATGATTCTAAGGATTTTAATCCAACGATCGAAGGTATATCCTTCGAACAAAAAAAGTTAGCCAAGCCTATGGGGACCTTCCCCATGGGCTAACATTGACTTCGGTAGCTTTTAGATGGCGAACTAGGGGGTCGAAGTTTTTTTTAAAGAGACAGTACTTCGACTATCGAATGGTCGAATAGTCGAACGATTTTTACTTCTATTAGTTCGATTCAAAGTCGTAGTCGAAGGTCGAAGTAGCCCAAAAAAAACGTCGAAATTCAAAGTTTTTTACCTTCAAATCCTTCACTCGAAGTTAGTGGATCGGCCCCCTAATATATTGTCACTTCAGTGAATTCAGTTTTCTTTCCTTTAAATCATTCCTGCCTGATTTATATACACAAGAAAAAAAATCTGGATGGTCCCTATTTTCATTTATAACCACTTAACTGCCGGGGAGTGAAACTTTTCAGTGCTTGCTGTCAGGGATTGCTATAAAAATAAAAAATTATGTTTTCCAGGGTTCTGCAGTTCTCATTGCTTGTACAGGTATGGGATCCATTACCCGCATACCCATTATCCAGAAAGCTTCAGAATCACGGAAAGGCCATCTCCCATAGAATCCATTATAATCAAATAAACCAAATGTTAAAAAAGTATTTTATTTTTATCTGTAGTAATAAAACAATAGATTGTACTTGATCCAAACTAAGATATAATTAATTCCTATTAATTATATCTTCGTTAATTGGAAGCAAAATCAGCTTATTGGGTTTATTTAATGTTTACCTGATTTTCTAGTAGACTTAAGGTATGAAGATCCAAATTACATAAAGATTCCTTATCTGGAACACCACCTGTGCATTCTGGATAACAGGTCCCATACCTGTTGATGTTCATTCTGTACCATTGACAAGAAGAGAATTTCACTAATTAAAGAGGAAAACAGAGACTATTAAATCCGGTGTATTATTTACAATAACAGTATAGTAACAGCAGCGTAAATGTGGTTATAACTGACAAGCTTCTAAACACTGTTACTACTTCTCAGGTAAATTTATAATTTTATTAATTTTACTGGTTTGTTCTCAACAATGCTGGTTCTGACTACATGTACCATTCAAACAATGTTGCAATAATCAACTCTTTTCCAGCTAAGCCTGCATTTCCTACAAATGCTTTGCTCGTTGTTCTCTTTCTTAATAGGTCAGAAAGGCATTGTGGGAATTGCATCTTGGCAGGAAGAGAGCTGACTACTGCAGCATTGTTTTACTGGTGCATGTATTCAGAACCAGCAGTACAGAGAACAGTAAGGTACAAACAGATGCTGCTTTCAGTATCAGTGTAAGTTACTCATGAAATTGCTTTTATAATACAAATCTAGTTCAGATGAAGTAGTGCATGTACTTTGGTACATTTATTACAACATGGCAGGTCACACAGTCCTGCTGCACACTTGCTCTCAGCTTAGACAGGAATAGGGAAACAGGAAATGGAATCATAAAGCAATGGCAAAACAGCAGGAATGCCCTTAACCAAAATGTCCACAAAAGCTGGTTACTACAAGAATAGTATCCCAATACTTGCAGGGTCTTCAGTCAGCCCAGCTCAGTAATGCCCCTCAAACTTGGTCCCTAGATGCGAGTGCAGCTTTCCATTCCAATACCAATATAGTTCAGTGAGATGCAAGAAGATGGAGCATGGCACAGAGGAGAGAGACAGCCATGCACACTGGAAGCACTGGAGCAGGTAGGAAGTGAGGATTGGTTGGGACCAGGGATGCCAAAGGCACTGATGAAGCAGCCTTAGTTTGGCCCCATGCAGCCAGGCTGATTGAGGAAGACTAAAGGATGGAAGACTAAAGGATGCTGATAATAAATACTACAGATGCTCTAAATTCAAATATGTGTTTCCCAATGTTGCCTATTTGCTGTTTATTTGTTACAATAAGACAAATGCAATAAAATATGAAATTTTGAGAACCAGTGGTGCTTAGGTGTTACAGGGCCTCACAGCAAATTGATTTTAGGGAACCCAAAAGTGTCCAGAGATGACCTGTTTACATATATATATATATATATATATATATATATATATATATATATATATATATATATATATATATATATATATATATATATATATATATATATATATATATATATATATATATATATATATATATATCCTGGAAAAAGGCGAGCACTCACAGGTCTTAAAATGCAAGAAAATCTGTGAAATTTATTGAAAATACATAACTGACGTTTCAGCTAATCCTATAGCCTTTCTCAAAGAAAGGCTTTGAGAAAGGCTATAGGATTAGCCGAAGCATCAGTTATTTATTTTCAATAAATTTCACAGATTTTCTTTCATCTTAAGACCTGTGAGTGCTCGTCTGTTTCCAGGATATCTTACTCACTTTGCTGATAGCACCCAGGCACCAAATACTTTTCTTACGAGTAGTGCCGGCCCAACATGGCCGATATATATATATATATTGAAATTGCTAATAAAATGGGTTCTTCACTGTTGTATCCATATAATGTTATGAAAAATGTAGAGTCCGCAATTTACCACAGCCAGGTAAAGGATGCAACCAAGGTTCCCAGAGATGAAACGATTTATTCAGATTATCCAGCCCAGAGACAGCAAATGATACAGAGATCTTTCAAAATGTGCCCACAGGTTATACTTCCTTCCTTCTCTCTCTCCCTCTTCTTCCCTTCCTCTTCTCCTCTGCTCCCTTATCTCTTCTCCTTCCCTTTCTCTTCAGCCCTCCTTCCCCTTTCTTCTTCTTTCTTCAGCCAAAAACCAATTCCATTGTTATACTGTTTCTATGCCATTGACCCAAATGGGGAATGGTTCTGATTGGCTGATGACAAGTTAAACAGGAAAACCAGCTAATTTCTTTAGATGTCCCTTTTACCAATAACAACTGTACAAACAGTTCCTCTTTGAAATGTAAAAGACCCTCTCCAGATGGTCTCTTGGAATGTGTCCCATCTATTTCTTATCTTATTTTTGCATTTTATTATAAGACAGGATGGGCTCCTTTGAAGGAGTCATAAAAACTCAGGATACCTTCTACCTAAGGATTAATTGCAATCGGTCTATATATATCACTACATTCACCTTCACCTTTGAATTAACTTTTAGGGGCATATTTACTAAGCTCAAGTGAAGAATTTGAATGTTAAAAAATTAGTATCTTTTTGGGTACTTCGACTATCGAATGGGTCAAATTCGATCGATTCGAACGATTCGAAGTAAAAATCGTTCGACTATTCGACCATTCGACCATTCGATAGTCAAAGTACTGTCTCTTTAAAAAATACTTTGACTTGATACTTCGCCAGTTTAAACCTACCAAGGTGTAATGTTAGCCTATGGGGACCTTCCCCAGCGCTTTTCTAACATTGATCAAAAAAAAATCCTCGATCGATCGCTTAAAATCGTTCGAATCGAGTCGTATTCTGGCTAATAGCTGCATTGTGCTATAATTAATATTAATACATTTATTACATATCCCTCAAGTTGAACCTGCTATCATTCCAATTCATTCTAAACATTGTTGTAAAAATATACACGTAAAAATGAGAGACAAGAAGCAGATTTTTCTTTTAGCTGAGAAGTTAACATAAGAAGACAAAGTGAGTGATTGTAGGGAGATATACTTTGTTTTACTCCAACAAACATGTTGAATTTACCATGGCGGAAAGCATTAAACAAAGCAGTTTCAATGAGAAAGCAGGCACAGCTCACTAACAAAGAAAACATTTACATTACATTTAAAGTGGCATTACTATAACTGTAAGCTAAGTGTAAAGGATTATTTAGATTTCTTTTTTTCTGGCTTCATTGGCTAAAGAACTACAACACAGGCAGAACAGAAGAGTAACTCTGCAGATCATTTATAGTCGTCATAAGACTCAGTAGGCTGACTAAATGTTTATTTGTATTCAGTAATTCTAACCACAACTGTGCCTCCCATCTGTTAAATATAAAGTTAACTTTATGTCTTGTGTGAGATTGTGAAAAACAAGTACAATTGCTTCTGGAATACAAGAGTAGGATACCCGTTTATATTCGATGTTTGAATGAAATATAGCACAAAACATTTGGCCCATACAAGGCAGTGAGACATGAATATAAACTCACATTCCCTTGCTTGTAGAAGTAAAACACCTTTGCAGACTGACATCAGCCAGAGCAGTGTTCTAGAGATAGAGAAAGAAACAATCGTTTCAATGAATCTGAAGGCATAGGAAACACAAAACAGGGGTGCTTCTTCATTGTACATTTGTATTTTTAGGGGTCATTTACAACCTCAAGTGCAGTTGTGGTCAAACAAATTTCCCCACAGTCGTTAGCAGATTGCATCATTGAATGCAGCATACTTGTTCCTCAAAGAATTGTGTGAACACTAGTGATGTAAAACTCAACAAAAGTCGACCTTCACCCAACCCTAACCCGCACACTACAAATCCACTCTCAACCAGACTCTGCCTAGCACTTTTATAGGCCCAAACCTGACCCACCCATCTCTGACATCATTAAAGGGGACGGTAGGGGCAGAAGAGCTGGAAGAAGAAGTCGGCACAGGAAGGTCGCGGGTGGGGAGAGAGCGGAAGGAAGAGTGACCCAAAAACAGTGTACGGAAGTCGCCTGAGCCCATCCTACCTGTAGGTCCCAAGGAAATTGGACCAAGCTGCACATCACTAGTGCAAACATAATTGTGACAGAGTTTGCTGGACAAATGTCCAGTGCAAATTCAGTGCAATAACATTTTTATCCTTGCCAATGTGCAAGTGCCAAGCACAATTCCCCCTGATGACTGCAATTTCTCTGGAATTATGGACAAAAAGCACAGTGATTATATCCAAAATGGCACGTTGCAAACTGCATTCGTGGGTTATAAATTACTCCATTTGTCTAGTATATGTGTTAAGAAAAATGGGCAATTTAAATGGGCAAAGTTCAGTAAAATCAAATAGAATGTCTCCTTCCTTTCCCAACAAAGCAGCAGCAATGTTATCCTTAAAGCTTATGGAACATGGGGGAATCTGACTACTGCTACCATCTGTGGATAAAAGCATAGCGCCCCTGGCTGCCGCCATCACTAATAATGATGCTACTAAGTGAAAAGCACAGAGAGGTGACAAGTGCGTAATGGCTTAGGTTTGTCCTGTGCCATCAGGAGTGTAACAAAGGTGTGTCGAAAGGGTTACATAAACTCTAGTGATGTAACCCTTTCTTGGAAGGAATATCCAGGGCCACACTGTGGCACTAACAGTATATATGCCAAGCCTCCGCTAAGTGGGAGATGTGTGGAGTTTGGATAAGTTAAGTGCCTCAACCCAGGCTAAAACCAGATATTAGTGGACATAAAACTCCCTGGGAACTGCAGTAGCAGTGATAACTGCACACAATGTAACAGACAATAAACCACATAATAGGCAGTTATGCAGTAATTTATGTAAATAATGTTAGAAATGCAATATCTGCAATGCAATAAGAACAGTTAAATACTAATAACACAATGTATCACTCCTTGTATGAAAATGTCCACTGTCACTTTAAGGGTTAGTTTACACGAGGAGATTTGGGGAGATTTTGTCGCCTGGCGACTAATCGCCTCGTCTTCTGAGCGACAATCTCCCCAAACCTGCGGTACCCTGCGGGTTGCGGGTAGAAGTTCCGGGTGTGGGTATGGACGCGGTTCTGTGGGTCGGGCTGCGGGTCTTTTCAATAGCGATTTTTACTCCTTTTTTCTGATCACGTCTACTTCTGATGATATCACTTCTGGTTTACAATGACAGCACTTCCTGTTTTACGCCTTTTTTTCTGATCACACCTACTTCCGATGATGTCACATCCGGTTTACAATGACAGCACTTCCTGATTCTTGTCCAAGTGGGTAAGAATGCGGGTCTGGGTTGAGGTTTGCAGGTTGTGGGTACGGGTCGGGTACGGGTTCCAAAAAATGGACTGCGCAGGACTCTGCTTCATGGATTACTTTCATAGCAATAGCTCAGGCAGCTGCACTAGTTCCAGTCACTATGATGTCTGACTGGAAAGGGTTAATTAACTCCCTGCACTCTGACTATGGGATTCCCTACATGGGTAAATGTTCTATAGGTGAAATCCCCTAGCTTCCTACCAAAAGAAATCAGCAGGAACACTCACAGCAGAGAGGAGAAATCTCAGGCTCAGTAGTACTGAAACAAACAATTAGGTTACTCGAGGTGATTTATTAGCGTCACAATGTTTTGGTGCCATTCCCCCTTCATCACCTGATGAAGGGGGAGCACCCCTGAAACCTTGTGACTCTAATAAACATGAAAGGGGCTTGTCCTGTTTGAAATCACCTTGAGTGCCGGTACCTAATTGTTTGCTCCAGTTAGTATTGGGGAAGTGATGTCTTCCCAGGGTCTGTGCACTGGGTTGACACTATACCGAAGGGCTCGGGTGTGCACGTGATTCTTCAAGTCTCAGTAGTTCTGTGCAGAGACCATGCTTTCTTCTTCTTTTCTTCCTGGTTAACCTCAGACTCACTTTCATTTTTGCTCCAAGGTCAGAAGCAAATCCTTCTTGCTAGTGATGGGCGAAGTTATGCGCCAGGCGCGAATTCTAGCGAAAATTTGCCGGAGTGCAAAAAAACCGACGCAGTTTCACGGATTTTTCAAAGTTTCGCTAATTTTGCAGGAAATTCGGGAATTTTTCGGCAAAACGAAAAAAAAAAAACAAATTCGCCCATCACTACTTCTTGCTGATTGGCCAGGCTGTGGCTGAAAACTGTCTCACTGCAGTGCAAGCAGCAGCCGTGTTTTTGGCGGCCCCAGAGTCAAATGGTTATGCAGTTACGGAAAGGGCAAATAACCCTTCCCTACAGTGCTATTACCTTATTCCATGCCTGCTGCCTGCAGAAACTGCTCATCTTCCCCTCAGTTTAAGTACTGGTACAGCTGCACAGAGATTGGAGAGGTATGCAGAGTGAATCATTCCAGTCTATACATAACTGCACAGTGATTGGCTAGACTGCTGGTGATTCCCTCTAGCCTATCCAATCCATTTTCAGCTGTACCGGGACCTAAACACTGAGATCGTATCTACAGGCAGCAGACTTGACACAACTCTTCAGTTCAGGTCAGAAATTCCAAGAATGCAAGTGTCCTCCCTTGCCCCTATTTGTGGACGACCATGTTTTTCAGTCAATATTTGTATGCAATCATATATGTTCAATGTATACACCCATATTGTATAGCCTGACTGAATATGTTGCCACTTTATAAATACACATTAATAATAATAACCCTTACAATGATTAATTAGCAGAGTGAGCTGCAGAAGCTGAGAAAAGAAGAGAAACCGGAAACATTTGCCAGCATTTATTAAAAGCAAATAACAATTAAATAAATAATTAGAACATAAACTGCCATAACTCTATAGGCATACTTTAGTGCAGTTTGTATTTAGTAAATCTTCTTCACAGATAGCTTTTATTCGTTTTTTTTTTTTTTTTGGAGAATTTTAATTGGCCTGCCTCTGCCTCTATCCTGCTGTAAACAACAAAGTCATGCTGATTGGTACCTGGCATTTAAAATTGCTGACTCCTACTGGAATTAGTTTGAGACCAGGTAAAAGCATTCAAAAAGCTCACATAACAGCACCATATGGCAAACCAATGTAAAATAGATGTGTATACAGAATCCCTAAAAAACATGGGCATTTATTTTTAGAGATTTAATAAACATATTACAGTATGGTGAATTGTTTGATGCTATTCAAGCCAAGGGACTGAAATGTAACATGAAAACACTGTTGCAAAAGCATTCGAAACACTTTATACTATATGGAACCTGTCATCCGGAATGCACAGGACCTGGGGTTTTCTGGATAAGGGGTCTTTCCATAATTTGGATCTTCATATCTTAAGTCTACTAAAAAAACATTTCAACATTAAATTAACCCAATAGTACAGGGTCAATTAGTTAATCAATAAAAAGGAAAAGCAAAAGCATGACCCATAATATCTGCACCTCCCACCATCATTTTTTTTATATAGTTTCTCTATATGACGATTAAAACTTAGCTTTTATTACTCCTTTAAAATGAGTATATCCAGAAAAATTTATTTATTCTTTTTATTATTTTATTATTACAGAGAAAAAGGTAATCATTTTTACAAATCTTAATTATTTGGATAAAATGGAGTCCAAGGGAGGCAGCCTTCCCGTACTTCGGGAAATTAATCCAAAATACTTCTGCTCAACAAACAGTATCTTCACAATACTAAGGGTGGTGGCAGACAGGGAGATTCTGTGGCGACTAATCTCGAAATGCCTTCCCTCTGGCAAGAATTAAAAGTAGGGAGGGGTATGTGTATGGATGCTGGGTTTTCATTTGGAGGGGTTGAACTTGATGGACTTTGTCTTTTTTCAACCCAATTTAACTACAGTATGTAACTATGTAAGAAAACGAGTCGCCAGTGGGATGGCATATGAACAATAGACAAATACAAGATTCCTCTGCACTCAACCCATTATCAATATATTTAAGACAGAGACATTTTGTGCATACTGCTACTGAAAACTGCCTTACCCTTTAAACAAAACAGGGATTGTTTGTCCATATATTGCAATATATTTAAGATGGCCAACTAGTCATCCCATATCTGGCCAGTCCTATGCTCAATTTTCATCTGATTCATTAAGAATTCTATTGCTTCATTATACATTTTACAAAAGGACTAAGTTTTACCTGCAACTTACTTGCTGCTTTCAAAGTAAAACTCCCATTGCCTCACGAGGAAACTTTGGTCGACTTGGGAAATCCAAAGCAATTCGTATGCCATCCCGCTGGCAACTAATCTCCCGTCTGCCATCCTCCTAAACTGATAAACACTCAACAGCATACCCATGGCCAGATTTCAAGATTTTGCGTCCCTAGTCCCCCCTGCTTCTTCCCTTCCCTTCCCCTCTGCTCATCTCATTCCTAGTTCCACTGGGTTCTGCACTTGTTTCATTACTATTATCTATATATACAAAATCTATATATGCAAAATCTGTCCCTTTCTTTCTTAAGTAACATTTATAAAGCTCATCTATGCCCCCCTTAACTACTGCAACTTGCTATTAACTGGCCTTATAAATTCCCACCTCTCCCCCACTATAGTCTGCCTTAAATATCCTCAAATCTAAGAGAGATCAGTTCCCTCCACTCCTAAAATCCATTACATTTCCATTAAATAAAGAATAACAAAGCCATTCATTCCTTTACAGTTTACCACATCTTTTCTTGTTTCATCATACTTTCCAGGCCAACTCCTCCACTCATCTCAGAGTAACGTTTAGTTGACCCACCCTCTAAAACATCTGGTTACCACCTTAGACCTTTCTGCCTTGCTTCTCCTTACATTCAGAATGCAATCCCTGAAATCCTCTGGAGAGAATCATCCCTCAGTCTCTTCAAAAATAAATTCAAAAACTTCCTCTTGAAGCACTTGCATTATATCTGACTATGTCCCGACACTCACTAGGTAGCACCAATCTTTTTGTGCCTGTATGTTTCCCATTCACTTAAATCATTTGATCTGTGGGTCAGGAACCTTTTTCCATTTAGCACTATATATTGAATACAACTGTAGTTTGCATGTATTAATAGTAATTAATGTTTTTGACCCCTGTTTGCTCTCTTAATGCATTGTTCTGTCCAATAGATTCTAGTTAGGCAGGCTGTACACAGGCCCCACACTTAGGGGCATCTCAGTTTGAAGAGATAGAATCAGCATCTTGAATATGCCCATGTATGGACAGTTAGTCACATTGCTTTAACAATGATGCTTTAGTTGTGCATTATATATTATATATATATAGATATGAATACCTTTTATACTTTTTTATGTTCTGCATTTTTACAGGTCACAGGTCACTTTAAAAGATTTGCTTGCTACAATTATCAGTTACTATGGTACTAGAAATGTCACAAGAATTACATCTCCTCCAGGCTTTTCCTCTTTTCCCCAGGCTTTTCCTCTTAGATATTCTAATTTGGGAAGCAGAAAAGCCGATGTTGAGACTTTTATAGCTTTGGAAGGAAGATACGAATGAGTCAATAGCAAAGTAAAAAAAAAAAGTCTAAGAAAAAGTGAAATCTGCAAGCAAGCAAGGTACACCTTTCACTAAAAAAGCTTTACAATAGAACTATCTGTACTGTGTTTGCTATTAATATTCCTATCAAATACAACATGGAAAATAATTAAAGGGCTTAGTGTGCCTTTAATACGCTGCATGAACAGAATGTACTTACTGATGTTGCCTTTTTCTCACCCAAGACAGAATCTAATGAAGTACTCCTCTGTATGAGAGTCTATTCTTTTCCTTAATTCTGTCAAAATAAGCAAAATAACAAAAGCAAAAAGCTGGAACTGATATGTTTACAGGTTATGAAGTGACAGCCAAGAAAAGTCTCAGAATTTTATACTCCTTGTTACATTCTGTCCTTAAGAGAGAAGCTGTTCTATTTATTCCCATGTTGAACAGGATAAAAACACTCCAACTGAGCTTTAGAATGGCTGTAAGTAATGACTTGAAACAATGTCTGCAGTTGGTGCACCTACATAGCTTCTAACCTGCACAAAAATACATCTTCATTGGCAAAGGAAACTAATTTGTGCTCAAATAAATAAAGTAAATGCACAAATTTAATACAGAAGAGAATGCATAATTTGCTACATTCATGATTTCCAAACTGATCAAATCCAGAAATAATACATTTATGTTTGGAATTATTATAGACTTGCATGCCTTCTTTTTTTATGCCATTTGGGCCATGTAAGCACCTTTGTAATTCCAAATCTGTATCTAAAACTGATATACAGGTATCAGAGCTGTTATCCCGAATGCTCAGGACCTGGGGTTTTCCGTATAAGAGATCTTTCCATAATTTGGATCTCCGTGCTTTAAGTATATAAAATCCTTTAAACATTAAATAAACCCAACATGATTATTTAACCTCAGATGAGAGTTATTTGGGATCAGATACAACGTACCGTCTTAATATTACAGCAAAAAAGTAAAAAAAATTTAAAAATTGAAATTATTTGATTAACATTAAGTCTAAGGGAGATTCCTTTCTGTAATTCAGAGCTTTCTGGATCCCATACCTGCATGAACTGACTAAAAAACCTGCAGTCTTGTGGCATTAAATGTATTACCTATAGTTAGAAAATGAAAGACTAATAATGAACCACTACTTTATTATCCCCAATACAGTAAATATAACAAAGAATTGGATTAAGTCTGATAAGTAGGGATGTAGCGAACTGTTCGCCGGCCGCAAGTTCGCGAACGTCGCGCGACGTTCGCCAATAGGCGTTCGCGTCAAAATCGTTCGACCATTCGACCATTCGATCGCTAAAATCGAACGTTTTTCGTTCGGATCGAACGATCGAAGCCATTGGATTGAATGAAATCATTCGATCGAATGGCTTCGATCGTTCGATTCGAACGAAAATCGTTCGATCGAACGATTAAAATCCTTCGATCGTTCGAATCGAACGATTTTCGGATGTTCGAAGTTCGCAAACTGTTCGCGAACTGCTCGCATTTTTTGCCAGTGTTCGCGAACGGCGTTCGCGAACACATACTCGGCAGTTCGCTACATCCCTACTGATAAGTTATCTATCTAGTTATGAGTTAACAATTAAAGGTTACCTAAAGCTGGCCATAGATGCAAAGATCCGATTGTACGAACCAACGTACGATCGGACTTTCCCATCTCCCGACCCTCCACTAACCATTCAGATCAAAGTCTTAACATTCCGATCAAATAAGAACAGATCAGCCGATGTTCTGCCCCTGACAGCAATCGTATGATAGTTATGTCTGACAAAGCTAGTGACAGTCTCCCTCTGAAATTCGTACGATCGGCAATACATGCAGAGAAATTATCGGCAAGCGACAGAAATTTTCTAACAAATACCTGTCGCTTTCCCCCAAACTGGCCTAGGAATAAGTAACTCACTCACCATACATTTTATTTGTTGGAGTCTTTTTGTCCACAGCTTTATTCAACAATAGATGATAACACATATATCAATAACAGTTATATTAACAACATTATAAACATACAAATATGAACAGTGATGTACCAAATTTCATACGATTCATACGATCGGATCGTTGCGTCTATGGCCAGCTTAAGGCCTGGGAATATATTAATTACGTTATTTCTGGTTTCTTAGAGAGCTCAGGTTAAGGCTTTTCATTCCAGTAACATACTGGTAATTTTTTTTACAAATAAAAATATGTACAGGTAAAGGGTCTGTTATTCAGAAACCCATTATCTAGAAAGTTCCAAATTACAGGAAGGCTATCTCCCATAGACTCATAATTTAATCAAATAATTCACATTTTTTTTAAAAAAAATTCCTTTTACTCTGTAATAATAATTATGTGATATAAATGGGTGTTGTGAATTTTAAGTAACCTAGATAAACATTACACATCAACAGTAGCTTCACCCCAAGCTGTATAGAAAGTATATTCTTATGGATGAAGTGATCCTTTCGTTATTTTATATGGTTCACCTTCAGAGTTAGGCACCGCCAGACCTTCAGACTTTCACAATTCTTAAATAGGACTCTTTAGAACTAATTGCTGATTCAGTGATTCATTTATTCAAAATGTGCACGACATGTTTCAGGCCCAGTGGCCCTTCCTCAGGTGCTTATACAAATACTGTGGGTAACCCAAAACCCTTTTAAAATCATCAAAAACAAACACTTGTCTTCTAAATAGCGAATTTTACTCCTTTTTTTCTGATCACGTCTACTTCCGCTTATGTCACGTCCAGTTTGAAATGACAGCACTTCCTGTTTTATGTCCTTTTTTCTGAGATCACACCTACTTCTGATGATGTCACTTCCGGTTTACAATGACAGGTTTACAATTCTTGATGGTCAGCGCGTTGCGGGTCCAGGTTGCAGATAAGGTACTTGTGGGTCGGGTTGGGTAGCGGGTCCAAGCGGGTAAGAATGCGGGCAGGTCCGGGTTGCTGATTGCAGGTTGCGGGATGGGTCGGGTACGGGTTCCAAAAAATGGACCCGCGCAGGACTCTAGCTTCAGCTGCATAAAGAAATATCTATTTTAAATGCTGGCGCGCACCACGCATACGCAAGTGCAGACGGATGCAGCACGTGTGTGAACTGGAGGATAGATAGATAATAGATAGATAATAGATAGATAGATAGATAGATAGATAGATAGATAAAAACTGTATATACTGTAGATAGACACAGCACGGAGGTGCACACCAAACATTGTAAAAAAACAGCTGTCATGTGCTAAAGTTCACACAAGATTTATGGCATATAAATAAAAATGGATTTAATCATATGCACTATATATATATATATATATATATATATATATATATATATATATATATATATATATATATATATATATATAGATATATACCAAAATTTGGGAGATAATACAGGGATAGCTTAGAGAGGAGTTGCATATAGAATGGAGAGAGTAATGCATTTTTACTATAGTGAATTTCTTTCCCTTATTTTACAAGCTTAATCCGCCCCGTTAGACTATACAATACTTAGTATCATACAATAGTTTAAAAGACTATGGCTATATGGTGGTGGTGCTCTATCCAGAAACCGCGCTGCTTGACTTGGTTCCCTTATACCATATAGTTTAGAAGTAGGATGGTACACAACGTTGCAATTGTGCTAAAACATAAGTGTTTTATTTGGATCTCAAACACAACGTTTCGGATGTACAACTTGATAAAGGAGGTTGTACCTCCGAAACGTTGAGTTTGAGATCCAAATAAAACACTTATGTTTTAGCACAATTTAGCAACAGTGTGTGCCATCCTACTTCTTCACTATACAATACTTAGCACTGCTTAAAACGTGCTATTCTCCCTTTGATCTACAAAAGTAACCTTTTTAATATAAGACTTTAGAAATCATCTCAGAAGAGGACCAATGTCCTGTTTTATGCCTCCGCAGAGAAGGTCAATATCTTTAGCTACAGCAGCAACATCTGGTACAGCTTCTGCACTGTGATTGACAATCTTTGGGGCAGATTCAGATCAGATTCACTTACATCATGTCCTCTGTGCCGAAAATACATTAAAGTTCAAAAAACGCTGGAGACTTTTCCTTTTTTTTAACGGGATTTTCTGTAAGAGTCCTAATTTGGACTTTTTTGGGGTAACTGTTTTTTTCCACACATTTTATAACATATGGAACATTAATTTTACAGTGGGCTCATGTGTAGGGCATTATTTTAACTCTCTTGTCTTTATTAAGGTTCCCTGGACTTGTGTAATAAAAAGTGGTAACTTCAAGCATTTGCACCAACATTTACTGTATAATAAAGACCTTCATACAACTTTAAATTTCCCACCATATGCAAACTGATCAGTAGTGAATTTTCAGTAGGCACAAATGAACGCTAGCGCATCTTCGCTATGAAATACTCGCACAGCAGAAGTAACAATATCAAAAAGTCGCTATCGTTCGACGCCCAGGACGAAACTTCGCTTTTTTGTTAAAATAGCGTATTCATAGCGCATTTGCGCCTGGCAAAGTGGTGCGAGGGGCGCACCAATAACAGATATATTTTATTTTCCTCAGAGACCCTATTCAAGTCATATTAATGTCACAGTAACTTATCATTTAATGAATGCTACACTGCATTTGAGCACTGTTCTATTCAAGTCACCTAGTTACATGTCATAATGCAGAACATTTGGGCCTCATGTATAAAAAAAAAACATGGATACATTTAAAAACATTTTTCTTTTAAACGGTGACTTGAGCTGTGATCATAGATCTAACCTATTATTGGCGCTGCAAATTCACAAAGACGCTGTCAGACTCAGTGGAGTGATTCTGCACAGCAGATTTAGAGAAGCACAAAAATGATATGGATTTATTTGTACAAAAGGAAACAGATGATGGCTTTCAGCAGCATTTCATTTAATTTCATGGATGAACTCTACAGGATTTCACTGTAATATTTTAGAAGATAAAGAAAAATCCCGTTACCATCTATACCCATGTGCTATTCTCCGCAGAGCTGGCAACAAAGCAGCATAGATCTTATTAGGTGATACCAAGTGATTTGTACACAATTCATTGTGTTTTCTAATTTAGCTCTACTCCACTACCAACCATAGCAGTACTACTGAAACTTTATCTTTCATAGCTACCATTTATCTCGTTTTAGTGTGGTCTACAGAATTTCCAAACTGCCACTTTTCATAGTTCCATTCAACCAAATTGAAGTGAAGGTGCATTGCACACTAGGGGGCAAATTTACTAACCTCCACAGCACAACACGCCAGCTTTTTTTGGGACTTAGAAAATTTGGCAACTAAATTTTGTCCTATCTACTCATTGCACTTGCACTTCGCCTGGTCTGAGGTGGCGAAGCCAAGTCGCCAGAGGTAACGCTCAATAAAATCTGCATCTTAGTGAATTTGCGCCGTTACATCTATTCGCCAGAACGCAAATTCACCTGTCATTAGGGAGCGAAGTACCGCTAGAGTCTTTCTCCTTCGCTAGCAAAGTTTAGAATTTTCGCCAGCGTTAGTTACTTCGCCCTTTAGTAAATTTGCCCCTAGGGGAGCCTCACAAACTGCTCTGTAGAATTGTGAACTGCTCCAGTAAGTCCGACATATCAAGGAGAGAACCATCACCCTGGAGAATAGACCATACTTAGTCAGCAGCAGAAATCTTGAATATGTTTGTATATTATCCTATAGTTCTGATACTGTATGTAAGGGATCTTAATCTCTGGCCCTCCTGTAGCTACCGTACATAACAAAACCTGACAAAAGATTTAAATCACCTCTCAGGCCCTAAACAAAACCAAAATGAAACATGAAAAGAATATATGCAGATTATTTTACTGTATATACTTCTTATGGTTGTTGTATGGCAATGCATCATATTCTCTCATAATGCTGTCCGCAATATCACTGAAACAAACCCCAAGTTTTAACAAATCGTGTATATATAACTATATTCAAGAGCCAAGAGTACTACATTAATCAAATAAATAAAAAATCCAGCAACAGATTTGCAAAATGGCAGTGGATTATAATTCCCTTAGGCTTATTTTCCCCTACCCGTCGTGTCTCAGACAATCACTTCACAGATTCAATCTTACAAAAGGAATTGGGACATATTGATTTTGAAAACTAGTCCTTGAGGCTGGTGGATGATGCTAATTAGTCTCAAGATTTTCTTAACATATTTTACATTGTTTTTCTTGTTTAAAGTATATAAAACAGATCCATTTTTATTTCATTAATTGTGTTTTAGAACTAATGCAGCAATGACTAATGTTTTGCATAGATATGATTCTGAACCATTATCAATTCCTTTCAAATTTAGCAAAGTCTTAACCTAGATCATCTGATATTTTTTCAAATATCAAACTGAAGCACCCTGAAGGAAGTAGGGATGCACAGAATCCAGGATTCTGCCAAATCCTTCAGCCAAACGAAATTTGCATATGCACATTAAGGGCAGGGAGGAAATCATATGACTTTTTGTCACAAAACAAGGAAGTAAAAACTGTTTTCCCCTTCCCACTCATTAGGATTCTGATTCGGTTCGGTATTTGGAATCTTTTGCGAAGGATTTGGAGTTTCTGCCGAATGCAAAATAGTGGATTCAGTACATCCCTACAAGGAAGTGTAGGGATACAGAGGGTTAATTCCCCTCTGTTCCTGAAAATCTGAACCACATGGTGGTAAATCCCCTGTTTGTGCAGCTACAGGGTCTGAAGCTCCTGATTTCTAAATCTAGATTTCTGAGTGCTCGCGCTATGGAGAGTGCTGGGAGCTTTAGTTCTGCAGAGGAGAAATTCTGAGTGCTTACGCTATAAACAGCGTTGGGAGCTGGTTGTGAGGAGTAAAGGGGGTTATCGTGCTAGCGCTATGAACAATGCTGGGAGCAATACCCTGAAGGTTTAAAGCAAGTCATGTGAAGGTTTAAAGCAAGGAGAGCCTGGAGCTTCTAAGGACTTCATTGCTGTGGATGACTGTTCCAGCTCTGGAGGAGCCTACCCATCTGAGTGAATCCCCCGGGGGAGTTGTGCCTGAGGGAGAGTAGAAAAAGAATAAGGATCCAGCGTATCTCCTGTGTGTGAAACAAGCATTTTGTGTGCCTGCCACGTGGGAGCCAATATCTTCTCCAGTGGGAAAGGTATTTGGGGCAGGTAGCGCTAACTGGGGACAATGGTACTCTTTGGGGAAAAGGGACTGAAATTTTTTGTCTGCCAAAGGAGTTGCGGGACTTTGCCTTGTACGGAGGGCCAGGATTTGGGCTGCATACATTCCCAGGGTAGTGGGTCAATAAATATGTATATGTATTTTACTTTGCCTTTCATAAAGTTATTTGTTACACAGTACTTTGTGTGTTTGAATGTTTTCCTAATGGGGCCACTCGCAGGTGCATTCACGGATCCCATTAGGTGGAGGCACTGCCATGAGAGGTAATTCCCAGTACCCTTTCCCTTAGCAAAAAGGACTCAGGACCTGCATTGGTAAGGAAAAATGTGATGTATAACCTTTGGCATAGCAGGGTAGCCAAAAAGGGGTTAGAGAAACTCAGTGTTTTCCCCTTCAGAAATATTTTCCTTCCAATTTATAACAAATCAACCCCTTTTGTCAATGAAGATACAGTTATTAACACGTCAGAATGTGTTCAACAACACTGAGCTTATCAGACTAAAAATAATAATGATATCATGCCCTTGTGGAAGTGTCACACATGGGTAACTATGGGTTGCCACCAGACAGTTACAGCAGCAGAATGTATACAACATGTGTAGCAGGTTTCTTGTCGCTCATTAAATCTGTTCAGGCCTTACAGAGGCTTTGCACGGAATTCATGTGGGTAAGACAGTGAACCAGAGCACAGGCACACACAGGAACTGGTCTTGTAGAGAATAACTTTTACTAGGGATGCACCGAATCCAGGATTCGGTTCGGGATTCGGCCAGGATTCGGCCTTTTTCAGCAGGATTCGGATTCGGCCGAATCCTTCTGCCCGGCCGAACCGAATCCGAATCCTAATTTGCATATGCAAATTAGGGGCAGGGAGGGAAATTGTATGACTTTTTGTCAGAAAACAAGGAAGTAAAAAATGTTTTCCCCTTCCCACCCCTAATTTGCATATGCAAATTAGGGTTCGGATTCGGTTCGGTATTCGGCCGAATCCTTCGTGAAGGATTCGGGGGTTCGGCCAAATCCAAAAAAGTGGATTCGGTGCATCTCTAACTTTTACTAAGGGTTAACACAGCAACATGTATAACAACACACTGCAAAATGGTGGCTTAATCTTCCACACACTCAGGAACAGGATTTATCCAGATTAATGCTTCTTAATGTCATTGCATATGGCTGGAACTATGGCCTATGACAGTGTTACCAAAATAATTTTCCAAAATCAAAAGATGGCCACAATCAGTTATCTTTTTGTAATTTGCAGGCTGTGTTCTAAGTTTCTAGCTTTTTATTCAGCAGCTCTCCAGTTTGCAATGTCAGCAATCTGGCTGCTAGGGTCCAAATTACATGAGCAACCATGCATTCATTTGTATAAGAGACTGGAATATGAATAGGAAAGATGAGTAATAAAAAAGTATCAATAACAGCAAATGTGTAGCTGTACAAAGCATTTGAGGGCGTTGGTGACCCCCGTTTGAAAGCTGGAAATAGTCAGAAGAAGGTGGCAAATAATTGAAAAACTATAGAAAATAAAAAATGTAAGGCCAATAAGTTGCTTAGAAATAGCCATTTTATAACATACTAAAAGTAAACTTAAAGATGAACCACCATTTTACTTTTTCTTCAGAAAAGTAAAATGTCTACAAATATTTTGGTGTCTAAGATGCAAATCTGGAGACTGGAATTGTTAATACACTTGAAAGAGAGAACTATTGGACAGCTGCTGAAATGCTTGACTAGTTAACTAGCCTGACGGTAAAAAGAAATGCTGTGTAGAGGAAATTATATAATAGTGTGTGCAGAGGTTATACGTTACACTGACTCATAACTCTGAGCCAATGTAGCCATCTTTATCCACACTCATTCTTTGGGCACACACATATTGTTGAGTGCATCAGATGCAATAGTCAATAACCTTTGTTTGTATTACTTACACACTTGCATTGACTCACACACTTGCACTTACAGTCTCTAAATAGTGAGAAATATCTGATCTGCTGGAATCCACCAGCTTTTACATCTTCACTGACAGGAACAGTGTTGGCTTGGGTGCATACACACAGAGCAGATTTTGGAAGGAAGACATGCATTTGTGCTGAAACACATTCCATTTTTACTGACCCAGGCTGACACAGTGCCCTCTCAGTGCAGAGACATAAACAAGTGGGTCACATTTGGCACTAGCCTGAGATGGGTCATCATTAGAATTGACGGGGCTCTGTATGCAACATTTTCTGGACCCCCTCATCCCCAGCCACAGATCCTGCCCACCCCACAAGGCCACCCATTCATCAGAGCAATAACAGTAAAGCCCCCCCAACTTATAAAAAGCCATTGGTGGTCAGTGCTTCCCTACAAGTTAAAAAAAATTAATTTGAGGCAAGCCCCCTACAAGTTTAAAAACCATTGGTGGCTAGGCCACCCTTCCACAAGTTAAATAAAAAACATTGGTGGTCAGGGGTTTAAAAAAAATGACCAGTGGAACTTACCTTTGAAGGTCCTTTTCATTCTGCTCTTTTTCAGCTTCATTCAGCAGCTTTCGTGTCCTTTGGGTGGATTTTGACACCTTTCGGGGGACTTAAGTGGCAGAGGGGTTGGCTTTCGGTGTCAGCGGCGACTTTCGGCTCTTTTAGTGACGCAATCGGGGGCTGGCAAATCCAGGAAGTGTAGCATGGATTGTCCTGCGAAAAACACAATAGTTGGGAGGTATGCTATATACACAATTATTTCATGTCATGCCAATGTCATGTAAATATGTGGATTAAAAAAAGGGCAGCTTTGTGTATAATAGCCCAGAATACCTGGGATGGTCCCACTTCAATAAAGAATACACCCAGAACACAGGGGTTTATAATAAAGTGCTATTCCCTTTTATAATACAACAAAAACACAACTTAATTAATACAGGCCCAATAGCTATAGTGCCAGGTCCATTAATAATGCCCCTAAAAGTACAGCTGCATAGGGATCCAATCGTGTTCAGCTGCACAGTGATTGGATAGACTGCTCGGTGAATCCCTCTAGCCTATCCAATACATGTTCATCTGTACCAGCACTGAGATTGTATGTACAGACAACAGTCTGACACAGCTCCTCAGTTAAGGTCAGAAAATCCAAGGGGGGCAAGTGCCTTCCCTTGCCCCTATTTGTGGAAGCCCATGTTTAACTATTCTACAAATAAAACTTCTATATTAATCTTATAAAACAAAAAAAATAAAAAATAAAATGACTTGCTTTGTGTAAAGAATGTAGAACGTGAAAAATGAAATGGAAATCTTTTTAGATTATCCATTTTCACCAAGAATTCAGAAATGGAAATTCACTTGTAAAACTATTTTATATTTTCATCTTTAGTCATTTTCCTTTGAGCATAATCTATTCTGCACTTCATCATAAGACATACTGTACATATTAACCTATGTTAATGTTTATTCCCTGGAAGGTGTTGTAATATTATATTTCATTATATTCGATGGAGTTTATATCTATATTTAAAAGGAAAAGGAGATTAAAAGGTGCTCCCTGTGGCAAACAATATCTTATTTTATGCTTCTCTGGCTTTAGCGCGTTCAATTGAGTTACAGTAGCTTGGATTTGTTTCCAACGTAACCGTCAAGTTATTAATACGATTTGAGAGAGGAAAAAAGTGGATTTTAATAATACCCTTTGGTTTTCTTGTGTTACCTTCATCTATACCGAATAGTATATGATTTAATTGTTGTTTTTCCTATTGGGCTGTTAGTTCTACTGAATCACTAAGTAGCAGGAAGTGTATAAAGAACTAGATCTCAGTAGCAATAATCATCATTGTTGCAATTTTCTTTGCCTGATTCACAACAAAAATTGGCATTTTGCTACTTTTTTTTTCAACTTAGCTAATTTTACAGTGAAGCAAACCTGGGCAATACCAAAAATACTAAGAGCTTAGATTTGTGATTGACAAATCCTTCAACAGACCCTGTCCCAGACCCCACAGACCCTGCCCCTGCTCTGTCCCTGTATCACCAATTACTCTGACAGGTGTGTAACTGCTTTTAAAAAACGTAGAGATGGGGACGACAGACACCATCTGACAGCACTTCTGATCCTCTTCTGTGAAATCGCCAACACTATGTGCATTTCAAACCGGATTAGAACTGTTCTAACTGTGTATGTTCCTGCTGGAGAAGTCACACAGGAGAGGACCCCCCTGTCAAAGCAGACAAGAATGGGTTTGGGTGCCTTAAATTTGATAAAACACTTGGGGGAAATAAATGTCACGAAAAGGAAAGAATTCACACAATTAAGAATAAAAGTTTGCATTTCGCAATGTAATATTCCTCATTAGACTGCTATTGCCTTCCAAATTTTAAATGCTAATTGCACAAGGCATGCATGAAGGTGGAGTTATGAAAATGAAAATGTTAATGTTTATTCCCAGGTATGTGTTGTAATATTATATTTCATTATATTTGATGGAGTTTACATCTATATTTAAAAGAAAAGGAGATTAAAAGGTGCTCCCTGTGGCAAACAATATCTTATTTTATGCGTCTCTGGCTTAAGAGAGTTCCTAAGCTACAGTAGCTTGTTTGGATTTGTTTCCAACAAAATTATCAATTTATTAATAAGGTTTGAGAGAGGGAAAAAAGTTGCTGTGAATAATACTGCTGCTGGCGCCGTCACACAGAAGATCCCCTGTCAAAGAAGGCAAGAATGGGTTTAGATTCCTTAAATTTGGTAAAACACTTGGGGGGAAATGTAATAAATGTCTTGAAAAGGAAAAAAAACTAAGAATAAAAGTTTGCATTTCACAATGTAATATTCCTTATTAGACTGTTATCGCCTTACGGATTTTAAATGCTCATCGCACACTTTTAAGGCATGCTTGAAGGTGGAGTAATCATTTTGAATATACATAAGGAGTTTAATTACATATACTGCGCACTGGAGCAAACTATATAATTCCACAGTCAGAAGTGGTCTCAAAACAGCTTCGCAAAAGCTACGGTATATTAAAATTGCGCAAAGGAAAATTTGTTCATGGAGAGACATCGTTATGCAGGTATGATAGAACTGAAAGAAAGGCACGTGATTATACTTAGAATTGATAATAAGGGCAGATGTTGTACTCGGTATTGCTCTGTACTTGTGCTTTTGCATTAGTAGGGTTGAAAAAAAGTTGTTAAACTGATGCATTCAGTAAGATGTGATGTTCCAAACCAGGCTGCTCTGATCATTTGGCCCCAAGGACAATGACTGGGTCATGAAAGGACCTTTGCAGATCCATTGGCAGAGGACTAAAGCTGAGTCTCGTTTTGGATGAAAATGCGCCGGCATCCAAAAAAACGCAGCAAATTCGTGTCTGGCGAATAAATTCACCCATCACTAGTTTTGTGTTATGTTAAAAGCAATAAAAAATTATTTTAAATTGTAATGTAATGTATTTGCTGCAACATATACGCCATTCAACTTTAAATTTCCCACTGTATGCAAATTAACTTAATTAATTTGTGCTAGGCAGAAATGAACGCTAGCGCATCTTTGCTTTCAATTGCTCGCATTGCCAAAGTAACACTAGAGAAACATCGCCAGCGTTTGGCACCCACTACGAAACTCCACATTCCAGTTGTCCGAGTACATTTTCGCCTGGTAAAGTGTAGCAATGGGTGCAAAGTGGTCGCTGCTGAATTTTCGCCCTCAAATAAATCTGCCCATAGTTTGGGATGAATGCCAGACTGAAAAGTAGCTGCTACTTGCACCTACATAGAAATGTCTTTTACAAGGGTGTAACTTTGGATGCTTAGGCCCCCTCTAAATGTGCTTAATAAGGTGGAGAAGGGTTACTACCATAGATGGAGAATAATCATTATTTATAGAGATTCAGATTCCCCCATTAGAAACCAATTATTATATGTTAATTTTCTAGTTATTAGTGGTCCAGTGGAAAGCTTTCTTTCAGTAGCCTCCCCTCCTCCTATTGCAGGAAGTGACCAGGGGGTTTTGTGGATTCTTATTGGCTTTTCTCTCATGTTGCAAACCATGGACAATGCTGACTCTATAATTACACTTCTGATCTTTTATGCATTCTTCGGCCTCACAGAAACAAGGAAACCTACCTCTAGGCCCAGAGAAGCAGAAGCTTCTATTTCCCATGTGTGACAAACTCAAGTTAGCCACAAACAACACTTTGGGGATGATATCAACGTTCAAATTTGGGCTTTTACCATGATTCAAGGTTTTTTTTTGCCCTAAAACTCACAAATTGAATTATAACTTCATATCAATTATTTATTAAGCTAAAAAACTTAAAAAAAAAACTCAAATGTAAAACTTCAACATCAAAAAGCTCGCAAGGTCTTGTAGAAGTCAATGGGAGTTGTCCTAGACTACATAAGTGATTTAGTTTTTGAGCTTGTAAATTCAGTAAAAACCTCAAAGAATTACCAAATCAGATTTTTTAAATAAAGCCTTAAGACGCCAATTTACTAAAGGCAGAAAAAAATCTGAAAACCTCTAAAAGTCTGAATAGCCGAAAAAAGGCCAAATAGGATCAGCACAGCTCCCAATGACTGCCCAATTTTTGTATTAGAGCTTTTCATGGTTTTTACACCTAATAAATCTCACATTTTAGAGTTTTAGAGAAACAAAAAAAAACAACACATTTTTAGAGAAAAAATACGATTTGTGAAAAAAAAGAAAAACTTGAATGTTAGTAAATGGGCCCCAAAGTGTATTGTGTACCACAAATATTTAGCTCCCAGTTTCACACAGAAACTAACGGGACTATATAACGGGTAGTTCACCTTTAAGTCATCATTTTGTATATTATTGAAAGTTCTATTCTTGACAACTGGTCTCATTGGTCTAATTTTTTAATAGTTTTTTTTAAATTATTTGTACTCCTCTACTGTCTCTTTTCAGCTTTTAAATGGGGGTCAGTGACCCCCATTCTGTCTTTCTGGGGGATAATATTTGCTGCTAGATTGCTAGATATTACCCATAAAAAGAAACACACATTTAAAAACCACAAGCATGCAATCAGATGTCTAAGGAAATATTTTCCAGTCTTCTTATATTTATTCACTGCCCTTAATCTCAGAACCTGGCACTTCATTGTATGATTTAGCTATATCCTTAGTGATGCTTGTGCAATGACTTTGTGATCTTCGGGTAAATGAGAAAGCATTCTCTCTGTATTTCCATCTCGAGATGTTCTTGAAAATGACACACAATCATTTCATCTAATAGGAACAATGAAAGTTAAACAGATGCAGAGGGAATGGGGATGTTTGTACTGTCAGAGTTTAGTGTAGTAGGTTTTTTGAGGCAGGAATTGCAATGATAAATGAGAGAGAAGGTACATATTTCTGAGGTTAAACACAGCACTAGTTAGTTATGGCATTGATCTAAATGGTAACATCACAATACAGACACCTTGATTTGAATACTTCACTTTAGTCCCTCTCATATGATATATGAGATGCCACCTGAGCAGCAAAACAATAGTTCTTCCCAGCCATAAATCGTACCCAAGAGAAATGACTGAAAAAAAGTTCTGTCGTGTTTATTTATTTATTATATTTATTAAAGCCTAACAGTTCCAGTGTTTTTGAACATTACACGGCTCAGTCATTTTTAATCTTGTACAAAGCTCAACAAGTGGCACAATTTACACCCTTACCCACAGTGCATTATTTATAATGGAAAAGTCCTGCATTTCAGGAGCAGCAAAACAACACAAAACATTACACTGCATACAAGATTTGTGATAAGTAGGGGATCATGCTAATTTCAGCACCATTTGTATGTAGCACACCCTTGAGTGTACTTTTGCTGTGTATTAAGGCTGTGTGTGACCAGGCTAAAACTGCTTGTAATGTGCCCCGGACCCCAGTGTACATGTGCAACTCCCGGTACCTGGTGTAATTCAGTGCAGCAGGATATTCAGCCAGACAAATTTCTTTGCAGTTTATTAACGGAGAACTGTTGCAGTGGAGTAATTCAAAGGTACTTTGATATTCACAGAGATAAAAGAACAGCTTCAAACAGCAATATTCGCTCCAGGTGGTAAAAGGTGCTCCAGGTGAGCCAATATCCAATATACTGTATCAGAGTAACAGCAATAATAGACTTAGAAGGTAGTTACCACTCTCACTAGGCACTATCCCTCCAGATGAAGACTAAGGCACGGGATTCTCAGCCTGGGGTTATATGGTCCTCACCTCACCCACTGTATTCAGCCTGGGGTCTTGGGTCTTGGTACCCTATCTGGTCCTCAACTCACTCGCTGTAGTCCCTGCTCTAGTAGTTCACATACCACGGGGTCATAACCCCACTATTTCTCCTCGTTGGAGCCACAGCTGCTCACTTGCTTCCCTGTGCTGACTCTCACTCCTGGAGTGACGATTACTGTATTCTCTATATCGCTAATCTATCGCTTCTCTAGCTTCACCTGAAGACCTGGACCTGTAGTACCTCTCAGTGAGGCAAAGTCCCAGGACAGACCCAGACCACATGGTGCTAAACCCCTTTATATTATCACATTGTGCCACCTAGTGGACAAACTCTGTGAACTAATGTGGACCCATCAAGGGACATAGCTGCCTGAGTTAACTAAAGGACCCTGAGGTGTCCAAGTACTAAAAGGGAACTGCCTGAGTAATTTAACCCATATCTCAGAGTTCCTACACTCTCCCCCCACTTAGAAATGTCAACGTCCTCGTTGACAACTAAACAGTTACTCTCAAGTACACAATAAATCACATTTTGAAATAACATTTACCATTTGTACATCACACTTCAACAGCCTCTCCTGAGGACTGTCCATGGTACAATGGATCCTGTAAACAAAAATATTGCAAACATACATTTTCTTGAGAACTTTATTAATATTTTAGTGCAAAAGACTCATACAGGGTCCACGTCTGTGGCCCTAAATCCTATTACCTCGGGATTAACCCTACATATTACCAACATTATTCACATATTAACTCAAAGTGGCCCTCTTGAACCCACTCAGGCACAATGGCTTTTCCCACAAATAAAAGAAACAGTCTGCATTGTTACAATAATGAAATATTTCAACTTACATACTGTAAACATTAATCACATTTATCTTTTTTTTTTTGCAATTAGGAGGGAAAGGGGAATTAGGATTTTGGGACAAGTATCCAAAACCTATTTACAGTCACAGGTGCAGTCTGCAGAGTCCTCCTCCAGGGTGGGTGTGCAGCACCCCGGGAATGCAAACTCCACTTAAATCCAACATGGGTTGCGGACCATGTTGCAGGCCAATTCCTGAAATTTTTCAAAGTCCTTACTCCAGGGCGGTTGCCTCGCACCTGAGTGGCTCCAAACCCCCAGGGGGTAACAAATCAAAAAGTGGCTCCATTTGTGAAGTCCTTAAACAGTTAACTTGAAAAACAAAGTACCAACCAAACCTACTCCGGTCAACTTTATTCGGGGGTATGGGCTACCTCACCTTCTCCCCATAACTGAAAGTCACCCTCCTGAGTGTAAAGAAAGCTGGGAACAGTCTCTGTCACCATCTTGGGTTCACACCAGGTACGTGAACCGCCCCTTGACATCCTGATACGGGATGTAGTATTTGGTGTGGGGCTTTTCTACCCTGCTCCCATCCGGGAGGGTAACTTTAACACTAAAGTTGTGAGTGGTGGGGCTCTTTTTGCTGCAACTGTGTACCACATGGCGCAGTACGGTGCGGCCCCACCACCATTCCTTCTCAATGAACCGGACAAATTTCCATCCGGCCATACGCTTGGTTTGGTCTGGGTGGGTCAATGAATTCCCAATACTTTTTTCTTTGGCAGAAATTTCCTCCACCACCCAGTTGTCCAACAGGCTTTCCATTTTGTTATATACCCGGGGGGGGCATATGGCATGTAATACCCCCACCTTTGGTATACTTTAAAATTGATGACCCTTTGGATATAGGATACAGATGTAAAAACCTCTGGATCTGCCCATCCTGGCAGCACCCAGAAGGACTTTTCTTCCTCAGGGCTAACTTTTGGTAGGGCCCCCAAACTGCAACTGCAATTTAAACAGAGTGGTCAAGGGAACCCCATCTTCATCTTCCATCACCTCTGAGTACTCCTTCCAGCCAGGAACAGTCTCTTCTAAGGAGGCACTTTCACAATAGTCAGTAATAGCTTGCCTCACCTCTTCTTCACTAAACCTCAGACCTCCTTTTTTCCCCCCCTTTTTGCTCTTACCGGAGGTCATGGCCTCTGCACCACATGGCAGCTTCCTCACTCTGGTGGCGGTTGACAGACTGGAGGCAGTAGAGGGAACCGGGCTTTGTTCCTTAGCCACAGTAGCCAGCAGCGCCATCACTGTGCTTGGTGTTGTATCCCTGCTGTAATCTCACAATGGACCCATCCAGCATGGTCACTGGCATTGGGGGCATGCTGACTCCACTTGCTGCAACTCTGCGTAAGCCTCCACATTGCCCGCCACAGGTACCAGCAGTGGGACTCCCCTGTCAGTCACGTTGGCAGCAAACATCCCAGCCCAGATATAACGGTAGCCAGCATCCAGCAACCTGACTCCCGGTGGTCTCTCAGGTAGGGATTTGAAGCTGGCCCGATCACTCTCAGACATTCTGGCTATCATCTCTAATGGTGGCGCAGGTAACTAGTTAGAGCTCCCACTATATGTCTGCTCCGGTCACTAGCTCGTCTCACAATGCACACCAAGATGGCCGCTGTGACATCAACAGTCTGGCCACTCCGTCTCAGTTGGTGCCTTTCCCGTGCTCTGATCGTGTGGGCGCCAGACTTTCCGGTCGGCCTCCTCCTTCAGGCAACAGTAAATTTTGTGCAGACAGAACTCAGGCTGCAAACAGCGCTAGGCCCAGATGCCTTTTTCCTCTCTGGTCCGGCCCCCCAAATGTAGCACACCCTTGAGTGTACTTTTGCTGTGTATTAAGGCGGCGTGTGACCAGGCTAAAACTGCTTGTAGTGTGCCCCGGACCCCCAGTGTACCTGTGCAACTCCCTGCAACTCCCGGTAACTGGTGTAGATCAATGCAGCAGGATAATCAGCCAGACACATTTCTTAGCAGTAACAGAAACTTGTTCATAGTGCTATGAATGGGCGGCCCTCAGATGGGACATATGGTGTCTGTGATTCTAATGGTGCAAAATTAAAAGGGTTGTTGATGTCACATTAAAATTAAATTATAGAGGGTTATTCATCAAAGGATGAATTTTATAGTTTTCTTAGACCTTGAATGAACTCGAATGAACTTACAACTCGAATGGTTTCTAATTTAAGAAAAAACTTGAATGGGAAAAACACAAATCAGCGAGTTTAGGTTTAACAACCCGAAAACTCGTATTAATCAAGTTTTTCGCAGGTAAAAACTGGAATCACTCAAATAAATTGAGTTTTCGAGCGAAACCATCTGAAAAATCTTTAGGAAATCTCACGGGACCTCTGCCATTGACTCCTACATGACGTCGACAGGTTTTAGATTTTTCAGATTCAAGCTATTTCCAGCTTTGGGGTATAATAAATCTTGAAAAAAAAAATAATATTTTTTTAATCCGAAAAATCGATTTTTGACTCAAAAATAACCTCAAAAACTCAAATTTTTTGCGGAAAACACAACTCAACCTTTAATAAATCAGCCCCACAGTATGATGTAGAGTGATTTTGCAATTGATATTATTCTTTTTATTATTTGTGGTTATTTTAAAGTATATAAGTGCCTATGATTAAGGGGTGCTCCTGAAACGCATTGGGCGTCTATTCCACAGCAGCCACTGGTGTTTTTTTTTTTTTAAACAGCAGTTTTTACTTTATCTAAATTTCTTCTTGTTTTGGATAATCTTGAAGAGCTGTGCATGAATGCAGGCACACTGAACCCTGAACCCTCTTCAGTCCGTCTGAGACTCAGTAATAAGAGGAAGAGTTAGTCTAAATTGCCCTTTTGAGTTATTTAGCATTTTATTTAGAAGCTCACAAATTTCCAATTTTAGCAATCTGGTTTATAGGATCCAAATTACCCTAGCAACTATGCACTGATTTGAATGAGAGGCTGGAATATGAATAGCAGAGGGCTTGAATAGAAAGATGAGTAATAAAAACAAGCAATAACAATACATTTGTAGCCTTATAGAGAATTTGTTTTGTAGATGGGGTTAGTGCATATTAACGTGCATATTAACGTGCATGTGATGTCATAATGAGCAATTCGTGGCACATTTTTATAATGCGCATGAGAGTGACGGGTGTCCCGATGCGGGTAACGTAGCGTTTTTTTTTTAAAAAAAAAAACTACTGTTATCCCCAACCAGAATGTGGGCTCTATTAGCCTGCACCTTTGTTTGGGGATAACATTTTCACCCAACAGGTGCCCTTTAAGTGAATCATGCGACGAAACACTGTATATCCCACCTATAACATCCTATGCTCTGCCCCTTGCCCGGCATCTCCAGCTGCAGACTGTGGCAACCCTATCCCTGTAATTAGTGGCTGTTCTTGGAAGGCACAGGGCTCTGGAATTAATTGTTAAATAGGAGGTACATTTTTACACTTAGTGCCGCACCTAAAAAATGAGCCGTTATATTTTTTTTTCAATATTCCTGAAAATTCAAATGAAAAATGGCATTTTTATTTTTCTAAAACTTGTAAAGATTAGTCACGTTCTTGGATGACATGGTTCAGTGCTTCTGATTAATCCTTTCAACAGACTTCAAATCTCATTAATACCATGGAAAGCTTTTCTGCCTGCCAAAGAGCCGTGCTTGTAAAATATTGCATTGCGAGCGTGGCATTGCTACCCAATGGAGCATTCTGAAACCTGTAAATGAAACCTGCGCATATGGCAAAATCTGTGTGCCCTGTGGTGTTTGCACCAGAGGAAAACGTACACTTTCCATTTATTAATAATCCAAATATGAGAACCCAGCTGTTCTACGATGATATCAGGCTTACTGAAAATCTTTTTAAGTAAGTCTCAAAATCATATGCTAAATAATTGTTCTTCCTAAACACTTTGCTGCTTAACTACTCTCTGTAATATGGGAATCTATGTCAACCACTAATCTATTTAGTAATATATATATATATATATATATATATATATATATATATATATATATATATATATATATATATATATATATATATATATATATATATATATATATATATATATATATATATAAAGAGCAAAAAAAGCCAGCACAGCTCGTTTAAAAAGTCTTGTTGCCTGGGTGCTAACAGCAAAATAGTAATGTATATCTGGAAACAGGCGAGCACACACAGGTCTTAATTGCAAAACAAAAGGTGTTTATTTAAACAAAAGGCTAGAGAAAGGCTAGAGTGCTAGCCGAAACGTCAGTTTTTTGTTTAAATAAACACCTTTTGTTTTGCAATTAAGACCTGTGTGTGCTCGCCTGTTTCCAGATATATATATATATATATATATATATATATATATATATATATATATATATATATATATATATATATATATATATTTGTGTGTGATCTAAAACATCATCTGATTTTCAAACACGTCTACAATATAAAATTCTATTACTAACCCAGCAAGTGTATTTTTTTAGTAGTAATATTGGTGTGTAGGCAGCCAGGTCATTTTGCCTGGTCATGTGCTTTCAGAAAGATCCAGCACTTCAGGATGGAACTGCTATCAGGCTTCTCCTATTCAGTGTAACTGAAGGAGTCGCAGAGCGATATGGATTTTTACTATTGAGTGCTGTTCTTATATCTACCAGGCAGCTGTTATCTGGTTACCTTCCTATTGTCAGCGCCGATTCTGGGGCTGCTGCCGCCTGAGGCAGCAGCCCAGATGCCACCCCCCTCCTCTCCCGCTCCGCGCTTAAAAATAAGTGTCGGAGCGGGTTTCAGGGGGCAGTATCGCTAGTGCATTGAGCGCTAGAGCGCTCTTTGCACTAGCGCGGCCGAATTTCCGGGTTAAAACCCGGAAGTTCGGCTCTTAAAGTTACAAGAGGCGGCTTTTTGCCGCCCCTTGTAACTGGCCGCTCGCTGCCGCCTGAGGCAAGGGTTTCACCTTGCCTCATGGCAGAAGCGGCCCTGCCTATTGTTCTGCTGATGGGCTGCTGGTGGGGAGAAAGGAGGGGGGGTGATATCACCCCAACTTGCAGTACATGAGTAAGGAGTGACTAAAGTTTATCATAGCACAAGTCACATGACTGGAGGCAGCTGGGAAACTGCCAAAATATCTTTGCTCTTTTAAAAAAAAAACTGATTCAGTGCAGAAGTCTGCAGGTGGCAAAAGTAAGTGCAGCAAACAATAACTGCAACTAAACATTTGCAGTAACTGTTGATCGGTTCTGCACATCGACTCTGAGGAATTTTAGCCCATTCCTCCATACAGAATAGCTTCAGCTCAAATTCGCCCATCACTACTCTCTTTAGGTTTTTCCACAACATTTCAATTGGATTAAGGTAAGGAAATAGTCGTCTGTGGCTTTTAAAAGTAAGATTTGGCTACTAATTGTTCGTTTTGTCTTCCAAAAAAGAATAATGTAAATCGCCAGCATCAAAACATACGAGGCTACTTTTAATCGCATGTCATTCCAAAACGCACAGGGACCCTTTTCTGAGCGACTTCACTGAAATAGCAATTCCATTACCAAGTATTGAAATCTACCAAAGTAAAACGCGCTGGGAGAGTAGCCTCGATTGTATGTAAATTTCACGCATTGACGATATACGTCATTTCCTGGGCGGCAGTTTTGAATTGTTTTGTGCCATCGTTACCATTCATAATAAAAACACACCGAGGAAATCATGCCAGAGACAATTTCTACTAAAATGCCACTTCTGAAGTTTTTTTTGATACTGATTAACTTATTGATCTCGTGGGAGGAGAAAAGTAGCGTGTGGCATCATGGGTAGTAAATCACTTGGAAGCTGAAATCGCATGAAATCGTTGCTTCGCTATAGACACACGTTGCCGAAACGCCCAAAAAAAAAATTGCCCCATGTGCCACTGCCCTAAGTGTCCAGCAATAACATCCTTTTGCCAAATAACAAAGGTTGCATGCAGTCAAACTGAGATGCTTTTCTCTCTCTCTCTCTCTCTCTCTCTCTCTCTCTCTCTCTCTCTCTCTCTCTCTCTCTCTCTCTCTCTCTCTCTCTCTCTCTCACCTTTCAACTCCAGGTGAGGCTAATCACCCCTGACTGCTGATCAGAGACTCATTTTCATTTATATTATGGGTCCCTGGAATGAATGGAAGAGAGCAGGATGGGCTTCCATTCCTTGCTCCAGTAAAGGCCGGATTTAGCGGATGGGCACCCTGAGGCCACGTGGTCCTAGTGCCCTCCCGTATACTCCGCTCCGGTGTGAGCGCACATGCCCGCCTTCACGGGAGCGCTGGGGAGCCACAAATCTGGGCCTGGCTCCAATAAGGGTTTGCAGCTTCCTAAGCTAGGTAGGTTGCGAAGTAATTAGCTAGTTAAGATAGCTAGTTAAGCTATAGTTAAAAGGAGGTGTGGATCAACACCTCAGAGCTTCCCCCTAGAGACCTCCTTGAGTGGAGGAGGGTGAGGGACCACGTGTAAACCTCCTTAAGTGGAGGGAAGAAGGAGTGCTGTTGAGAACCTGGGAAAGAGAGTGATTCCCCCTGATTTGGAGTCGGCTGGAAGCCAGTGAGGGCTAAAAGTGTGACTAAAGTGAACACCAGTGAGGGTGCTAATCACTACTGTTTCTGTTAATGCTTATGTGAAGTAAATGTTATCCCCTAAGTGAAACCAGTGGGCTGAAGATTTGTTGTTTTATGCAAATAAAAGCCAGCAAAGTGACATTTAGTCAGTTTTGATTTTCTGTGCTGAAATATGTGCCGTGGCTCTGGGATTCGCTACTGTAAGCTCACAGCTCACAATATATTTGCTATTTATTGAATGGTTGATTCCAGTTGGAGTTTGATTACAAATAGTGTTTTCCTAAAGGTCAAGTTTTTTCCCACAGGATGCTGACTGTTATAACATATGAGCATTACGGCTGTAAGGTTACAAAAAGTAATAAAATCTAAACGTGCACTTGATGAATTCTCACAATGGCTACCTTCGTGTTTGATGAAAAAAGTTTCCTCTTCATTTTGACATTGCAAAAATGTATCGCCATGGCACTCATACCTCCAAATAAATTGCTTTTGAAAAAAAACAGCCTTGATGAAACATTTACTTATAAAAACTACTTTCGGACAGTCCATGCATTTCCTAGAATAACTTACAGTTAGGGAAATGGCCCCTTTTCCATTTCTTGGTGGAGTTTAAACTCCTTCCCAAACCTCATCTGCTATATGATGGTTTTATGCGTAATAGATCTTGCCAGACTAACTTAATTTATTTTTATGAGAAGGTAAGTAGAGACCTCGATTCTGGGATGGCAGTGGATGTGATTTACTTAGACTATGCTAAAGCATTTCATACAGTGCCACACAAAAGGTTGCTGGTTAAATTAAGGAATGTTGGCCTGGAACATAGTATTTGTACCTGAATAGAGAACTGGCTAAAAGATAGACTACAAAGAGTGGTGGTAAATGGAACATTTTCTAATTGGACCAGTGTTGTTAGTGGAGTACCGCAGGGCTCTGTACTAGGTCCCTTGCTTTTCAACTTGTTTATTAATGACCTGGAGGTGGGCATTGAAAGTACTGTTTCTATTTTTGCAGATGATACTAAATTGTGCAGAACTATAGGTTCCATGCAGGATGCTGCCACTTTGCAAAGTGATTTGTCTAAGTTGGGAAACTGGGCAGCAAACTGGAAAATGAGGTTCAATGTTGATAAATGCAAGGTTATGTACTTTGGCAAAAATAATATAAATGCAAGTTATACACAAAATGACAGTGTGTTGGGAGTTTCCTTAAATGAGAAGGATCTAGGGGTTTTTGTAGATAACTAGGGATGTAGCGAACGTCGGAAAAAAGTTCGCGAACATATTCGCGAACTTGCGCAAAAATGCGAGCGGTTCGCGAACGGTTCGCGAACCCCATAGACTTCAATGGGAAGGCGAACTTTAACATCTAGAAAAGACATTTCTGGCCAGAAAAATGATTTTAAAGTTGTTTAAAGGGTGCAACGACCTGGACAGTGGCATGCCAGAGGGGGATCAAGGGCAAAAATGTATCTGAGAAATCTGCCTGTGTGTGCTTGGAAGAGATAGTGTAGGGGGAGAGCTGTTAGTGATTTCAGGGACAGATGATAGTAAGCTTGCTGGCTAGTAATCTGCTTGATACTGCTCTGTATTGGAGGGACAGAAGTCTGCAGGGATTTGAAGGACATTTTAGCTTAGGTAGCTTTGCTGGCTAGTAATCTACTGTTCTCTTTAAACAACTGCCATACGTTGACCTTGTAGGCATTGTTTGCCCAGTTTTTTTGGACGCAGCCACTGAAGCACAGTTGCCAGAAAAAATATGCCATATAAATGCTGAAAATAGTAATTTTTCGCCATACGTTGACCTTGTAGACATTGTTTGCCCAGTTTTTTTGGACGCAGCCACTGAAGCACAGTTGCCAGAAAAATTATGCCATATAAATGCTGAAAATATAAATTTTTTTGGTTGCAGCCACTGAAGCACAGAGGCCAGAAAAATTATGCCATATAAATGCAGAAAATATGCATTTTTTTGGTCGCAGCCACTGAAGCACAGTTGCCAGAAAAATTATGCCATATAAATGCTGAAAATATAAATTTTTTTGGTTGCAGCCACTGAAGCACAGAGGCCAGAAAAATTATGCCATATAAATGCAGAAAATATGCATTTTTTTGGTCGCAGCCACTGAAGCACAGTTGCCAGAAAAAATATGCCATATAAATGCTGAAAATAGTCATTTTTTGCCATATACGTTGAGTCAACGTATGGCAAAAAATTACTATTTTCAGCATTTATATGGCATATTTTTTCTGGCCTCTGTGCTTCAGTGGCTGCGGCCAAAAAAACTGGGCAAACAATGCCTACAAGGTCAACGTCGTTGACCTTGTAGGCATTGTTTGCCCAGTTTTTTGGCCGCAGCCACTGAAGCACAGAGGCCAGAAAAAATATGCCATATAAATGCTGAAAATAGTCATTTTTTTGGTCGCAGCCACTGAAGCACAGTTGCCAGAAAAATTATGCCATATAAATGCTGAAAATATAAATTTTTTTGGTTGCAGCCACTGAAGCACAGAGGCCAGAAAAATTATGCCATATAAATGCTGAAAATATAAATTTTTTTGGTTGCAGCCACTGAAGCACAGAGGCCAGAAAAATTATGCCATATAAATGCAGAAAATATGCATTTTTTTGGTCGCAGCCACTGAAGCACAGTTGCCAGAAAAATTATGCCATATAAATGCAGAAAATATGCATTTTTTTGGACGCAGCCACTGAAGCACAGTTGCCAGAAAAAATATGCCATATAAATGCTGAAAATAGTCATTTTTTGCCATACGTTGACCTTGTAGACATTGTTTGCCCAATTTTTTTGGTTGCAGCCACTGAAGCACAGAGGCCAGAAAAAATTAAACCAGTAGGGTTTGCACCCTAGTTTGTAACGGTGGCGGAGGGAGGAGGAGGACGCTAAAGGACAGCTGTGTGTGGAGTCATGAGGCTTGAAGAGAAGGACAGCTGCATAGAAGTCAGAACAAGTCTTCCGGCGTGCAGTAACCCTCCGAGATCCACCCCTCATTCATTTTAATAAAGGTCAGGTAATCGACACTTTTGTGACCTAGGCGAGTTCTCTTCTCAGTTACAATCCCTCCTGCTGCACTGAAGGTCCTTTCTGAGAGCACACTTGAGGCTGGGCAAGACAAGAGGTTCATGGCAAATTGTGACAGCTCTGGCCACAGATCAAGCCTGCGCACCCAGTAGTCCAGGGGTTCATCGCTCCTCAGAGTGTCGATATCTGCAGTTAATGCCAGGTAGTCCGCTACCTGCCGGTCGAGGCGTTCTTTGAGGGTGGATCCAGAAGGGTTGTGGCGCTGCCTTGGACAGAAAAACATTTGCATGTCTGACGTTACAGACTGGCCAAAGGGCTTTGTCCTTGCAGGTGTGCTCGTGGCAGGATTACTGGCACCTCTGCCCCTGGAATGTTGATGAGTTCCTGAAGTGACATCACCCTTAAAAGCATTGTACAACATGTTTTGCAGGCTGGTTTGTAAATGCCGCATCTTTTCGGACTTGTGGTATGTTGGTAACATTTCTGACACTTTATGCTTGTACCGAGGGTCTAGTAGCGTTGCGACCCAGTACAGGTCCTTCTCCTTAAGCCTCTTGATACGGGGGTCCTTCAACAGGCATGACAGCATGAAAGACCCCATTCTCACAAGGTTGGATGCAGAGCTATCCATCTCCGCTTCCTCATTATCAAGGACTGCATCATCCACGGTCTCCTCCCCCCAGCCACGTACAAGACCAGGGGTCCCCAAAAGGTCACCACTAGCCCCCTGGGAAGCCTGCTCCTGTTGGTCCTCCTCCTCCTCCTCCACAAAGCCACCTTCCTCCTCTGACTCCACTTCTGGCACCTCTCCCTGCGTTGCAGCAGGTGCCTGGGTTCGTTCTGGTGATTCCGACCAGAAATCGTGCGCTTCCAGCTCCTCGTCACGCTGGTCTACAGCCTCATCTGTCACTCGTCGCACGGCACGCTCCAGGAAGAAAGCGAAGGGTATTAGGTCGCTGATGGTGCCTTCGGTGCGACTGACCATATTTGTCACCTCTTCAAAAGGTCGCATGAGCCTGCAGGCATCGCGCATAAGCACCCAGTAACGGGGGAAAAAAATCCCCAGCTGTGCAGATCCAGTCCTACCACCCAGTTCAAAAAGGTACTCGTTGACGGCCCTTTGTTGTTGCAGCAGACGTTCCAACATAAGGAGCGTTGAATTCCAGCGAGTCTGGCTGTCAGAAATCAAACGCCTGACTGGCATGTTGTAGCGCTGCTGAATGTCAGCAAGGCGTGCCATGGCTGTGTAGGAACGTCTGAAATGGGCCGACACCTTTCTGGACTGGGTGAGAACGTCCTGGAATCCTGGGTACTTGGAGACAAAACGTTGGACTATTAAATTTAACACATGTGCCATGCAGGGCACATGTGTTAAATTGCCTAGTCTCAACGCTGCCAACAGATTGCTTCCATTGTCACACACCACTTTTCCGATCTGCAGTTGGTGTGGGGTCAGCCACCGATCGGCCTGTGACTGCAGAGATGACAGGAGTACAGATCCGGTATGGTTTTTGCTTTCCAGGCACGTCATCCCCAAGACAGCGTGACAACGGCGTACCTGGCACGTCGAATAGCCTAGGGGGAGCTGGGGGTGCACAGGTGTGGAGGAGGAGAAGGAGGACCCAGCAGCAGAGTAAGAAGAAGAAGAAGACGAGGTAGAGAGCGATGGAGGAGTAGAGGTGGTGGCAGAACCGCGTGCAATCCGTGGTGGTGACACCAACTCCACTGTTGTTGTTGAGCTACCCATTCCCTGCTTCCCAGCCATTACCAAGTTCACCCAGTGGGCAGTGTAGGTGACATACCTGCCCTGACCATGCTTGGAGGACCATGCGTCAGTAGTCATATGGACCTTTGGCCCAACACTAAGTGACAGAGATGCGGTAACTTGGCTCTGCACATGTTGGTACAGGTGTGGTATTCCCTTTTTAGAAAAAAAATTGCGGCTGGGTACCTTCCACTGCGGTGTCCCAATTGCTACAAATTTGCGGAAGGCCTCAGAGTCCACCAGCTGGTATGGTAAAAGCTGGCGGGCTAAGAGTGCAGACAAGCCAGCTGTCAGACGCCGGGCAAGGGGGTGACAGTCAGACATTGGCTTCTTACGCTCAAACATGGCCTTCACAGAAACTTGGCTGGTGGCAGATGACTGGGAATGGGAACAGGTGGTCAAGGTGGAAGGCGGAGTGGAGGGTGGTTCAGACGGGTCAAGGAGAGCAGAGGTAGAGCAGTAAGATGCTGGACCAGAAGGAGTGTGGCTTTTAGTTTGCCTGTTGCCTTTGAGGTGTTGCTCCCAAAGTGCTTTGTGCTTGCCGCTCATGTGCCTTCGCATAGAAGTTGTACCTATGTGGCTGTTGGGCTTACCAAGGCTCAGTTTCTGACTGCACTCATTGCAAATTACAATGCTTTTGTCAGAGGCACACACATTAAAAAAATCCCACACTGCTGACTTTTTGGAAGTGTGCGATCTGGCGGTAACAGTAGAAGTTGGCGGAGTTGGCGGTATTGGCGGCAATGGCGGGTGCGTTGGCCGGCTGAACACAGGTGCCGATACATGTTGTTGCCCTACTGATCCCTGCGGGCTGTCCTCCCTGCTTCTTCTAAGTCTTATTCTCCTACTGCCTCTCTGACTCTCCGTCTCTCCATCTGAACTACCCTCCTCTTGCTCTCTTCTACTAGGCACCCACAAAACATCAATCTCCTCATCATCATTCTCCTCAGATGCATCAATTTCTTCTGACACATCACAGAAGGAAGCAGCAGCGGGGACCTCCTCCTCATCACTCATTATGTCCATCTCTATCGTGTTCTCTGCCAGAATTAAATCTGGTGTAAGGTCCTCATCTCCTTCATCTTCTTCTGGCAATAATGGTTGCGCATTACTCAGTTCAAGAAACTCATGGGAAAATAACTCCTCTGACCCCAGTGAAGAAGGGGCACCGGTGGTGGAGGAAGTGTTATGTGGGGTGGCCATAGCAGTGGAGGATGAGGAGGATGTTGTGGTAAAGTTAGAAACGGTAGAGGATGGGGTGTGCTGTGTAAGCCAGTCAACTACCTCTTCAGCATTTTGGGAGTTCAGGGTCATTGGCTTTTTAAAACTGGGCAATTTGCTAGGGCCACAGGATTGCATAGCAGCACGGCCCCTAGCACGGCCTCTGCGTGGCGGCCTGCCTTTGCCTGGCATTATTTTTAAAAAAACAACAACAACAACAAAAACTCAGTTGGTTTTTCTGGAAACGATAATACACACAGCTAGATGGCGGGTTGAAGAAAACAGTGTGCAAATAATGCCTACAAGGTCAACGTATACACTACTACAGCGGTGGATACGGATTACGTAAAATATATTATGGCTGCTTGAAAAAAGTCACTCCGGTGTTTTTTCTGGAGACGGTAATATTATGGATATTTAGACAGAATGTGAACAAGGTCACACAGCTAGATGGCGGGTTGAAGAAAACAGTGTGCAAATAATGCCTACAAGGTCAACGTATACACTACTACAGCGGTGGATACGGATTACGTAAAATATATGAATGCTGCTTGAAAAAAAGTAACTCAAGTGGTTTTTCTAGAGACGATAATATTATGGATATTTAGACAGAATGTGAACAAGGTCACACAGCTAGATGGCGGGTTGAAGAAAACAGTGTGCAAATAATGCCTACAAGGTCAACGTATACACTACTACAGCGGTGGATACGGATTACGTAAAATATATGAATGCTGCTTGAAAAAAAGTAACTCAAGTGGTTTTTCTAGAGACGATAATATTATGGATATTTAGACAGAATGTGAACAAGGTCACACAGCTAGATGGCGGGTTGAAGAAAACAGTGTGCAAATAATGCCTACAAGGTCAACGTATACACTACTACAGCGGTGGATACGGATTACGTAAAATATATTATGGCTGCTTGAAAAAAGTCACTCCGGTGTTTTTTCTGGAGACGGTAATATTATGGATATTTAGACAGAATGTGAACAAGGTCACACAGCTAGATGGCGGGTTGAAGAAAACAGTGTGCAAATAATGCCTACAATTTCAACGTATACACTACTACAGCGGTGGATACGGATTACGTAAAATATATTATGGCTGCTTGAAAAAAGTCACTCCGGTGTTTTTTCTGGAGACGGTAATATTATGGATATTTAGACAGAATGTGAACAAGGTCACACAGCTAGATGGCGGGTTGAAGAAAACAGTGTGCAAATAATGCCTACAAGGTCAACGTATACACTACTACAGCGGTGGATACGGATTACGTAAAATATATTATGGCTGCTTGAAAAAAGTCACTCCGGTGTTTTTTCTGGAGACGGTAATATTATGGATATTTAGACAGAATGTGAACAAGGTCACACAGCTAGATGGCGGGTTGAAGAAAACAGTGTGCAAATAATGCCTACAAGGTCAACGTATACACTACTACAGCGGTGGATACGGATTACGTAAAATATATTATGGCTGCTTGAAAAAAGTCACTCCGGTGTTTTTTCTGGAGACGGTAATATTATGGATATTTAGACAGAATGTGAACAAGGTCACACAGCTAGATGGCGGGTTGAAGAAAACAGTGTGCAAATAATGCCTACAAGGTCAACGTATACACTACTACAGCGGTG